>NC_063170.1:31997286-32346869 GCF_023159225.1 Perognathus longimembris pacificus
CACTCCTCCTGGCTCTGGGGTCTGAGAAAACACAGTAGCAAGGTTAATGACATGGGAAACCGACCCTGGGTCTTTTAGGGACAGAAAGTCTCTGCTTTCCGGTGACTTCCGGGGTCACTAGCCCTCCTCAATCTCTAGCCCGGAGTCCAGAAACCATGTCCTCCCTAGGCTTCTAATCCATACGAACTGGACAGACCTTCGACAGGACACAAAGCAGATATCAGTCCAGGCTTGGGTAGAGGCTGGCGAGAAGGAGGTGCTGATATGGAGGAATGAGTGTGTCAGAACTTCTGGATTCCACCCCTGGCCCTGCCAGTACCAGTGTCACCTTGGAGCAGACGCTTACTATCAATTTCCTTTCTGCACACTAACAGAGGGGACTGGAGATTTTTGACAGCTCTCTTTTGGGACGAGGGTAGCAGAGTTTGACAGCTTCCCTCCACCATTTAAAAGTAAACAAACGAAAAGCTTCGTGCCCCGGTTTCCCTCCACCCAGTCTCCGTGTAGGTCCTGCTCGTGGAGAGAGGGAGGGGCGAGGCGCCTCGTCCTGGTGATCTCCAGCCTCCCCGACGACGGGCGAGCGCCAGTGCCAGCCGGGGAGGGATGGGCAGGACTTAGGGAAGAAGTGAGGCTTGGGACCCAGAACCCGTCCCTGCAGGTTCCTGCACGGCCAGTCGGTGTGGGGTCCCAACACCCTTTGCACGGCCGGCGCAAAACCCTGGACTGTGGATATAGCCCCGTGCACACCCCCCAAAGCGCGCCCAGTAGCGATCGGAGCCTCCGCCTTTATGCGCAGCGGCCAAGCGCACCCTGCCTGCGGGTCCTTGACCCTGCTGGTGGCTCCGGGGGTGGCGGAGTCTAGCGCCCGCCGGCTCCGCCGGCGCCCACCAGCCCCGCGGCCCCTCGCCCGCCCCTCCCCCTACCTGCCGAGGCCTCCGCGGTCGCTTCCACCTTCACTTGCCTTTGACTCCAGCCCGCCCCAGCTCGGGCTCCCCACAGGCCCGCCCCCGGCCCGCCCCAGCACGCCCACGGATCGACCGCTCCCAGCGATCCGCACTCGGCCCCCAAGTAAACACTCTCCCTCGGCCCCACCCCAGGCTGTCGCCGCCCGGGGAGGGGCTGTGTGGGGGCCGAGGCCGGGGTGGACAGCCTCCTCGGAAAGCAAACTGCTGGACGCCTCCAGGCTCTGACTGGACGCTCCCCACAACACTCTCCAGCTGGGAATATTGTGTGTGCGTGAGGATTCCTTAATCCCGCAAGAAAACCCACATCCACCCTCAACACAGCGCCTCTCTACGACCTGGCTTTACCGGTCTCACTCTAGTTCCTTCCTTCTTCCCCCACACTCAGTAAGGGGGTAGATGGTGAGGAGACCAAGCCCAAGTACCGACACCCCAAGAATTAAACTCCGCCAGAGTGGCAACAGCTGGGTTAAGGAAGAGTGGGTAGGGGTGACCGCCGCCCGGGAGGCCGAGGTCTCCAGCGAGAGAGGAAGGTGTGCCAGCACCCAGAAGGGTTGGGGTGGGCTGGTTCGCGGGCGCAGGAATCCCTACTCCCAGGCGCGCAGGGTCCTGGTACCTCTTGTTTTCTGCGTCCGAACGCCTGCTCTCCGGCTGCGCACTACAAGTTAGAAACCGGGTGGGGGGCGGGGCAGGGAATGCTGGGGGCAGCTATAAATAGAGGGCGACCGCTTGGGGAGGGGGGGAGAATGGCCAACGGGGACTCCCGGGTCAAGGCCCCAAGGGGGGGAAGTAAGAGGGGGTTGGGGACCCCCAAGGGTTCTGACTCCGGGTAAACAGGCAAGGAGGCGGAGTTAACCCTGTAGGGGTGGAGCAGGGGTTTGGGGAAAGGACGCCGTGTCCCCGGCTGAGACCCAAGAGACCCTGTGGCTTCGGCACTAACCCCTCCCAGTCCAGAAAAGGAGGGTGAGACGAACTCCGAGCCCTGACCACGGTTTCTCCAGGACTGCTGCGATTCTGTCGTGCACGGATGGGTGTGCCATCCCAGAGTTGCACACGCATTAGGTGCACCCTCCTGCCACTTAGAAGAAGGCCCCCTGAAATGAGATAGTTAATGTGACGAAGGAAATCCAAAGTTGTCTTAGGCAAAATGAAACCATTCTGAACTTTTCTTCACCTGCCCCACTTTTTAGCTCTCCCCTCCTAAGGTCACCTCCACTCCATCCCCCTGCAGCCTAGCTTCTGAGTTGCCATCTCGGGGGCTGGGCACCAGGCCAGGTGAGAACAATGGCCAATGGAACTTGAGCTGCCAACTCCAACACCATCACTGACTGCCCCCACAAGACCCCCAAATTGCCCTCCCCCCCCCCCCCCCGCCTGGGAACTACTCTTCCATCACCACCCACAGCCCCCTCCCATCCGAGGAACATCAATGCCCCTTTCATCCCCACTTGGCAGGTCTACTGGAAAGGAGAGGCCAAGAGGGAGGAGGGGACCCCGGCTAGAAAAACTGGTTAGGCTCAAACAGTCTTCATGAACTCCTAATATCCCCCAACTGGAGCACCTAACTTTTCCTCTATTCCCTATCCCACTCCCTTGTATGTCCCCAGAAGCTGTGCCACCCAATCCTCTCATCTCTCTGACTGTGGGCTTAAGCACATGCTCTTGGACAAGAAAGTAGTTTAATTACTCCCAGATACAAGAAATAGGAACTCAACAACCCCAGTAAATTTCTGGGATGGGGGGACCCTAGAGTGAGAATTTTTGTCCAAAGCCTTCTCTGGTGTTCTCAAGTTGCCTTACTTGAAATGGGGGAGGGAAAGACCTGAAGGTTCCAGCATCTAAATTCGTCTCTGGGTCAGGATGACTCAGGGGGAACCTGATAAGGGACTAAGCAGGGACTTGGGGAGGACAGAAGGTGGGAAATTTCCACTGAGGTCAGTGTGCTTCCCAAGTCTATGGGGTCCTATTCAGCATACTGCAAGCTCAGGAAAGATTAGTTCTGCCTTGAAACAGGGTTCTTTTCTGTCAGGACAGCTCCAAGCCAAACCTGGTATAAATGTCCCCATGGACAATCACCTTATTCTGGGTCAAAAGCAGCTTCAAACTATGTCTTCAACTATGCAACAAGTCACACACCTGCTATGTCCAGCCACTTTGTCAATGGAATTCAGTCATACCTTCTCTAGAAAGAAAAGGTACACACAAGAAAAAAAATAGAAGGAATTAATATTTAAGAGAATAATTCCTGAAACTGTGGTTTCACACTCTTTTCCAGTGAGAGAAGAGAGATTCCACTCCCACATAATAGTTTTTGTATCCCCTGAAGAAAAACAAAAATACAGACTGAAAATTCAACAATACTTTCAAATATACGTAACAGTATCTGGTGATCAAACTATCTTGTATACATAGTAAAACATACATATGTAAGGCATCCTTTTTACTTAGCTCAATTTTCTGTGTGCCTGAAGATTCCAAAATCTCTAGCAATAATTAAGAAACTTTCTTTTTTTTTTTTTTTTTTTTTTTTGGCCAGTCCTGGGCCTTGGACTCAGGGCCTGAGCACCATCCCTGGCTTCTTCCCACTCAAGGCTGGCACTCTGCCACCTGAGCCACAGCGTCCCTTCTGGCCGTTTTCCATATATGTGGTGCTGGGGAATCAAACCGAGAGCTTCATGTGTAGGAGGCAAGCACTCTTGCCACCAGGCCATATTCCCAGCCCAATTAAGAAACTTTCATCACAGGAGACTGCAGCCTCCCATCTAAGAGCAATTGTTTTACTATAATTTAGAGAAAGAGAGGGATTTTGTTTCCAGAGTGAACCACACAGATTAGAAGTATAGCCATGGAGTGTTTGAATTATAGAGAGAGGCACTCTTCTTAGGCAGTGAGAACAGGAGGGGAATTTGAGAAGTAGAAATGCACAAGATACTTGGAGGAATTGAAGAGTAGCTATTATGTGCAGGCTTTTCCTGCATGTAATCCTCAGCGGGTTAAAGACATTATTATTGTCTTTACTACAGAGATGAGAAAATTGAATCTTGAAAGTAGTGAATGACTTGCTAATGGCGACCCAGCTAATAATGACATATCTAGTATTCACATCCCACCTAGGTTCATGCCACCCCAAGGACCATGCTTTTTCCACTACCAAGTAGCCTCTCAAATGTATAACTTATTAGGCTATTGTGGTCCGAGCTTAGAGGTGAATGATGCTTAGTTCATTTGAGGCTAACCTTAACCTGGTTGCTCTGTTTTAAGATCTCAAGTTCATCTATTTTGTAGGGCTTTTGTCTAAAGACTATAGAGAAATCCCTGAAAACATTGTTTTGTTTTGTTTTGTTTTGTTTTGTTGCCAGTCCTGGAGCTTGAACTCAGGGCCTAAGCACTGTCCCTGGCTTCTTTTTTGCTCAAGGCTAGCACTCTACCACTTGAGCCACAGCACCACTTCCCGCTTTTTTTCCCTATATATGTAGTGCTAAGGAATTGAACCCACGGCTTCATGTATATGAGGCGAGCACTTTACCATTAGGCCATATTCTCAGCCCATGAAAACATTTTTTTTTTTTTTTTGCCAGTTCTGGGCCTTGGACTCAGGGCCTGAGCACTGTCCCTGGCTTCTTTTTGCTCAAGGCTAGCACTCTACCACTTGAGCCACAGCTCCACTTCTGGCCATTTTCTGTATATGTGGTGCTGGGGAATCGAACCCAGGGCCTCATGTATACGAGGCAAGCACTCTTGCCACTAGGTCATATCCCCAGCTCCAATGAAAACATTTTTTGAACTTCACAAAAACTATGCTGGGCATCAGTGGATCACACCTGTAATCCTAGCTACTTAGGAGGCTGAGATTTGAGGATCACAGTTCGAAGGGAGCCTGAGCAGAAAAGCCAGTAAGCCTCTTCAATTAAGCACAAAAAGCTGGAAGTGGAGCTGTAGCTCAAGTGGTAGTGCATTAGCCTTAAGCACAAAAGCTCAGGGACAGTGCCCAAGCCCAGGGTTAAAGCCTCAGGCGTGGCCAAGAAAGAAAAGAGGAGGAGGAGGAGGAGGAGGAGGAGGAGGAGGAGGAGGAGGAGGAAGAAGGAGGAGGGGAGGGGGAAGGGAAGGGGAGGGCAGGAGGAAGGAAGAGGAAGAAGGAGGAAGAGGAGGAAGGAGGAAAAGGAGGAGGAGGAGGAGGAGAAGGAGAAGGAGAAGAAGCAGAAACAGAGGAGGAGGAGGCGGAGGAAGAGGAGGAGGAGGAGGAGGCGGAGGAGGAGGAGGAGGAGGAGGAGGAGGAGGAGGAGGAGGAGGAGGAGGAGGAGGAGGCGGCGGCCAGGTGAAGCTCTGGAGGACATTTATACACCCATTCAGAACCAGAACTCAGCCACTGATGTTGCTATGAGTGCTGGTCTTTATTCATAGCCTTAGAGCCTGCCTCCCTATATCTCTGCTGCTCCAATCCCTGCTCTAATCCCCCCAATATCCAAACTCTGACAGCTCTATAACTTGGAAAACAGCAGAAATTGACCCAGAAGGGGGAAGTAACTTGATCAAGGTACACAATAGCAATTTGGTAATATCAAGCTGTGAAGTCACAGAGGCCTAGTCCTCAACTGGCCACAGCATAGCAATTTTTTATTAATTGAATTCAGATTCATTTCCAAGTATCCAGGCTTCTAGGAGTTGGTGGTTCTGGGGAGACATGTGCATTGAGAACTTGGTACCTGGTACCTGTCTCCTCCTTTGATTTAAGGTTTACCCTCAGACCTCCAGCTTCTCATTCACTCTCTTCCTTAATTGTTTCCTCTATAGCAATTATTCTGGGTCAGGGGCTGAAGTACTCAAGTAGAAACTTGATCAGACTAATTCTGGAAAGATAAGCATCTGCCTTTCCTCCTCATATACTACACACATCTCCATATCATGTTCCCACTGCCTTGTGGGTAGCAGAGCTCCTGCTCACAGCTGCATCTGCCCTGAGGAAGCAGCATGGTAAGAGGCAGAGGCAGAGGCAGGACAAGAGCTCTGAGCACTTGTTGGGCTACTCACATATATCCTCTGACTCACAGAAATCAACGTCAATGGATGTCGTCTGACAGACACCAAGAAGCACAGTGACATCCACAAAGATGAAAATGGCAAGAGCAAGGGTACTGAAGATATGTGGAGACTGGCAACTCAGGCCACAAGGGTGCTGGCACCAATGATGTCAAGAAGACAAAAGTAGAAGCTTCACCTTAGCCTGCTGGTCCCCTAACCCTTCACCTTTATTTTATTTATTTATTTACTTTCTTATTTTTGTGTCAGTACTGGAGCTTGAACTCAGGGCCTGGGCATTGTCTCTTAGCTTTTTCACATAAGGCCAGTGCTCTGTGCCACAGCTGCACTTCCAGCTTTTTGGTGGTTAATTGGAGATAAGAGTTTCATGAACTTTTCTGCCTGAGCTGATTTTTGAACCAGGATCTTCATATCTCAGCCTCCTAAGTAGCTAGGATTACAGACATGAGCCACTGGTGCTGACTCTGGTTCTTCATTTTTAACACCAAGGAGTCTTGGAAATAATATACATCTATGTATGTATCAGCTAATAAGGTTGGTTTAATAAGAGCAAGGGACAGACTAGCCTGTTGGCAGAGATGGGGAGAAAGATCCCAAGGAGTCAGGGTTTTCAGTCCTCTATACCACAAAGATTTATGCCTACCAGCCATGAGTTACTCTCTTTAGCAACTTCTTCAAAAGAATATATTGGGCTAGGAATATGGCTTAGTGGTAGAGTGCTTGCCTAGCATGCATGAAGCCCTGGGTTCGATTCTTCAGTACCACATAATCAGAAAAGGCCAGAAGTGGCACTGTGGTTCAAGTGGTAGAATGAGAGAGAGAGAGAGAGAGAGAGAGAGAGAGAATGTGAAGGCAAAGTATTTGCTTCCTGTGTTGACATATCTTTGGTACCCATTTCTTCCTGTCTCCTCAAAAGTAGTAACAAATTATTTCATATGCTGTGACCCAGGTATCTCTGAATAGACCCTTTCCTGCATCTACTACTTTTCTCATCTGTTGGAATTCAGGTTTTGTTAGGAAAGAAATACAGTGAGACACAGCTGGGGGAAGGGTGAATTTACTTTTTCAGAACTGGTTTGGCCCACCTCATCTTAAATATGGCAGCCACACAGTTCCAGAGACCTTTCTGACCACTCAGAACAGCCTAGGAGTATGGTCAGAGGTAGATGGCCACCAGGATTCCAAGAGCAGAAAGAGGGAATAAATCATAATTGAGTCAGAGGTGTTTTAACCTTTTTATTTTGACATGGTTACAGATTCACAGACAGATTTCATGCATCTTTTGCTTGATTTCCTCCAGTGTTTGAACTCAGGTATGGAAGATTGAATAGTAAGCAAGCACCCTAACACTTGAGCCACACCTCCAGCCTCTTTTTGCATTGATATTTCAGAGTAGGGTCTCACTTTTTTTCTGAGCCATGGCTACAGTCCTTCTGGTGAAACTTCTTGGAGTGACACAAACTTTCACTTCACCCAACCATGGGCTCCCCCAACCACTCACCCCAGATGGGATATAGACATGTAGCCATTGGCTGAGATAGAGTCTGGAGAACTTTTTTTCTGGGGCTGGTCTGGAACAGTAATGTCCCAATCTCTACTTCACAAGTAACTAGAATTAGACTAGAGCCATTCACCTGGCTCAGCTGTAGTTTTAAAACTATGATTGAGCCAGGCACCAATGGCTCATTCCTGTAATCCTAGCTACTCAGGAGGCTGAGATCTGAGGATTGTGGTTCAAAGCCAACCGGAGCAGGAAAGTCTGTGAAATTCTTATCGCCAATTAACCACCAAAACACCAGAAGTGGTACTGTGGCTCAAGTGGTAGAGCATTAGCCTTGAGCTGAAGAACTCAGGGTCAGTGCCCAGGCCCAGATTTCAAGCCCCATGACTGACAGAAAGAGAACAAAAACCAAAAAAACGATGACTAGTCTGGCTTAGTCTGCTTCATTCCTCTGACTTATTAGCAGCAGAACCTGAAATCTGGTGATGTTGGGAGGAGCTACTGGAAAGAAAGGGAAACAAGCACCGGAGAGGAATGGATAAGAGAAGATAACTTGGAATTCCAGTGGGCCGAAAACAGAGGATGGAACACAGAGGGTTTTTTGAGAAAAGAAAGTCAGAATGGAAATAGGGGAGAACTCTGGGCTCCATGGTAGAAAGAAGGGAGGAAAGGAAGGGTATATGAAGAGAAAAAATGTGATGAGCAGTCTGGCAAGTAAGGAGATGTGGAGTGGTGAGGTTAAAGTATGTATAAGGGTCTCAGGAGACTCCTATATCTGGGGTTACCCATTGTAATGGGGAGGAGAGGGTTACAAGGGAAATGGAAAGACTGGGCTGAGAAGCAGAGAGACTGGAGCTGGGTGCCTGTTGCTATGGTGTGAGCTGGGGCCCTGGGCCTCTGTCCAGGAGTCAGGATCTGGCACAGGGATGGACAGGCACTGCCAACTGGACACAGACAGCTTCTTGGGTGGGTTTTACTGTTGCTAGGAGAGGGAGGATGGTGGTAGGAGTGACCAGAAAGTGGTAAACAAGTTGGAAAGAGCGAAAAGACAGTTTGGTTGCAGTTAAGTTATCAAAGCTATCTGGTCTCTTGGGAGGGGCTTTATCTGCCTTGGATATCAGTAGGAAAACAAACAAACAAACAAGAAATACTTGTGGAAAAATATGACTCATGCTTGTAATCCTAGCTACTCAGGAGGCTGACATCTGAGGATGCAGTTTGAAGCCCACCCAGGTAGAAAAGTCTGTGAAACTCTTATCTCCAATAAACTACTCTGAAAAAGCCAAAAGTGGTGCTGTGGCTGAAGTAATAGACCACTAGTCTTGAGCAAAAAAAGCTCAGGGACAGCACCCAGGCCCTGAGTTCAAGCCCCAAGACCAGCAAAAAAAGGAAAGTCCATGAAACTATCTCCAATTAACTACCAAAAGGCTGGAAGTTGGTGGTGTGGCTCAAATTGATAGACTGCCAGCCTTAAAAAAGCTAAAGGATAGCCCTCCAGGCCCCAAGTTCAAGCCCAATACTGGCATACACAGAAAGGAAAGAGAGATTGAGAGAGAGAGAGAGAGAGAGAAGGAAAGGAGGGAGGGAGGGAGGGAGGGAGGGAGGGAGGGAGGGAGGGAGGGAGGGAGGGAGGGAGGGAGGGAAGGAGGGGCAAAGACAACTTGTGGGAATCCAAGTTGGGGAAAGGGAAAAGGCAGGCCTGTAGTGATCTGCAGGAGGTCGGGGTGGTTTGGGAATTAAAATTCCCTAGTAGAGGCCGATGACACCTATGGGTTCACCATCACGCTTTCGGGAGCAAAGCAGGTAGAGCCTTTGGTTGGTTAGGGTGCTATTGTATCGGCAGCTGGTGGGCGGCTGTCTAGGGCCCAGGGTACAGACTGTAAGAGGGAAGGAGCTCTGGGTGAGTGTGCAGTATTCATTGTAGTTCTCACAGAAACTCTCACTGTACTTGCAGTACTCCTGGATGGCTTCCCAGGGGGCATGGACCACATAATGGATCTTTGGACAAAACCAGTCTTGCATTCTGCCCCGCACATAGGCCATAAGACCATTGCAGTAGCCACGGAAACCCCTTGGATACACCACTCTGGGATAGTCTATGTGTAAGTTGCGGAAGTTCTTGATGGCCATAGGCAGCCTGTTGTCCATGACCAGAGTTGGCCCTAGAACAAGCTGGAGGAAGAAGAGCTGGACCACAACTGGTGTCATTCCTCCTGTGTCAAAATTAAGGTGGTTGGAGACAGGGCAGCATTCGAGTAACTGTCTATCCCTTCCCAAAGCCCCTAGAATTCCCCAACCTTTCTACGTACCTTCTCTCAAGAGCTGACTACTACAGTAAGCTGATGCTGAGAGACAAGTCACTTCCCCAAGGCCACCCAGGCAATCAGCTACCTGTGGTCTCCCCCTCCTCCCCCAGCTCCCCATAACCAGCTTTCAATCTCACCTAGTCCGTGGGTTGCAACACTCCAGCTGGTCCTTGGACAAGAGATGCTTCTGGATTATCTCTGGTCCTTGACACTTGTTCTGGAAATGCAGAGGAGGTAGAACAAGCTTCTGTGGCAATTCTCATGGAGTGTTAGGGAAAGGATCTGAAGACAGCTGGGTGAAGGAATAGCTGCTTCTTCAAGGGCAAGGACAGCCTGGAGCTGAGAGGCAGCTTACAAGGTTTCTGGATAAAGACCAGTCTGGGAGGGAGGAACATCCTTTGAGTTTGAGAAACCTCTGAACTGAGGGAGTTAGAAGGGTGGGAGGAAAAAGACATTGCTGTCTGGTCTCTTCTTTTCCAGTGTCTTCTTCAGAACACTTAGTTCCAATCTCCTTGCCAGAAGTTCCTGGGCTAAGTCTCCTGCCTAAGTTCCTGGGCTTTCTTTGATGTTTCTTTTATGTTCACAGCCCATTGGCCCTGCTCTCTCATCAAGGTAGGAAGAAAAGCACTGTCATGTATCCAAGAAACAAATGTTCCTTAAGTGACCCTCAGAGAATGGAGTGTCTGTCACTGTCATCCTACTCACAGGAGCCAAGGAGGCCTCCCACCAAAGTGCCTAACAGAATTAAGGATTTCCCATGGTCTTTGTCATCAATATAGCTTCTCTCATGGTAACATCCTTACCGGTGTTGTGACCTGTGAGTCAGAGCATTTCTAGGGATCTATAAGTATTAAATTAATTCTCAAGCTTGGCACGTTGGGAAGGATGTGGACCACCTAGGCAGGTCATGATCCATGCTTGTGGGTGGCCATTAGGTATTTTGTCATCCTAGGAAAGGGTGAGGCTCTTATTTGCATTTTAATCAAATATCTGTCCCCTCATCACAGCCAAAGAGATGGCTAAAGATGGCTTACTGCCCCCCTTCCCCGCCCCATCTTAGTCCTTGACTTTAATAAGCTTTATCTACCTGCGCCTTCCTCTGCTCAAGTTCTCCTGGACATTATACACTGTTCAATTCCTATAAGGTTCGATATATATATATATACTTTTTTTGTGGTGGTGGTAGTGGTTGTACTCAAGTGTGAGTTCAGCTGGTGTCCTACTACTTGAGCCACTCCTCCAGTCCTGCTTTGTACTGGTTATCTTGGAGACAGACTCAAGAACTTTTCTGCCAAGGCTCACTTCAAACCTTGATATTGTGAATCTCAGGATCACAGGCATGAGCCACTGGCATCCAGCTCAAATATATCTTTAGTGCAACTGCTGAAGTAAAAGTCTAGTCCCTTCTTTTGTCTAACACTCTGCAACGGCTTTGTGTTTCTTATAGGCTGTAATCCAAACTCCATCTCATGAGACATAGATCTTCTATGTTCTTGCTCCTGCCCATCTCTATCTCTGAATTTGTCCCTGCCTATTGTCTGCTGTGTGCCCCAGCCCTGCCTCCCCTTTCTGACCCTTCAATTCTGTACAACTAGTTTATACCAAGTCCTAAAGTCCCACTTCAAAAGTCTCTGCTTGAAAGATCTCTCCAGGGGGCTGTGTACATCGAAGCACAACTGAATGAGGATAAAGCCCACACAGGAAGGTGGCTCTTCAAAGAGACAACACTGAGTGGGAGCTCATGAGGGTAGGGCCACACTTGGCTGACTCAATCTTTGCTTTGAGGAAATCAACTACAAAGGTTGTGATCCCAGACTCCAGTCATGCTGCTTCTTCTCTTGTCTCTTAAGGCTGCAGCTGTCCTGAGAAGAAAAGGGATCTGGTCTTCCTCTTCCTCCATTCCACACCCACCCATCACCACTCTTCATTCCTCCAACCGCTCACCTACGCACATACAATCACAGACACTGAACTGCACCTTGAAGAGCAGAACCCAGTACTCATTCATGAAGGACCTGATGTAAGATGTGTCATCTTCAGTAGCATGAGATAGTACCTTCCTTACTTCATAAGACCGGAAAATAAATGTGCTTCTAGGTTTTTTGCGTGTTTGTTTGTCTCAGTACTGGGGCTTGAACTCGGGCCCTTGGTCCTGAGCTGTCCCTTGGCTTTATTTCTCAAGACTGGCTCTCTAGGGCTGGGAATATGGCCTAGTGGCAAGAGCGCTTGCCTCGTATACTTGAAGCCCTGGGTTCGATTCCCCAGCACCATGTATACAGAAAATGGCCAGAAGTGGTGCTGTGGCTCAAGTGGCAGAGTGCTAGCCTTGAGCAAAAAGAAGCCCAAGGCCCAGGACTGGCCAAAAAAAAAAAAAAAAAAAAAAGAAGACTGGCTCTCTATCGTTTGAGCCACACCAGCACTTATAGCTTTTTGGTGGTTGATTGGAGATAAGAGTCTCATGGACTCTTCTGCCAGGGCTGACTTTGAACTGCAGTGCAATCTTCAAATATCAGCCTCCTGGGTACTTAGGATTACAGGCATGAGCCCCTAGGACACAGCTAACAAAAGTGCTTCTTTTTTTTTTTTTTTTTTTTGGCCAGTCCTGGGCCTTGGACTCAGGGCCTGAGCACTGTCCCTGGCTTCCTTTTTGCTCAAGGCTAGCACTCTGCCACTTGAGCCACAGCGCCACTTCTGGCCGTTTTCTGTATATGTGGTGCTAGGGAAACGAACCCAGGGCCTCATGTATATGAGGCAAGCTCTTTCTCCACTAGGCCATATCCCCAGCCACACAAAAGTACTTCTTGATCATAAGTAATACATAAATGGATAAACAATGAAGTCCTTTAGGTTCTATACTAACTCACTTTTGATGCTTATGAAGCCTCATTCAGCCTCTACACAAGCCTGACAACAGTACTTTGCCCCACCCCCAACCCTGCTCCACTAATCTTGTAATACTCTCAGCCTCAAGAAGCTTCAATGATTATTTTGACATGACTTCCTTTTTCTGATTGTCTTTTCTCTATTTTTCATTAATAATCAATAACACCAGCCTTTAAGGAAAACAGACAATGGGGGTGCTTATGAGCATTCACATCTGACAACATCCAAGGACCTCAGAGACTAAATGGGGACACCTAAGAATATCAAGATGCAAAAATGACTTGGCCAGGGAGGAGCCTGGGAAGGAGTAGGGAGGGGGTGGCTCTGAATTTACCTGTATCTCCTGAGAGCTGAGTGCCCAGGGATGGTGGGGTGAAGGGTATGGTGTAACTCTGCAAACAATTTATGAGAACCAGACACCCGTGGCTCACTGGGGAGATGTATTTGGGAGTAGGCTGAGAAAGAGTAACCCATAAGTGACCGCTCTTCCTTCACAGTGGGGACCACAGACATCCTGGATCCTGGCAGCCGCTTTCCTGGGTCCTTAGCCAGTGTCCAGAGACAGTGAAGGCACCATGTTCTCGTGCTGCTTTCCAAATTCAGCCAACTCAGTCCTCAAAGGATCCTGGGGACAGAGTTGGGTTGGTGTGTGGAGACATTGGAGCAGGCCATGACTCTGATCCATACATAGACACTTCTGGCCGTTTTTCAGAAGGAATCCACCAGTGGTACCCACTCACTCAGGGCAGGCCAACATGGACCTTGGAAGCAGTCTTCTACTACCTGTAGAACCCCAATCCTCCAACACTACAGATGTGAAACTCAGTGTACAAACACAAGGTAAGAGAATCCAACCCCATGTTTCACCTGCTGTGGCTGCGGAGCTGACATTGGCTGTGACAGAGCCATCACACTCTGTGACAGTGGAAGAGGAGCCACCAAATGGCATGGCTGCAACAAATCCTGAGCAGGCTCTGCCCATATCCTGAAGTAGAACAACCTCCTTTTGGGTAGAAGATGAAGAGCCACCCCATGGTTCACCTGCTGAGGATCTCAAGCTGACAATGGATGTGACAGAACCACCTCTAGCTGAGACAGCAGCTGAAGAGCCACCAAAGGATGCAGATGTTAGCATGTTGAGCTGGCAAGGCCTATATCTCCCAAGATAGAATAACTTCCAGTTGTGGCAGGAGTTGAGTCCAGGAGTATCTGAAGACTCCCTCCCTCAGACAATGTTCTGACAAAACTCTAAGTGGAATCAGAGAAGATGCTGAGAGTAAGTTCACAGGCACATCACCAACAAGTGTTGAGGATTCTGCTGCTGCCTGAAGCTTGGTTTTGACAGTGAGCATCCTGGTGAATCAAATAACACACCATTTCCATGAGCCACTTCTTGGGTTTTGGTGGATTGACCACACTCAAATCTGAAATCTGGCCTGTGGCTGTGAACCAAGATTGAGCTGAAGGATGGTGTAGCTGTGTTCATCCATGCACTGCAGGTAGCTGTGCCCTTTGCTGAGGTTGGCACAGAGATCTCCTTCTGTGATAGGGAGGACAAGGGTGGCACTGGGCTGGAGGTGACTGAAGCAGTGCCCTATAGGCCCCAGGCCCTACCTCCTGAGCACCAGATGTGCATGACTG
The DNA here is from genome assembly GCF_023159225.1 of Perognathus longimembris pacificus. Lineage (NCBI taxonomy): Eukaryota > Metazoa > Chordata > Mammalia > Rodentia > Heteromyidae > Perognathus > Perognathus longimembris. The sequence goes on from NC_063170.1 coordinate 32,011,617, forward strand.
ACATAACTTTTTAAGGTAATCATTAGATACTATCTAAAAAGCATTTTGACAAATGTTGTAGATTATATCCAAGATTCAATGGGCTTTACCATTGAAAGGAATGTCCCTAAGACTCTTATTTCCAATTAACCACCAAAAAGCCAGAAGTAGAGTGGCTTAAATGGTAGACTGCCAACCCTGAGTGAAAACGTGAAGGGACATCTCCCAGGGCCTGAGTTCAAGCCTTGGTAATGAGACAAAAAAAAAATTTTTGTGGAACAAGAAATGTACAAGAGGGCTGGGAATATGGCCTAGTGGCAAGAGTGCTTGCCTCCTACACATGAAGCTCTCGGTTCGATTCCCCAGCACCACATATATGGAAAACGGCCAGAAGGGGCGCTGTGGCTCAGGTGGCAGAGTGCTAGCCTTGAGGGGGAAGAAGCCAGGGATGGTGCTCAGGCCCTGAGTCCAAGGCCCAGGACTGGCCAAAAAAAAAAAAAAGAAATGTACAAGAAACTGTAACCCCTCTGTACTTCACTTTGACAATAATGGGGGGGGAAATGGGGGAGGGGAAGAATATAGTTCTAGAAGGGTTGGTTGCTTGCCTAAGGTTGTATGTCAGTCACAAGCAATTGGGTAATGTCTGGGGACATTTTCAGTTGTCATAATTGGGAGTTGCTACTGGAATGAAGACAGGGATATTGCCACACATGTTACTTTGCACAGGAAAGCTGCCACAGCAAAGAACTGTCCAGACCCAGATGTAAATATACTAAGATTGAGACATTCTGGTGTAATCAACGAGATAATCCAATTTCCTAACAAGAACAGACTCATTTGCAGCTATTTATTTAATACTTCTTAAAGTCAGTAAACACAAAGATGAGAAAGATGTTTTCTCTCTGAACTGGGAGAGTTGAGAAAGCTTTTCTAGGGCCTTAGGATAGTTCTCATGTGGCAGTTAGAAGTTAAGTAGAGCTAAAGAGGATCATAAAAGTATGTTTTAAGAGAGAAAATCTTGGGGCTGGGGATATAGCCTAGTGGCAAGAGTGCCTGCCTCGGATACACGAGGCCCTAGGTTCGATTCCCCAGCACCACATATACAGAAAACGGCCAGAAGCGGCGCTGTGGCTCAAGTGGCAGAGTGCTAGCCTTGAGCGGGAAGAAGCCAGGGACAGTGCTCAGGCCCTGAGTCCAAGGCCCAGGACTGGCCAAAAAAAAAAAAAAAGAGAGAGAGAGAGAGAAAATCTTCTGGCTATGGTTGAGGCCTTACATGGGAGAAACGTCTAAGACTGAGTTAGAAATGTCTTCCCCAGACTGGGACAGCCAGTTTTACTTTATTCTTTATAAAGTTTACTTTATTCTTTATAAAGTTTTACTTTATTCTAAGCTGGTGAGGGTTTGTGAGTTGAGAGTGGCCTGCTAAAAACCCTCAGCTGCAGGCCATCATCTCTTATGTTCTAACTTGTCTAAAGGCCTGGAAGCCAGATTCCAACCTTTTGTCAGGACTGCCCCTTCCAAACCCCCAGCTATTCCAGGAAAGGCCCATGGGCTTCAAAGGCCTGAATTAAGTTCCACATCTGATCCCAACATGCTGAGTATTCCACTTTCTCCAAAGATAAAAGTGAGCCTATTGCCATTATTTATCTAAAGAGCAACAAAATTAGAATAAAAGAGAGTGGATCTGCTCCTGCTTGCAGGGAAACTCTCTCCTAGACTTTCCATTGGTATCCAGAGGCTGTGTGGAACTCCGGAAGAGAGAAAGCAGCTTGGCTCTGAAGGATGGGCACCCATCCAGGCCCAGCCTTCCCCACCCCGCCGCCCATTCCAGGCTGGAGGAAACAGCAGCTGTTGTCCTGTGGGGAACACAGGCAGAGGTCCACCTGGCACTACTGGGATTTTCATGATATCAGCCCCAACTTACACACACACACACACACACACACACACACACACACACATAGAGCAGCACCTCCCTGCCCCAGGTTGGGCCAACAGCAGTGACTATAGCAATAGAGAAGAAGGAGGCCGGGTGGAGGTTCTCCCCTTGTGAGAGGATTTCTTCCCTCCTTTTTTCCTCTCCAACCATTTTGTTTTCTGCTCTCCTTTGCAAAGTTTCTCTTAGAAGTTTCTTTGCCAGATTCCCTGATCAGTCATTGGCCTGATGCCTGGCTGTTTTCATTATTCCTAGCTCTGCTCCCTTTGTTCCATCAATGCAGTGAAGGTAAATTAGTAAAAAACTACTAAATACAAATGCAAATTGAAACACATCTTGTAAGTTGGAGAGTTTAAGTGAATAAATAAAATCAAATATATAATTCAGGTAGAGCAAAATTTTCAACCTGAATTGTACTGATCTGGGTTTTTCTTTCTTTCTTTTTTGTGTCAGTACTAGACTTTGAACTCAAGGGCCTGGGCACTGTCCCTTAGCTTTTTTATTCAAGGCTGGTGTTCTACCACTTGAGTCATAGCTTCCACTTCTGGCTTTTTGGTAGTTAATTAGAGATAAGAGTTTCACAGAAGGCTGGGAATGTGGCTTAGTGGAAAAGTACATGCATGAAGCCCTGGGTTCAATTCCTCAGTAGCACATAAACAGAAAAAACTGGAAGTGGCACTGTGGCTCAAGTGGTAGAGTGCTATCCTTGAGCAAAAAGAAGCTCAGGGACAGTATCCAGGCCCTGAGTACAAGCCCCAGGACAGAGAGAGAGGGGGGAGAGAGAGAGAGAGAAGGATGGGGAGGCTAGGATTACAGATGTGAGCCATCAGCACCTGGCTTCCACTTCAGTTTTCATGTGCAAACTGGAACCTTATTTATTCCATTGGCTTAGCCTTCTGGGGAGCCTGGTACAGTGGAGTTGAAGAGCAAACTAAGATAATTATGACAGGAAAACACAAGTGCAGCAGGCAGTTCAAATCAGGAGAATGGAAATGGAGCCTGAACTGGGAATTCAAATGCACTCACAACTTCCTGCCCCTCCTCCCACACCACCCTCCACCCCAATGGCCAGACTGGCCACAGCTAATATGCACCTGGTCCACGCTCAGCTTTACATTATGGATTCTGTCCCCAAGCATGTGTGCTTCTACAGTAGCAGGCCATAATATTCTATCCATAAGTTTCTGCAGATTCAGGCACCTTAACAAGGAAATGGGCTGTTCCCACTGCCTTTTTTGGGGGGGGGGGGGGGAGGGGGGAGCAACTAGCAGAGCCAGAGGCCAAAGTAAATTTGTCCTTGGTTCTCTTTTGCCATCTAGTGGCATTTTCTATCTCTGGCACTACTTTTGTTTTGTTTTGTTTTGGGTGGCACTGGGGAATTAAACTAGGGCCTCACAGTTGTAAGGCAGACGATCTAACCCTTGAGTCACTCAGCCATCTACTTTTTGCTTTAGTTATTTTTTGAGATAGATCTGGCTTTTTGCTGGACTGGCCTGGACTTCAATCCTCCTATTTGTGCTTCCTGGAATAACACTATATTCAACCATTGTGCTTCCCACTTAGTTGAAACAACAAGCACTCACCACTGCTCTCAGCCACTGGCCAAGATGTAATTCATAATCTTTCTTTGCCCAAGCTGGTCTTGAATTGAGATCTCTGTTTCTCCACTTCCAAAGTAGCTAGAATTAAGGGGTGAGTGACTGCACCTGGCTTCTAGCACTATTTTCTATGTGTAAAAGGCCTCCATCCTCACTCATATTTACTGAAATAATGCCCGTCTGCCCTCAGGGAAAAAAACAAAAAGAATCCTCCCCTTTCCTTATTTGAAGGCCTAACTTCTGGACCAGAACACAAGCCTTATTACTCATGATACTTCTCTACAATTGTAATCTGTACAACAGCCAGGTGGTCATTTAAACAGGGCCTTTGCCTCTCTGCTTTAGAATTCATGCAGCGCTTCCCATTGTACTTAGAGTACAAGTCACACCCTTCCTAATAATCATTGAGATTTCCATTTCCTATGGTCTGATCCCTGGCTCTTCTCTGAAACCTGATTCACTTGCTACAGTGAGGTGAATGGCTTTGCTATCTCTCCAATCTCAGGCGTGCGCACGCATGCGCGCATGTGCGCATGCATGCACACACACCCGCACACAGGTGCACCTGTGTGCTTTGCTTTAGGGCCTTTGCACTGCTATTCTCTATACCTAGAATATCCTCCCTCCAGACTAGCACAAGTTCACTCTCTCATCTTCAAGTCTCTTTCTTAAACTTATCTACTTTAATGACCTACTTGAAAATCACTGCCCACAAAATGGTATGGGGTAGAGTGGTATAGAGGGTGAGATTGATCAGGACACATGGAAATGTATAGAAATGTCCCGTGAAGCACTTTTTGTGCAACTAATATATGTTTATACAAAACTAACCTGCCCATCAACCCCCGATACTGTTGTGTTTTTGTCCTTAGCAACTATCACTTTGAGAAAAGTATATTTTTATTGTCTTTTCCAATGGACAGTGGCTTCCACAAAGGTATAGCACTGAGGGATTTCCATTCACTGATATATCTTTCATACACTGACACATAGTATGTACTCAATAAATACTTGTTGAAGCTAGGAATATGGCCTAGTGGCAAGAGTGCTCACTTCGTATACATGAAGCCCTGGGTTCGATTCCTCAACACCACATATGTAGAAAAGGCCAGAGTGGCCCCAGTCCTGGGGCTTGAACTCAGGGCCTGGGCACAGTTCCTGAAAATAAATAAATAAATAAATAAATAATTGTTGACTATATGAATAAAGCGGAGTATTTAACATGAATCTGATAACAAAAATATTGCTCCTGTCAGTGTTCCAGATGTTCTCATCAACAGTTCTTTTGAGTGTCACACCCCAAGCTCATAGGAGCCCCCAGAGGAACACAGAGCAGGCAGTAATCACCACAAAAATATAGTAGAAAAGGAAGAGCTAAAGCAGGATAGTGAAGACAACATATCAACAATAGCATTTGAAATGTCAATATTGGGTTGACAAGTTTTTTTGTTGTTGTTTTTTTTGGCCAGTCCTGGACCTTGGGCTCTGGGCCGGAGCACTGTCCCTGGCTTCTTTTTGCTCAAGGCTAGCACTCTGCCACTTGAGCCACAGCGCCACTTCTGGCCATTTTCTGTATATGTGGTGCTGGGGAATCGAACCCAGGGTTTCTTGTATAGGAGGCAAGCACTCTTGCCACTAGGCTATATTCCCAGCCCAAGTTTTTGTTTTTGTTTTAGATTCCCTCCCCCCTTTTGGTGCTAGTATTGGGGCATGTACTCAGGGCCTAACACTCTTGCTTAGCTTTTTTGCTCAAGGCTGGTGTTCTACCACTTGATCCACAACTCTACTTCCTGCCTTTTGCTAGTTAAAGGAAGATAAGAGTGTTTTGGATTTGTCTACCTAGACTCAGCTTAAGTTCTGAGCTTTTTTATGAAGTAGTGAGGGATACAGTATGTATGAGTTGTTAGGTATTCTCTAGATAAATAAAGCCAGGCAGCCTTGGTCAACCCCTGCAAGTAGAGAGGCCACAGAAATGAATCACCTTGAGACAGCTGAACTGTGGGTGCTTTCATTGTGATTGTGATGATTCATCTACTTCCCTTGTCTCCTCCAACTCCTTTCAAAGATCATACCTGCATGACAAGAAGCCATGCAAGCCATTCAGTCTATACCTAAACCTCAGACCAGAGAAAAAGCAGTCCTTAGTACTAGAGTGACTGGCTCGTCCTCAAATCATGAGTCAGAGATGTATGTAAGAGGAGATAATTAACAATTCTCCCTGAAATTCATTGGGTTAACACTTAGGTCAGGTGCCTTATTAAAGAGTCATTAAAACCATGTGGCCAGTGGCCAAAGACGGTATAGCCTTTGAATTTGAGGACTCAAGCTTCCTCATTCTGAATATGTTTGTACATGTCCACTGGCTGTGTAGGCATCCACTTATTTGGAATGTGAGGATGGGAGGTATGGACTTGACTCATTTCCTGATATCGGGACTGTCCTCCAAACAGCAGCAACACAGCTCCAGCCGGCACTGAAGAAGCCAGAAGTGAAGCCCTCAGAGAGCTGACATTCCAGGGTTGATGCCTACTCAGCCTGTTGAACAAGGACAAAGTGAGGAGGTGAGGTCTATAAGATATAAAGGTAAGACAAGAGGAGAGAGGAGGAAGACTGAAAGAGATCAAATTGGTAAGTGATATGACTGACAATGGAGTTGGGCACTAGTGGTTCATGTCCTTAATCCTAGCAACTCAGGAAGATGAGGTCTGAGGATCAAAGTCAAAGCCAGCTAGAACAGGAAAGTGTGAAACTCTTATCTCCAATTAATTGCCAAAAAGCTGGAAGTGAAGGCATGAAAGTGAAGATAAAGAAAAGACAAAGGAGGTACTTTATTAGAGGGCAGGAAGGCACATGGAGAGGGAGGAGGGAGAGAAGAGAGACATGTTGAGAGGCTAGAGGATGAAAGAGCAGATAAATGAAAACATGGGAGAGGAAGTCATAGACATAGACACATGGAAGCACAGAGAGACAAAGTGAATAGTGATAAGCAAAACCTGGCTAGCATTACGGGCTCATGCTTGTAATCCTAGCTACAGGAGGCTGAGATGTAATGATTGGTTTCAAGCCAGCAAAACAGCCCATGAGACTTTTCTCTCCAATTAACCCCAAAAAGTCAGAAGTGGAGTTGTGTCTCAAGAGGTAGAGTGCTAGCCTTAAGCAAAAAGGTTCAGGGACAGCCACAGCCCTGCATTCAAGACCCAGGACCAGCGCAAAAACGAACAAGAACAAAAAGTAAAGGACCTTAAGGCCCTAAATTCAATCATCAGAGCTGGAAAACAAAACAAAAAAACACCTTATTATAGAGGAAAGCATTAACTCATGCCCACATACTGTTTCTTCTAGGATATTTATCCTTGAATAGGTGTGACAGTAAATACATTATTTATAATTTTAATAAACAGTTGTATATATTTTGTTAAAGGAAAAAAAAAACCACCTCATGTCAAGGAAGATCCAAAGTGCAGGTACAGAGCGAAGCCTCTGAGTACACCATCCATCGTGGCCTGTGACTCTCCTCAGCAAAAGGATGCTGGGAAATTCTATCCAGGTCTTGTGTACTTGGACCACGTTCTTTAGGTTTCCAGGTTTCCTTCCTCTTGTCCAGGCCTCTTTCCTGCTCCTTCTTCTCTGGATGCTTTCTTTTCCTTCATTTCTTGCGGCTCTTCTGCTTCAGGCTCTTCAGGGAGACTAAGGGGGAGCTAAGGCCCACATTCTGGTAGACTGAGCACCAAGGATATGGTCTTTCATCTTTTAGTGGTCATTTTTCCAGAAAGATTCCCCAGAGGGACTGAGCAAAGTCAAGGGCATGGGTTCCTTGATCTATGCCTTTGAACAACGTTCCCCTGTCTGTCTTATCATGGCAGTAAAACAAGGGGAACGAAATAAATGAAGAAGAGTTGTATGCAATTCATAGTGATCTTTCTGTTCCTAGACCAGATCCTTCCAAGTTCTGCTGTGGAGCTAAGGTGAACTCTGTGGGAAGAGGTAGCTGGAAGGAAAACAGAAGATAGAATGTCATATTATATTTACATAGAATGTAATGCCTTTCACAGAAATCTCTGGTGAAATAGACTTGACAAGACTAGCTCTTGATTTCATGGTTGAGAAAATTGAGATTTCAGAAAGCTTAATTACCTTGGTGCCAGTGGCTTTGACAGTAACCCTAGCAACTCAGGAAGCTGAAATCTGATGATTGAGGTTTGAAGCCAGCTCAGCAGGAAATCCATGAAACTCTTATCTCCAATTAACCACCCAAAACCTGGAAATGGAGGTATGGATCAAGTGGTAGAGCACCAGCCTTGAGTGAATAAATAAAGGATAGCACTCAGGTCTTGAGTTCAAGCCCCAGTATGGGAGCAAATTCATAAAAAAGGAAGGAAGGAATGTAGGAAGACAGGCAGGAAGGAAGGAAGGAAGGAAGGAAGGAAGGAAGGAAGGAAGGAAGGAAGGAAGGAAGGAAGGAAGGAAGGAAGGAGAAAGCTTGATCAATTAAAGAACTTGTCTAATTGCTTAGTTGCAGAATATGGACTTGGATAAAGGTATTCTTGTTCTGAATACTTCACTACCACTCCAGTTGGGCAAGAAAGATAATTTCAGGGACAAGACTAGGTGAGAGGTCACTAGGAAGAATTATACACTGAGAGCTCTGAAGGGCCAGTGAGCCTGTTGGCTGTAATAAAGGTCATTACCTCTCTGGCCAAGAGATATTTTTATGAGGTGTCCAGGATCCTAATTCATTCTCCCTCCCTTAAACTCGCCCTCCTCTTTCTCTTGCCCACTGCTCTTCTGACCTGGGCCCTGGGCCTGACTGTGGCTAGACACCTTGGCTTGAAGGCAGAGGGTAAGGGGAGTGTCCCAGCTCCATCCCCCGTCCCAGGATCACATTTCCCTTGACCTGAAGGGACTTCTATGGCCCAGAGCCCAGTTGTCACAAACCTGCTAGTGGAGCTGCCAGAGCTTCCTTCCTTGCGATAGTGATCTCCCGGCCTTCATGCTGGGCCTCCACCCTGGCAGTCTGCCCAGGCCTGAGGGGTTAGGATGTGGAAATGCCATCTCCTTGTCCCTCTGGACTACAGGCACCATTTCTCCCCTCTAGAGCAGTGCTAGAGAAGCTCTGGCTAAGTCCAGAGAGCTACATGGTGCATAGCCCTGACCATTACTGCCCTTTTCTCTTCTTTTGTCCAAGTTTCAACTTCAGGGACTGTTAGACCAAAACCTTAAACCTTCCTGCTCTAGCTGGGGGTTCTGTGCTGCTGTCCCAACTCCTTTACTCCTAACCAAAATCAGATGCATTTTGCAATCCAGTGCATATAAATCCTGGCTCAATTGCTCCTTGCTATATGACCTTGAGCAAATTATTAAAACTCTCTTTTGACCTGTTCCATGGAAAAGATAAGCCTACCTACCAAACAGGATCTCCAAAAGCTTTTCAAATGACATTTAAGAAGTTCCAGTCAGCCCCAGGCACTGGAGGCTTTGGATCATGGCAAATTTTAGTACTGGTGGAAGTAGTACGGAAATATCACCTTTGGCAAATAAGTAGAGCAAATGCAAGCCTTTTTTTTTTTTTTTTTTTTGCCATCGGGCTTAAACTCAGGGCCTGAGCACCGTTCCTGGCTTCTTTTTGCTCAAGGCTAGCACTCTGCCAACTTGAGCCACAGCACCACTTCTGGCCTTTTCTGTATGTGTGGTGCTGAGGAATCGAACCTAGGGCTTCATGTAAAAGAGGAGCCAGCCAGTTCACCCACCCATCAGCAAACATCCCTGGCTCCACTTCTCACCCTCTGTCTCGGCACGGAGGCTGACCAGTTGCCTGCCTGGCCCAACCAATGCAAATCTTCTGGAGTTTGTTATGTTAGAGTGATGCCCGTGGGTGGACTAGAGGGAAACCTATAGGCAGAGTCCTACTAGGTAATGCATGGGTTTGAGAGGATGGGGGGTGGAGACCAGAGAAGGATGATTAAAGCAAAGGAGAACAGAGGGAAGAAAATGGGGATGGAGATAGGAAACCAGCAGCAGGGCAGAGTAATGAGAATTAATAATTAAAAAAGAAAGAGTCAGGTGCTAGAGGGTCATGCCTATGTAATGGCATCTGAGGGAGGGAGGATCCCCCATCCCTCCAAGAGTCCACCACTCAGAAACAGTCTCAAGTAAAAAGATGAATTTATTGGGGGAAGTTCCAGATGGACTGGTCCCAGGTTTCAGAAAAACATATAACACAGAACAGGACAGTGGCACAGAGACTTACTTCTGGAGGATTTCCAAGTACCAACAAACCAATTCAGCTCCAATGGAGAGCTGAATTCAGATGCCATGGGACAACAGACACAAGACTCAAACATGTGGCATGGTGTAATGGCACCTGAGCTGGCCTGCCCCTAAATAGGGTCAGGTCGGGGGGGCTGGGTCACAGGAAGCCCACAGTCCCAAGCACTTGACTGACAGGTTCCGTAACCTATAGGCCATGTGCCCGCCCCTGTCTCTTGGGATTCAGGAACTCCATTACCTGGGGATGGGGCTTCCTTTCCTGTAGGAATTCAGGCATGCCCATCAAGAATTGGCATGCAGATTGGCGGGGGGGGCACTATTGTTTACAAGGAGAGGGAATCTTCCCTGGCCTCTGAGCAGATGAGGCTGGGGAGATCATGGAGATGGAGTCAGCTTCTGCCCTTCTCTGGCCAGATCTGACCTCCATATTACACCTGTCATCCTAGCTACTCAGGAGGCTAGATATGAGGATCAAGATTCCAAGCTAGCTGAACAGAAAAGCCCTTTATATGCTTATCTCCGATTAACCAGCTGGAAATAGAGGTGTGGCTCATGTGGTAGAGTGCCACCCTTGAGTGAAAAAGCCAAGCAAGAATGTGAGGCCTGAAGTTCAAGTCCAGTAATGGCAGAGAGAGAGAGAGAGAGAGAGAGAGAGAGAGAGAGAGAGAGAGAGAGAGAAAGAGAGAGAGAGAGAAAGAGAGAGGAAGAAGAAGAAGAAGAAGAAGAAGAAGAAGAAGAAGAAGAAGAAGAAGAAGAAGAAGAAGAAAGAAAGAAAGAAAGAAAGAAAGAAAGAAAGAAAGAAAGAAAGAAAGAAAGAAAGAAAGAAAGAAAGAAAGAAAGAAACAAAAGAAAGAAAGAAAGCCAGAAGTGGAGTTGTAGCTCAAGTGGTAGAGCACTAGCCTTGAGTAAAAAAAGCTCAGGGATAGTGCCCGCGCCCTAGGACCCTCATAAAAAATAAAGATTAGAAAGAAGGAAGGAAGGAAGGAAGGAGAGAGAAAGAAAGAAAGGTGTAAACTTTAAGTTCACACAAAAGTTCTACATAAAAGTATAGTTCTTAAGTATAAATTTATTTACATAATAAATGCTGATATTGCAAAAATGTTCCTATACAATTAAACCAAAGAATTATAATTTAATTTGTGTTGTTCTGCTTTGTTATTTGTTCAGTTAAATAGCATTTTTATTGTTTATCAAAATTCTATAAATATTTTCGGCCTAAAAAAATACATAAGGGTTTTTCTTAACATAGTTTCTCTTATTATTTATATTATCTATCAACTAATTTTCTTATTTTTAACCATATGAAATTTTTACTAATTGTTATATATATAATAGTACAAACTTTTCAACCATTTTATTATATTTTTCCTTTTAATAAGAAATATATCTTTAAACTTCAACTGGCTAATAGAGCTGAAACAATCTACTAGGCACCAATTACTCACCTACTAGAGAAGCTGAGAGAAGAAGGATCATGATTTGAGGCTAGCTCAAGCAGAAAAGTTCACTAGAGCATCAAGCCAGAAGCTGGTGGCTCACGCATATAATCCTAGCTACTGGGCCTGGGAATATGGCTTAGTGGCAAGAGTGCTTCCCTCGCATACATGAAGCCCTGGGTTTGATTCCCCAGCACCACATATACAGAAAATGGCCAGAAGTGGCGCTGTGGCTCAAGTGACAGAGTGCTAGCCTTGAGCAAAAAGAAGCCAGGGACAGTGCTCAGGCCTTGAGTCCAAGCCCCAGGACTGGCAAAAAAAAAAAAAAAAAAAAAAATCCTAGCTACTGAGGAGGCTGAGATCAGAGGACTGCTGTTTAAAGCCAGTCGGACAGGGGAGTCTGTGGCGATGTGGTTCAAGTGATGGAGTATCAGCTTCCTAAGAATGAGGCTTTGAATTCAAACCTCAGTACCACACACACAAAAAAAATGTTCTAAAAGTTTTAAAAATATATAAGGGAAATTTCACTCAAACTTACAATTCTCATCAATATTTGCAACTGAGTACTTTGGTATGAACAATTAACCTAAACGACCTGACTTCTTCTCATTCTTCTCATGATTTCATTCACTAGATTTAACAATCATCTTTTTTTCTTTTTCTTTTGGCCATCCCTGGGGCTTGGGACTGGGCCTGAGCACTGTCTTCTTTTTGCTCAAAGCTAGCACTCTACCTCTTGAGCCACAGCACCACTTCCAGCCTTTTCGGTTTATGTGCCACTAAGGAATCAAACTCAGGGTTTCATGCATGCTAGGCAAGTACTCTACCACTAAGCCACATTCCCAGCCCCACAATCACCCATTTCTTCTTATGATCTTTTTTTTTTTTTTTTTTTTTTGCCAGTCCTGAGCCTTGGACTCAGGGCCTGAGCACTATCCCTGGCTTCTTCCTGCTCAAGGCTAGCACTCTGCCACCTGAGCCACAGCACCCCTTCTGGCCGTTTTCCATATATGTGGTGCTGGGGAATCGAACCGAGAGCTTCATGTGTAGGAGGCAATTACTCTTTTTTTTTTTTTTTGCCAGTCCGGGGGCTTGGACTCAGGGCCTGAGCACTGTCCCTGGCTTCTTTTTTTTGCTCAAGGCTAGCACTCTGCCACTTGAGCCACATTGCCACTTCTGGCCATTTTCTGTATATGTGGTGCTGGGGAATCAAATCCAGGGCCTCATGTATATGAGGCAGGCACTCTTACCACTAGGCCATATTCCCAGCCCCTCTTCATATGATCTTTGATCTTTATCACAGTTTTAGGAATGCCAGGAATAATGTTGAAATAAACAGATGATAACAATTTGGAGAATACCCAGGATGGCTGACCCTTAATGCATTCCTACTTGAAAGTTAAAGAACTGAAATAGGATGCTGATTAATTATTAAAGATTTCTGTTGCTAAGAGAAGTAGGGAAGTTTAGAGGGGGATGTTGTTCAACTGCATATAGATGGCTTTAAAAAAACATTGTTTCAATTCAAATGGCAAGAGCAGAGAAAGAGTACAACAAAAAAAAATCATCAAGATTCTGGATGCCAGAGGCACACACCTATAATCCTAGATACTCAAGAGGCTGATTGGAAGCCAGCCTGGGCGAGAAAATCTGTGAGACTCTTATCTCCAATTAACCAGCAAAATCTGTGGTTCAAATAGTAGAGCATTAACCATGAACAAAAAAGCTAAGGAACAGAGTCTAGGACCTGAGTTCAAGCCCCAATACTGATTGATACACACAAAAAGAAAATAGTTTCAACTTGGATAGCAGAAGTAGAAATGGAGTCCAGTAAAGAAAATCACTCAAGAACTGTAATTAGGGTGAGCTGGCTTTCCTAGGAGTCAACTTTCCAAGGTAGATTAGGTAAGGGATCTTTCTATATGTCACTGGCTTCCAAAAGGCTGTATATACTGCAATCAGGACATCTTCAACACCATGAAGAAGACTAGGGAATCAGTATGAAGAAAAGAGTCTTGATGTGAAGGGCAAGTATGGAAAGAATAAATGCCCTTGAGAACAGGACCTCTCTTTGGGCAAATTTCCTTAGCCTCTATATGGTGTCAGTGGCCCCAAAAGATAACTCTTGATCTATGATAGCCAACTACACACCAGTAACAGTATCCAAATTGCTTCTCTTTGAGAGAGAGGTCTATATTGTCAGATTTCGTCTATGCTGCTGCACCAGACCCTCACTTTATTTTATTTTATTTTTATTTTTTGTACCAGTACTGGGGCTTGAACTCAGGGTCTGGATGCTGTCCCTTAGCTTTTTCCCTCAAGGCTAGTGTTCTACCACTTGAGCCACAGCTCTACTTCCAGCTTTTTTGGGGGTAGGGGTATGGGGGCGTTTAATTAGAGGTAACAGTCTCATGGACATTTCTATCCAGGCTGGCCTCGAACTGTGATCCTCAGCTCCTATAGCTCCTCATCCTCCTATAGCTAGGATTACAGATGTGAGCCTCCAGTGTTTGAGTCTACATTTTTATTTTAAGTATCTGCTCTACCCAGACCCTATAGTGGATGGAGAATTATAACTTTTATCAGAATGTCTACCTGATTTTGATGTTCCTCTCAAAACCTCAAAATCAGTAAACTATGCAGTATCCATATATTCACAAAAGCATGAGAAACCTGTTATACCAAGTCGCAAAACGACCATCAAGAAGGCCACCGAGGGCTGGAGATATAGCCTAGTGGCAAGAGTGCCTGCCTCGGATACACGAGGCCCTAGGTTCGATTCCCCAGCACCACATATACAGAAAACGGCCAGAAGCGGCGCTGTGGCTCAAGTGGCAGAGTGCTAGCCTTGAGCGGGAAGAAGCCAGGGACAGTGCTCAGGCCCTGAGTCCAAGGCCCAGGACTGGCCAAAAAAAAAAAAAAAAAGAAAAGAAAGAAGGCCACCGAGACTCAGACATTCCGAAATGCAAAAGCAAGGCTTTATTAGGCGGGCTGCAACTCGGGCCTTGTCCTACCCACCGACACAGCGGAGGTCAGGAGGAAGCCCGGAGCTGCGATTACACAGGGCTAATAAAGGCAAAAAACAAAGTTACAGCAATCAGGTGTTCAAGCAAGCAAGATTACGGGTACAAATCTGATTGGCTCAGGGCTTGAGGCATTCTGGGGGCAGTTAGAGTTAAGCATTCCCAGGCGGTTAGAGTTCTTGACTGACTGGGCCCTAATAAGCTTGCCCTGGGTTTGCTCATAGTTTAAACAGACAACAAAACGGGGGCTGCCTGAAAATGGGGTTTACTTTAACTCTTCATCCCCCCCTTCATTCCCCACTTCTGATAGGTAACTCGAGAACCAATCGTGGTTCTCCTTGCTTATTAGTTTGATTCTGACTGAGAATCGGTAGGGATAGATTGGTATTGTGCCCGCAATACCATAAGTTGTGGTGGCGCTTTACTCAGTTGGTAGCAGGTGTGGCTCAGGAGGAGGTCCAGTCTCATAAAGGGCCTTTAGCTTGAGCCAGATCTCTTGGTGGACTTGCTATAGGGCTCTGAGGGGGCGATAAAAGCTCATAACATGCGATTGCAAGTTAGGAATAACATTTAGGTGACATCACACAAGTCCCCTAGCCCTGCAGATACAGGTACAGTTAAACATAGTTTTACACCGAAGCCCCAATTCTGACCCTATTTATATTATAGCCAATTTGATTACATACCAACTTTACTCATATGCTCTAATATAAGACATACTGATACCATTTGTTACATACTCAAACTTTCTAGGGATTGTCTTTCTCACTTTTAACATGCCAAAACCTTTTAATCTAAAGGAAACATTTTTGTTTTCTCTCTCTAAAGTCTTTCCTTATACAGTTTTATACTCTGTGTCTTATAAAATTTAACATATCCCTACACACACCATCTTCTACTTCCTCACACCATCAGTGACTTACTGGAATATTCTGTGACAATTTACTTTTTCCTTTCTTATCCAGAGTAAACCATTTCTCTATCCCTTACTCCAAGGCTTTCTATACTAACTTTCCTCTTTACATTTCCTGGGGCTTTTTTGCTGCTAGAGTTTTAAACTGTCTACATTTTCTGGTTTATCTCAACTACATCAAAGCAATTTACTGTGACTCTACCCACAGGCTGCTGGGGAAAACAAAGATGGGGCAACGGTCAGTCCAATGGGACTGCTGCTCCTAAGAAGCCAGACCAGAGCCAACTATTCTATATCTATATTCTATATTCTATATCTATATTCTATATCTATATTCTATATCATGAGCCAACTATTCTAGAGTGGATTTCTCCAGTTTCCAGTTCCTCCAAGTGCCTAAGGTTGGCCAGTGGCATCTGTAAGATTCACCCCCAGGAGGGCTCCATGAAGATGCCCCCGGCAGTTTAAATCTCTGTCCAGTTACCCTGGCACCTGGCACACCTGATGGCAGTTACCTCCCTCTCTTCTCTGAGGTCACACCCTAATCCATCTGGATACATTCTAATACTCTTGGACACACCTCCCACCCCAGGCATTTCCTGGAAGTGACTCTCCAGCCTGTCATACAAGCTTTGAATTTAGCAGCAGGCCAGTCTCCTTGAAAATTTCTTACAATATCCAATTTTCTTAATACAGCTAGTTAACTCCAATCAACTCAAGAATGTCCCCCCAAAATGTGTTTTAGCAGATCCAAAGCACTTTCCAGCAGAAATCAGCTGTGTGTGATAAGAGTCCCATCTGAAGATGTATTCTTCCAGATGACTGTTAGACTCTCTCCTTGATCCTCACTCAAATGCAATGGGCAGGGGCCATGGTGTCAGGCAGCAGTGGCTCCCAGTGGTTACAGTAGAATGTCACACCTTCTGCTGGGTTACCTGCAACTTTCTCCATAGACTGGTTAGAGAAGCTTAACCTAAGTTAACCTAAAGCCTAACTTTAGTCAAATTTCCTAGTATTTTCCTGATTCCTTCTTAAGCACACTAGCTTTTGTAGGCTGGCACATCACTAAATGTCAAGACAGGTTTAGGTAATCAATGGCCCTTGGGTCATTTTGCCAGGGCAATAAGTTTAAATCAGATATTTCCAATAAGGCTAGGATTTTTTTTTAAGCCAACAAGAAGGCTTGGCCTGTAACCATTTCTCACAAGTGCAGTCTCTGTATACTGTTACCTCTGTTTTCCATGCCTCTAGTTTATCCTGCCTCATCTTCACAAAAACAACTCTGGTCCCTTGGTCCTAAAGGGGGGCTGATGGGTGAAGATCATCCATCTTCTGTAACTTCATCAGGCTGACTCAGGGGCGTTGACCTTACCTAGCCAGGAACCTATAACCTTAGTCTACTTTACCAAGGGGCTGCAGGATCAGATGTCCATTAGGAGCTTCCAAACTGGAAATTACATTCAACATTTTAACTTTCAACTATACAGACTTCTTTTGGGGCTATCACAGTGTAGCCTTTTAATATTCTAGTTTGTAAAAGCTTTTTCTTGACTGGCTGGGGAACTGATCTCTGATGACCTAAAAAATACCTACATTACCTTTGCAGGCCTTTGACAGATCTCAATAAGGACACAATCTCAGGTCCAGAAGCTTTCTTTCCTGAACAGATGTATCAGCTTAAAATTCTCACTGCTAGTCAGGGCTTTGAGTAGATGCAGGGGTTGGGGTTTTAAACTTATCCTCTCATTTGACAAACATCCTTACTACCCACTATCACAGATGACTGGCAAGTTCCTGCCCAGTAGACATGGGCATTAGAAAGGCATGCTTATGAACTATTCTTCTAGGACTTCTTGGCTTTTATTAACTTTTGAAAGGCCAAACAGGAGTGACTCTAGGATCTGACACCATCTCTGCCATCCAAGCAGTGGCTTACTGCCTCTGGATGCTCCATCACTTTTGTCCCAGGAGGAGTGACTTTCCACTGGACTTGGACTCAGGGCCTGAGCGCTGTCCCTCAGCTCTCCAGCTCAAGACTAGCACCCTACCATTTTGAGCCTCAAAGCGACTCACGACTCTGTTCCCAGCACTTCTGCTGGCCAACTAGAGATGAAGACTCTCTCTTTGCCTCGGCTGGCTTTGAACTGCAGATTTCAGATCAGTGAGTCTTACAATAGGCCACTTTATTCCAATTAAAAGCAACAAGGTGATCCACACAGACGTAGTTTTTAAGCATGCTCTCTTACCTGGAACTTATTAAGGTCCAATGTTAGATCTTGACAAACTTGTAGGAATCACCTGTGCTTCTTTGTAGGCCTGCTGGAAACTGTTACAAAAAACCTACAAAGAAACTGGAATGGCAATTAAACATTTTGGTAGCCATAATTCTCCTTTTCTCACTTTGCAATAATCATTTAGGGCAATTTTATTTCCAAATTTCTTATAAATGTATTCTTGATTTCCAAAGCCTTTTTACTAACCTCTGCTTTAACACTAACACTTTAGCTTTTATCTGCATTGGAAAAACTCTGAAGCTTACAGGCATTCTGAAACCAGGTGCCACCCTTTGCCTCTGGGCTGCTTGTTTCAAAAGAGCCTTTTTTTTTTTTCTTTTTTTTCTGTCAGTCCTAGTTACCGCATGGCATGAAGACCTTTGAACTCAAATGACAATTTTTCCTTAATGCAAGAATTACAATTACAGAATTAGAAATACTTATCCATTCAGCTTTCCAATAAGTTAGTGAGAAACATTGGCCCATTTTGCCATTTCTTCCTACATACATAGCGTTAATGAGAGTTTACTCCTATCCCCATTAGTTTCCAAATTACAAGAATAGCACAGGAATCGAATCACATCAAATAAACTTTCTAACCATTTAAAAAACTTTTCCAATTCTTAGTACCTCTCAAGGGGCAGTTTTAGAAATTCTAGTCAAATCATTCATTTTTACCACAAGGTTTCCAAAGTTCACCTGAAAACAAAAGAGACAAAAGAGAGGCCTCCATTGGCCTGTCCTACGGAACAGCCTATCTCCATCCTACTCCTCAGAGCTTGATGAACTGTCTTGGTACCGGCTTGTCCTCTTCCACCATGAATGGACACCCCCTTATGGCTGTTCCACATGTGGATTCCCCCCAGGGCCTGTGCCACCACGTGGACTGGCTAAGTTGCACCTTTGCCAGATCACCCCTCACTCCTGTGGATAGGCACACAAGCCCATCCCAGGTTTTTCCTGTCCTTTCCTATTGGTCTTTGAACTGAGAAACCAAGCTTTTTTTTTTTTTTTTTTTTTTTAACAGTGATAAACCTTTACATCCAAATTTCTGACACTTAGCTCTGATTTTTTTTTTTTTTTTTTTTTTTTTTGGCCAGTCCTGGGCCTTGGACTCAGGGCCTGAGCACTGTCCCTGGCTTCCTTTTGCTCAAGGCTAGCACTCTGCCACTTGAGCCACAGCACCACTTCTGGCCATTTTCTATATATGTGGTGCTGGGGAATCGAACCCAGGGCCTCATGTATACAAGGCAAGCTCTCTTGCCACTAGGCCATATCCCCAGCCCCAGCTCTGAGTTTTTTAATTAAACAATTTTTTTAAACTATAGTTCCTATTCTTTTAAAACATTTGGTAATGCCCGAACTTGATGACCATTTGAAATTAAACTTAAACTTAATTTTGCACCACACTCAAGTCTAGGGGGCTAGATAGAAGTTCCCATGATAGAACGTTACCCATAGCTCTGATCAGATGTTCAGTCCAAAAGGCTACAAAAAAACACAAAACAATTATAACAATACAAAAGGAAGAAAACACACAGGCCCAAAAACAAGAAAAGCTATGAGTTGGAGATGGATGTTTCCCAAGTTGGCCCACAACCTCCTGCAAGGATGCAGTGGATCCAAGTTGAAGGTGGGGCTCCAGGGGTCCCCCTTCAAGGGTGGAGAATCTGGGGCATCCCCCAGTCTCCCCAGGATTGCCAAGTAAGCACATCTGCTTCAACAACCCCTTTAAGAAATAAGCAAAAGCAAAACAGATAAATAGACACATTACAGGACAAGACAAATGAACAGGGCTGTTTTCTTACCTTCGGAGTCTGGGGTCTCGGGGGTCTCTGGGGCTATCCCAGATGAGCCCCCAAATGTTATGACAAGTCGCGAAACGACTACCAAGAAGGCCACCGAGACTCAGACATTCCGAAATGCAAAAGCAAGGCTTTATTCAGGCAGGCTGCAACTCGGGCCTCGTCCTACCCACCGACACAGCGGAGGTCAGGAGGAAGCCCTGAGCTGCGATTACACAGGGCTTATAAAGGCAAAAAACAAAGTTACAGCAATCAGGTGTTCAAGCAAGCAAGATTACGGGTACAAATCTGATTGGCTCAGGGCTTGAGGCATTCTGGGGGCAGTTAGAGTTAAGCATTCCCAGGCGGTTAGAGTTCTTGACTGACTGGGCCCTAATAAGCTTGCCCTGGGTTTGCTCATAGTTTAAACAGACAACAAAACGGGGGCTGCCTGAAAATGGGGTTTACTTTAACTCTTCATTCCCCCCTTCAAAACCCACATTGGCAATGAGTCCTGTGCAAAGCCCAAAGTTTACAAGAGGGGATATAAGGAAACATGGCTGCCATGACAAAAATAAACATGATGACAGAGATGCCTCTTAATTCAGGGAGATGGGGTTGTCTCACTTACCTAGAGATACTTCCTAGCAGGATTATGTGTATTAAATGGACATATAATACAACTAGTACAGTGGCTGGCCTGTAAGGAAAATTTGAGAAATAATGTTAGCATTTATACTTATTACAGTGGTGTCAAATGTCAAGTCATTAAACCTGTGAAGAGTGGAACAGTCCTGACTTCCAGGCCAGGGCAGGCTTGAAACAAAGGAGGCCAAACTCCTCCTTACCTTCCTCTTGCCAGGAAGGCTCCCAGCCAAGATTAGACAAAAGTTCAAGGTCAGACAAAGAAGATAGCATACAGTAATTTCTCTAGGTAATATCATTTTCAGGGATTGGGGAGGGGGATTGAATTTAATTGGAGCAAAAGAAAAAAGCCATTAAAAATTCCTTTCAAGCCAGATGTCAGTGGCTCACACTTATAATCCTAGTTACTCAGGAGGCTGAGATCTGAGGATCATGGTTCAAAGCTACCCCAGGGAGGCAAGTCTGTGAGACTCTTACCTACAATGAAGCACCTAAAAAATGCAAGTCAAGCTGCAGCTCAAAGGATTACAGCATTAGCCTTGAGCAAAAAAGCTCAGAGACAACACCTAGGCCCAGAGTTTAATCCCCATGACCAATTCCCCCCTACCAAAAAAAAAATCCTTTCAAGAATATTAAGTAACATCCATCTTGGCTATGCAGAACCATTGTCTGTCTAATGGCTGGGGGTTGCTAGACCTCAGAGCTCAGAAATAGCTGGTGCCAGCTACGTGTGTGTGTGTGTGTGTTTGTATGCATACCTCTGAACTGGGCCTTAAACTCAGGGCTTGAGCTCTAGGTTAGTGCTTTACCACTTGACCACAGCTCCACTGCTAGCCTTTTGGTGGCTAAGTGGAAATAAGAGTCTCATGGACTTAACCACTCGGGCTAGATTCAAACTGTGATCTTTAAATCTCAGCCTCCTGAATCACTAGGCTTACAGGCCTGTACCAATAGCACCTGAGGAGGCAATGTATCTTTCTTCCTCCTTTAATGTTGCTATATTAAAATGAATTATTGCTTAACTTTACAAAAAATAATTCCTGTTTAAAACTCAGATGGTCAATGTAGTTTATTTACATATAAGAAACAGAATGGTGAAACCTGCTGACATTGTTTCAAGGGCAGTAGGGTAAAGGAGAGTGATAGGTGTGAGGCTGATCAGGATACGGTGCATGTGTGTAAAAATGTCACAATGAAACTCTCCTTGTATGACTAATGTATGCCAATAAAAAAAGAATTTCTCTTAAGACAACTTTACTTTTTCTTATCTTGACCCTCTGTGAACCTTGAAACCCAAAGGAAAAGAAAGAAGTTTGGAAGTAGAGGATCACTAGCTTTTATTCCATTTAAACAACTTCTCATATATTTATTTTTTATTATGTAATTTTATTGTTATTATTAAGGTGTGTACAGAAGGGTTGTAATTTATAAGTCAGGTAATACGTATATTTCTCCTTTTGGACATTGTCACTCTTCCATTTGCTTCCCCCCAGTTTCTCCCTCCCATCCCTTCCCACGAGTTGCATAGTTCATTTTCCACATGATATATACTAAGTACCATGATTGAATTTGTTCACCCTTCTTGCCTCCCTTTCTATGCCCACTCTTTTTTTTTCTTTCACATTTTTTATTAGCATCAATTAGTTGTACAAGGGAGTTTCATTGTTGCATGTCCATATATACTTACACACACCCAACACTCTCCCTTATCTCCCCCTACCTCCAATCAATCTCAACAAGCTTCATTGTTCCATTTTCAGACATGGTTCTGTTCACCCTATTTACTGTCCACATTTACCCTCTTTCATCCTCTTTCTTCATTTTCCCCTTCCCAGTAGTTCCCATACCTGGGGCAGGATTGTTTTACAGTTCTGTCCTTCATCTTTTAAGTGTATGGAAACTGTTCAAAGAGGATTCATAGAGGTATTTCACATGTGTATATGAAGTTCTTTAATCATATTGAATCCTTGCTTGCTCTCATTTTCCCTTTCCTCCCTTCTCTCTATTATTCAACATCTTTCAATGAGTTTTACTATTCTATATTTATTTACAGATGCAACATAGTTTAATATTGTTCATTCTCTAACATTCTTTTTTGAAAGTAGCATTTCACTAATCTTTATCTTGAGGTTTAGAATATGCAGCCCAAACAGTACAAGAAACCAGGTAGAGCTTATTCTCCAGTGAGAGAAAATAGATATGATCATATACATACATCCATACATGCATTCACAAACATGTATACATGTATAATTTTTGTTGGCAGTAGGACTTCAGTTCTAGGCCTTGTGCTTGCTAGAAAAAAATCACTCTACCACACTCCCAACCATTTTTGTCTTTTGTTTGTTTATATGGTAGGTTTTTAGGCTTTTACTCTGAATGGTCATGATCCTCCAAATGCTTCCTCTGCAGTAACTAGAAAAATAGACATGAAGCACAATCCTCAACTTTTTTGTGAGATTAAGTATCACCAACATTTATTTATTGGGCTAACATCAAATCACAGTACCTCTATCTCTGCTTTCCAGGGAGCTGGTATTACAGGGGTGAACCACTATGCTTGGCATATGTATTTTTCTTAAAAGAGTTCTATGCCCACTCTTTACTCCCCTAAAAATCCCAAAGAGAAAATACACATACACACACACACACACACACACACACACACACACACACACACACACACACACACACACACGGGCCACTAGTATTTGAGGGTAATAGCAGGAGGACTCTCAGACATTTTCAACTTCCTCTCTTGGGATTTTTGTGTGTCTAAGTGCCAGTCCTGGACTTGAACTTAGGGCCTGGGTACTGTCCCTGAGCTTCTTTTTGCTCAAGGCTAGCATTCTACCACTTGAGCCACAGTGCCACTTGTGGATTTTGTGTGTGTGTGTGTGTGTGTGTGTGATTAATTGAGATATCAGTCTCAAGGGGACCTTCCTACTTGGTCTGGCTTCGAATTGCAATCCTCAGATGTCAACCTTCTGAGTAGCTGGTATTACAGGTGTGAGCCACTTGAGCCCTCTTGAGATTTTCCAATATTAAGTTTACTGCTCCCTCACCTCCATTATATGTTTTGCTCTCCTTCCGATTCAGCTCTATTTTCTAGTTCATTTTTGGTTCTCAAAATCCTCACCGATGCCCAAGCTCAGGACCCTCCACTGTTTTTTATTGCTCCTCAGTAGCTGTGAGACATCAAGGTCATTTCTTTCTATGGCCTTCCATAGCCATAACTAAACTAATATGCATAAAACATAAACTGAGTCTGAGGGCTGGTAGCTCACACCTGTAATTCTAGCTACTCAAGAGCCTGAGACCTGAGGATCACAGTTTGAAACCAGCCTGGACAGGAAAGTCTGTGAGACTCTTATCTCTAATTAACCAGGGAAAAAGCCAGAAATGGAGATGTGACTCAAGTGGTAAAGCACCAGCTTTAAGTGGAAAAAAACCATTCTAGAGCAAGAGGCCTTGAGTTCAAGCCCCAGTACTGGCATCAAAAAAACCAAAACAAAACAAAAAACTGGCCTCGGTGTACAAACCAGTATAAATTCCTGCTTTGGGCACAAGATGGAATGCCACATGTGTACATGGCTTTGGGACTCTTTCAGTAGACAGTCACAAAATTGTATGGTTGAAGATGTCTTAACCAGTGACCTCTGAGTTGATCTAATTCTGCCTTCCTCATTTAACAAGTGAGAAAAATAAGACAGAGAATTTAAACATGTGCCCATGATCATCTGGGTAGTTTAAGTGAGGACTTAAAATTTTTAAGCTAGATGGTTTTGAACTGGACCTTTAATTGATGGTCCCAAATGGATCTTAGACATTTTCCACAACACATAGACTGGCAAGTCAGTCTGCAAATGGGCAGACATCCAGGTTTCAGACAGAAACATACCCATCTAAAAGTCTTCAGTGCCTATGAGAATGACAAGCTTGTATTTCTGCCCTTTACCTGAATATTATATTGTGTCAATCAGATAGGAAAAAATAACACTCAGCGACCTGATGGTCAGCTAGTCAAGCATGTCCCTAGCCATGCCATTGGCTTTTGGGAGATATAAATAAGGACAGTCATCAAGAGCAAATTGTCTTGACCTCCCATCAGTTCAAGAACGGGGAAAATTATTACAGAGGTCCCCTCTGGTGGTACTCCAGGAAGGCCCACAACATCTGGCAGTGCTTTATCTTTGGTAAGTGTCCTCATTCTTTGCTTTTAAGTTGACACCTCCAAAGTTGGTGTCTTTTTGTTGCTTTATTTTGTCTTTTGTGCTTGTTCTCAGGTTTGAACTCAAGGCCTGGACACTGTCCCTTAGCTTTTTTTCCTCAAGGATGTCATGTTACTTGAGCCATAACTCCGTTTCCAGCTTTTTGGTAATTAATTTAGTTAAAGAGTCTCACAGACTTTTTTGCTCAGTCTGGCTTCAAACCATGATACTCAGATCTCTGTGTCCTAAGTAGCTAGGATTATAGGTATGAGTCACTGGTACCCAACCAGAGTTGGGTTTTCTTGGCCAACTAGAGCCTTAAAACCTGTGCTTTCCAGACTTTTCCCCAAAGTGCAAGTAGAGGGAGAGAACTGATTAAAATGCAAGTGTGCCCAACAAGCCTGAGTTCTCACTGAAGTCACCTTCTGTCATGCAACTAACATTTATAAAACAGCCATGTATGTTGTCATAAGAATTTGTTTATTATAACAATGAATAAGAGTTGATTTCCTGCTTCTGATGGCTGTGCTGTGGTTATGTAGACAAGGGTACTTGCAATTAGGAAATAGTCACTTAAGCAGTAAGGAGTAATAGGCATCTGTAACTTGTTCTCAAATAGCTCAAAAATGTCAAAAATTGGAGAATCCAGAATAAATATATAGGGAACTATACTATTTCTGAACTTTTTGTTTGGTCCAGGACAGGGCTTGAACTCAAGTCCTCATGTTTTTGCTCACCTTTTTCCACTCACTGCTAGCACTGAACCACTTGAGTACTGCTACTCCAACTTCGTTTTTCTGATTAGTTAGAGAATCTCTCACATTTTTCTGCCTGGGCTTGCTCAAGTCATGATTCTCCTATCTCAACCTCCTTGATAGCTAGCATTACAACTGTGATTCTCTGATATCAGGCTTGAAATTTCCTTAAATTTGAAATTATTTCGAAATAAAAATCTTTAAAATTAACTGGGCACCAGTGGCACATACCTGTAACCCTAGTTATTCAGGAGGCGGAGATCTAAGCATCGCAGTTTGAAGCCAGCTGGGGCAGGAAAGTCTGTGAGATTCTTATCTCCAAACAAATCACAGAAAAGGCCAGAAGTAGTACTGTTGCTCAGTGGTAGAGTGCTGGCCTTGAACAAAAGAAGCTCAGAGACAGTCCCCAGACCCAGAGTTCAAGCCTCAGGACCAGAAAAAAATAATTAAAATTGTAAAAAAAAAAAAAAATTCTTTGAATTTTTCAACATACTCCATCATGCAGTTTTATTTGCTGCAAAAGGAATGCTATGAATTATTCCCCGAGTTGAGGATGTAGCTCAGTGATAGTGTTTCTCTGTACATGTGAGGCCCTAGGTTCCATTACTACCCGCCCTTCCCACATCATCAGCATCATCAAATAAGTTCCTCTACTGTGCGTGCACACACACACACACACACACACACACACACAGAGAGAGAGAGAGAGAGAGAGAGAGATTAAAGGAAAATTGTTTAAGACAATGTTCACATACCACCTAAAAGCACAGAGAGCACTCAGCATTCCCTGCCTCTCTAGGAAGCCTTTTCTCCCCTCCTCTTGCAGCTGGCACTAGACCAGAAGCAGGTGCAAGTCAGGAAGCTCCCCACCCAACTCTGCCACTCCCTCTGGGTCTGAGGAAGGACACTTGCCCACTCCGGAACTTGAGCTCCTGTATATGTAGAAGTCACAGACTGAGGGGCTCTTCTGGCATATATTGAAAGCCTCTTGTGGCTCTGATGCTGTCATTCCAAGACTTTCCAGTGGGGCAGAATACCAGTCACAGGAATATCCCAACTTACCACACTGCTCTGCCAGCTGGAGCAGTGGTTCTTCACTCAGAGCAATCAGGTTACTTTTGCTGCAGTAAGAAACCAAGCTATAGAATGGAGAAAAATGAGGCCGACTCCTCAACCTCAATCCCAACCCTCCCAGGAACACAAAGCCAGCCTGCGAGAGTTTTGTTTTTGTTTTTGTTTTAATTTTATTGTCAAAGTGCTGTACCGAGGGGCTACAGTTACATACATAAGGCAGTGAGTACATTTCTCATCATACTTGTTAGCCTCTCCCTCATTTTTTTTCTCCCACCTCTCCCCGCCACGTGCCCCTCTCCCATAGACCTTTGACCTACATTTCTTCAGTGATTGTTCTCCTTTCATGATGACATCTCAGAGACTCAAAAAAGAAACAGGAGTGTGGAAAGAAATAGGAGTTTGAGCTACTGAGAGGCCTCCAATAAAACCCTGTACTAGACATTGTGGCTGAATGATGATGGGAAATTTCTTTAATTGTGCTGAGATTCAGATTGTTTATGTTATGTAAGGGGTAATTATGCTCACCTAAGAAAACTATGGTAAGGATTAAACATAAGTATTAAAAGGTTATCTGTTTCCAGGTGCTAGTGGTTCACACCTATAAAACCAACCACTCAGGAGGCTGAAATCTGAGGATCTCAGTTCAAAGCCATCCTGGGCAGGAAACTACATGAGACTCTTACCTTCAATTAACCACCAAAAAGACAGAAGTGGAGCCATGGCTCAAGTGATAGAGCACCAGCCCTGCTA
Organism: Perognathus longimembris pacificus; assembly: GCF_023159225.1. Classification (NCBI taxonomy): domain Eukaryota; kingdom Metazoa; phylum Chordata; class Mammalia; order Rodentia; family Heteromyidae; genus Perognathus; species Perognathus longimembris. The sequence continues at coordinate 32,038,261 of NC_063170.1, forward strand.
GAAAAAGCTAAGGGACAGTGCCCAAACCCAGCATTCAAGCCCCAGTACTGGCACACACACACACACACACACACACGTACACATACACACACACACATGCACACACACACACATTCTCTGCTTAGACCAAACAATGGTAAATGCAGGTGGTGTTCTGAAAGAACTTGGCTTACAGGCACTGACTTAGGCAATAAGGTTCTTAGGAGGACTAGCCGATCATAATTATCTGCTCATAACCTTCCCTCTGTTCCACTGTCTCCTTAGAAAAAATGGCACCAGCCAAGACAATGTTCCAGTCCTTGCTCCTTCTGCTGCTGGGGCTGTGGGTGGCCAAGGTCCGAGTTAGTGCTAAACCTAGCCACATGACCTCAGCACAGTGGTTTGAAACTCAGCATGTGCAGACCAGCCCTCAAGCATGCAACTCAGCCATGGCCCACATCAACAAGTACACCAAACACTGCAAAAACCTCAACACCTTCCTGCATGAATCTTTCTCCAGTGTAGCCACCACCTGCCAGACGCCCAATATAGCCTGCAAGAATGGCAGGGAGAACTGTCACCAGAGCCAGAAGTCTGTGTCCCTGACCAACTGTGAACTCACATCAGGGAAATATCCAAACTGCAGGTACAGAGAGAAGCATCTGAGTGCACCATACATCGTGGCCTGTGAGCCTCCTCAGCAAAAGGATGATCTGCAGTACTCACTGGTTCCGGTGCACTTCGACAATGTTGTTTGAGACCTGCTTGCCCACTCCCATGCCTGCTCTGAACACTGCTTCAAGGGCATTTCCTCCTCAGAACATGTCACTAATCCTTCCCTTCCTTGCACAAAATCAGCCTCACCTTGCTATTCCGTAGGGGCTTTATGATGCTATGAATGGTGCTGTGGCTTTCTTTGCTTTCTCAGTGTCTGGTACTACCTGGCTCCTCCAGAATCAAGTGCACAGGATCTCAGTGGGGATGACTCCAGGTTTTGTGGGACTGCTGGCTTATGAAATTTTGGAAACTCTTATAGGAATAAAATGTAAAACCACAAATGAAAAATGAATTAGGACCTGGGACAACTCAGAGGAATCTCAGGCAGGGGTGTTATCTAAGAAAGTCAGTCAGGAGAATGTGTGCCAGGCCCTCTGTGTTAGAAAAGGAATGTGTACTGGTTTGAGTAAATCAAAGACTGCAGTTCTTTACCTGCTGTGTTACTGTTTGGAGGGAAGCAGAGGGTTTGTTTGAGATGTCAGCTTTAACAGTCCTGAAGGAAGAGGAAGGGCAGTGCCCTGAGCAGGCTCAGACTGGAAGCTTGGCCTTTACTCTGTTGACGGTCCCCACCCTGACCGCCTTTTTCTGTGCCAGTACTGGGGGCTTCAACTCAGAACTGTGCTTTCTTGCTTAGGTTTTTCCACTCAAGGCTGAAGTAGTCTATCTCTGAGCCACAGCTCCACTTCTGGCTTTTTGGTAGTTAATTGGAGAAAAGCATCTCATAGAGTTCTCTGTTCAGGTTGGCTTTGAACTGCAATCCTCAGATCTCAGCCTCCTAGAATTATGGATGAGAGCTACAGGCACCCAATGGCCAGCTTCTCTGTCCCCTTGACAGCAGTATGGTCCCATTTTCCATGCAGGGGAGAAAGTAGAGGAACACGCTGAGCTCCAGAATTCCAGAAAAGATCTAAAGAATGACTTGTTTATGATCCACACCCGAGTGTATACTTCACTGAGATGACCCAGAAGTGAATTTCCTTTCCTTGGAAATTTTAGAATCAGGACCTACAAAATAATCTTTGTTGGTTTGTTGAAAGGTGTTGTTTTGTTCCAGACAGGGTTTCACTATATAGTCCAGGCTGATCTCAAATTTGCAATCCTTCTGTCTGCATCCAAAATAAATGTATACTAAGATCATTGTTTTACTTTGCTTTCTTGGGCTGGGGAGCATAACCAGGGCCTTGGGCATGCTAACTAATTTTTTATTTCCTGCCGGTCCCAGGGCTTGAACTCAGGGCCGGGGTACTCTCCCTGAGCCTCTTTGTACTCAAGGCTAGTGCTCTACTACTTGAGTCACAGCGCCACTTCTAGATTTTTCTGAGCAGTTTATTGGAGATAAGAGTCTCTTGGACTTTTCTGCACAGGTTGGCTTCTAACTGTGATCCTCAGATCTTAGACTCCTGAGTAGCTAGGATTACTAACTAAAGATTCTTAAACAGTATTTATTTAATTAGCTTCTCTTTACTGGAGAAGAAGCCCCCTACAATCAGTCTGCCTAGATTAATACTTTATTAAAATGTAATACTGTAATACAACAAAATGAATTTTAGGAAATGGTTGGAATATACAAATAAATAAAATGATAAGCCTAAATGTTTTATTACTAAAGTTAACTACTGTTAAATTGCTGTGTCAAATTGCTGTAAAAGTTTGCTTCCTCTCAATTTCTGTACTTGATAGATATTCCCTAGAGAAAAGTATACACAGATTATACATACATACCAACATAGGACAGATACAGCAGGCCATGATGTTTCATGTTTATAATCCCAGCATAGGAAGGGAGAGGCAAGAGGATTTCAAGTTCAAAACCAGCCCAGGCAAAGGTCTCAAAAACAAAATATGAACCGAAAAAGAACTTGGGAGTCATAGTTCAAATAGTAGAGTACTTGCAAGCATGAGGTCCTGGGATGAATCCCCAGAAGCACGTACACACACACACACACACACACACACACACACACACACACACACTTTTTTAGAAATTAAAGTCAGGTACTAGTGGCTCACACTAGCTACTCAGGAGGCTGAGATCTGAGGACTGAGATTTGAAGCCAGCCTGGGGAGGAAAATCTGTGAAACTCTTACCATCAACTAGCCAGCAAAAAGCCAGAGTGAAGCTGTGGATTAAGTGGTAGAGTTCAGCCTTGAGCAAAATAGCTAAAAAACAGCATCCAGGCTCTGCGTTGAAGCCTTAGTACTGGCACAAAAATAATTAAACAAATAAACACAGGCAATACATTTGACACACGTACTCCCCCCACCCACCATGCACGCACAGGGACACTGTCCCACATGTACACATGCACACTCAATAGTCAGGCAGGCCCTCTTCTTCCTCCACCATTTACTGCTTGAGCCATCCTCCCAGACTTCCTTTCCCATATTTTCAAAGAGATTTTCTTACATAGTCATGACTCAGAATAAGCAAAGTTTGTTTATGGAAACATGAAGTGGCAAAGAAAGTATAGAATCCAGAAACTCTAACTCCCAACCACTTCCTAAGCCTTCTAGGGCTTGAGCTGAACTACCCTTCCCCATACCCACAACATCCTCACAGCCTGGGCACACCATGCTCTGCCCATCACTAGCACCCATTGCCTACGCCTGAAATGAGAGAGAAAATGGGAGTCTTCTCACACTCTGGCTTCTTCTCAGAATCATAGGCAGGTCCTCCCTGTGTCTGTACCTTGAATGTGAGGCTTCTCAGGGTCCTATTCTTAGCTCTTTATTCTCTCACTGCATCATGTGTACATATGCACATGTACACACACACATGCCAGTACTAAAGCTTGAATTCAGCACCTTGCTCTCTTGCTTGAGTTTTTTTACTCAAGACTGGTGTTTTACCACTTAAGACACACCTCTGCTTTCTAGCTTTTTGCTGGTTAGTTGGAGCTAAGAGTTTCATGGAGCCAGTTCAGGCTGGCTTTGAATCAAGAACCTCAGATAGCAGCTTCCCAAGTAGTAGGAATACAGGTGTGAGCTACTGGTGCCTGCCTTCCATTTTCTTTTTGCCAAATAGCTCAAAATCTTAATCTGTGTCCAAGGTCTTGAAGGGAACAGTAGTTCAGAATGAGCAGGAGTGAAAGGCACACACCTAGCTTAATGAAGTCACAGATTCATTCTCTTGTTTAGGAGGTGACAAGGAATACACCGAAGTTTATCATCTGACAGAAGAGAACAATTAATTAAATGGATTCCATAACAGTTTTCTTCTCATCACCCTAGGGTCTCATTCACTCTCTGGCCTGAAGTTCACTGCCTCTAGAGGGTTAACCTGTGTTTCATTTATCTGGACTAGCATTAGATCTATAACAGGACTTAGGCAATCTCAGGAGAAAACTATTCAATATCTGTGAGACATATGGCCCCAGAAGCTACAAAGCATGTGGAAAGAATTCAGAATGGAGGGGCTGGGGATATGGCCTAGTGGCAAGAGTGCTTGCCTCGTATACATGAGGCACTGGGTTCAATTCCCCAGCACCACATATACAGAAAATGGCCAGAAGTGGCGCTGTGGCTCAAGTGGCAGAGTGCTAGCCTTGAGCAAAAGGAAGCCAGGGACAGTGCTCAGGCCCTGAGTCCAAACCCTAAGACTGGCCAAAAAAAGAATTCAGAATGGAGTAAAGCCTCAACTAGTCTAATTATATCCAAACAAGTAGTGTAGCAAGCAAGGTAGGAGGTTCTGACTTCCGAGCGTAGGATGAAGCACTAGATGGAGTGTAATTTGAATCTAGAAGCCATGAGTTATAAAACTGGCCTATTCGGAGAGTAATATCACAGTACCCATGAAACAGGGTTCAGGGTGTTTTGGGGAAGGGAGGAAATCCTGAGAAGGGCTGCCCAAAGTCTTGGGACAAAATCTCTACTAGGTGTGCTCTGGGTCACTGAAAACATGTTTCAATGACAGCTCTTGGAAAGAGGCTTCCTGGCCATCTGTGATGACTTCGTTATCTCATAGTGGGTAAGTATACTTTAATGGCTGGCCAAAAATTTTGAATTGAGGACAATAATATTTTTTAAATCAAATCAAATGCACAGTATTAGAACGTTCATTTTAAGGAATTTGTATATACTGAGTGTTTTAGGTATTTTAATATTAAGAGAAATTAGGGCTGAGTGTGTAATTAAATGGTAGAGTGCCTATCTAGCATGTACAAGGTGCTAGGTTCAATCTGACGGGGCAGGGGCGAGGAGAACAGAGAACACATACAGACACAGAGACATGAATGTAATCTATTATAGTTAGAAATTAGACTTGTAATTCTAATTTTAAATGTTCTGGATTTGAAATGAAACTTTCCTTTAAAAGTGTTGGGACATTTAAGAAAACATAGAAATTAAATTACACTATTACAAATTATACTATTTATAAATCATTAGATTTCTAAGAGTTTTAGAGATAGTCTGAACGTTCTAAGAATACTCAGGACTGTTTTGTTGGCGATCCAAAATGACTAGATTACTTTACAAAACCATAAAATAATATAATAGTACATTTATAAAAATATTTTAGTGCTTAAAGAGTTGTACTAACTATACTGACAAATGATACCAACTTTCTTAGTGCTCAAATACAATCCTTTAAGATGGTAATTAGAATTTATTTCTTTGTAAGTTAAACACAAAAGCTTAAAGAAAAACTAAGTTTCTGGGCTAGGAGTATGGCCTAGTGGCAAGCGTGCTTAACTCATATGCATGAAGCCCTGGGTTCGATTCCCCAGCACCACATATATAGAAAACGGCAGAAGCGGCACTGTGGCTCAAGTGGCAGAGTGCTAGCCTTGAGCAAAAGGAAGCCGGGGACAGTGCTCAAGTCCTGAGTCCAAGGCCCAGGACTGGCAAAAACAAACAAAACAGAACAAAGAAAAACTAAGTTTCTGACTTGCAGCATTAACATAGGGAACATAATTTTTTAAAAGCAAATTGGTCCTGTGAAGATTGTGTGTGTGTGTGTGTGTGTGTGTGTGTGTGTGTGTGTGTGTGTGTGTGTTGGGCTTGAACTCAGGGCATAGGTGCTCCTCTTGAGCTTTTCACTCAAGATTGGTACTCTACCACTTGAGCCACAGCTCTATTTCCAGCTTTTTGGTGGTGAGTTGCAAATAAGGGTCTCATGGACTTTCCTTTCTAGGCTGACTTGGAATCATGACTGCAAATCCAAGTTTTCACTTATGTTTCAGAGCCGATTTAGGAAACTGTATTCTCTGATGGTTCCATGTATGTTGATTTTTCTGGGGATTTTAGAAGCAAAGGAGGATGCTCATGATGCAGAAACACCTCCATTCCCTACTCCCCTATAATGCCCTCCCTCCTTTCCCCCGTCCAGTGCAGCTCAGGCTCAAGGGCACATCAATGATACTGATGTCAGGAGACTTGAGCCTTGATCTCTAGCTCTCCTCTTGTCCCTCTGCACTAACTCTGGGCAGGCTATTCTTGGAGTTAGGGACGGTCTTCCATGAAGTTCTGACAGAACTGAACAGGGTTGTTGAGCTTCCCTGAGCCCCTGTGGTATTACAGACAAGTTCAGCAAAGGAAACTCCAAGAATATTTAGAATTCAGAGGCTCTCCTCAGTGAGGACTTTTCCTTCTTGGCCAAGCTTGGAGTTTTGAGACTATACTTTACCAAGAAAAAAGTTCCTTCATAAAATGATTAAGAAACTCATTACTGGGGCTAGGGATATAGCCTAGTGGCAAGAGTGCCTGCCTCGTATACACGAGGCCCTAGGTTCGATTCCCCAGCACCACATATACAGAAAACGGCCAGAAGCAGCGCTGTGGCTCAAGTGGCGGAGTGCTAGCCTTGAGCGGGAAGAAGCCAGGGACAGTGCTCAGGCCCTGAGTCCAAGGCCCAGGACTGGGCAAAAAAAAAAAAAAAAAGAAACTCATTACTGGGGCTGGGAGTATGGCCTAGTGGCAAGAGTGCTTGCCTCCTACACATGAAGCTCTCAGTTCGATTCCCCAGCACCACATATATATGGAAAAACAGCCAGAGGGGGCGCTGTGGCTCAAGTGGCAGAGTGCTAGCCTTGAGCAAGAAGAGGCCAGGGACAGTGCTCAGGCCCTGAGTCCAAGGCCCAGGACTGGCCAAAAAAAAAAAAAAAAAAGAAACTCATTACTAGGATTCTTGTCTGGAAACGTGTGTGTGTGTGTGTCGGTACTATAGCTTGAACTCAAAGCTTTTGCTTGCCTTTTTCTGGTCAAGGCTGGTGTTCTACCACTTGAGCCACATCTCTATTCTTGGCTTTTTTCTGGCTAATTGGAGATAAAAGTCACTCCAGGGCTGGGGATATGGCCTAGTGGCAAGAGAGCTTGCCTCGTATACATGAGGCCCTGGGTTCGATTCCCCAGCACCACATATACAGAAAAAGGCCAGAAGTGGTGCTGTGGCTCAAGTGGCAGAGTGCTAGCCTTGAGCAAAAGGAAGCCAGGGACAGTGCTCAGGCCCTGAGTCCAAGGCCCAGGACTGGCCAAAAAAAACCAAACAAACAAAAACAAAAGTCACTCCAACTTGTCTGCCTGGGTTGACTTTGAACCACAATCCTCAGATCTCTGAATAGCTAGGATAATAGGCTTGAGTCACTAGCACCCAGTATCCCACAGCCTTCTTATCCTAAAATAACTATGTTTTTGTTCCTTGGACAGCACAGCAAACAAGAACATATTCTTTTAAGTCTGACCCCCAAATTTCCCTTGACTAATTTCCCCTACATTAATTTTCCTGTAACTTGGAGCACAAAACTGAAATGTAGAGCCAGCTCCTGCTATTCTCTAGATATACACTGAGCAGCCTAAAGCACTGGTCTACAGAGTATGACAATTGCCACTCTCAATACACAGTAACCAGGCAGTAAACATATGGACACTTCCATCTCCCTTTTCATTAGTAAAACACCATACATAACACTACTTCTAGAACCATACAAGAAATCTCTTGGAAGTGTGTGTGTGTGTGTGTGTGCGCGCGCGTACATGCTGGCATTGGGGCTTGGAATTGGGAAGGGGGCAGTACTAGGGCTTGAACTCAGCCTAAGTGCTGTCCCTTAGCTTTTTCACACAAAGCGCATGCTAAGCTACTTGAGCCATACCTCCACATCTGACTTTTATGTGGTTGACTGGAGGTAAGGGTCTCATGGACTTTCCCAGCTGGGCTGGCTTTGAACCTTAGTCCTTAGATCTCAGCCTGAGTAGCTAGGATTGCAGGTGTGAGCCACTAGCACCTGGTTGAACTTATTTTTAATTATTACTTATTCTAGAACAAGTCTAGGGAAAAAGGCAAATTTTCTTCTTTGATCCACAAGGATATGACCAATCATTCTTAGACACTTTCAGCACTAACTTACAAAAAAAATAAAGTTAACATGCTTTAATTTTATGACAAGGTTTAAGAAAAGCTAACATAGTGTTAAAGTTCTTTTATGGACTTTTACAGCTTTAATAAAGACCTATAACCTCAATCTATGGTAAAGACTCTGGAGGAGGGAAAAACTGGGAGAGATAAGGGAAGGGGTAACATTGTCCAAAAAGAAATGCGTTCTTTACCTGAATCGTGTAACTGTAATAATCCCTCTGTATATCATCTTTATAATAATAATAAATTTTTTTAAAGACTGGCGTCAGACTACCTCAACTCAAATCCATTTTGATAGTAAATGATTTGTCCATTTACTGTAAAGGTTAGAGAAAGCCCCTTAACTTTAATAAGCCAGGATTCCTTCCATAAAATGGGAGTTTGATAAGCTCCAATGAATCTGAAAGTGATACAATACAGTAAGAACTGTTTGTGGGGGCTGGGAATATGGCCTAGTGGTAGAGTGCGAAGCCCTGAGTTTGATTCCTCAGCACCACATATATAGAAAAAGTCAGAAGTGGCATTGTGGCTTCAGCAAAAAGAAGCCAAGGACAGTGCTCAGGCCCTGAGTTCAAATCCCAGGGGGGAAAAAAGTACTGTTTGTGGATGCAGGAAAAAGTTTCTGAGCCTCTAATTTCCCCAGTGTAATCTTACTCCTTAGTATCCCTACCAAGCTGGTCAGTAGTGGCTCACACCTGAAATCCTAGCAACTCAGTAGGCTGAGATCTAAGGATCCAAGTTCAAAGCTAGCCCAAGCAGAAAAGTCCATAGACTTTCATCCCCAATTAAGCAACTGAAAGGTGGAGATGGAGCTTTGGCTAAAGTAGTAGGGCAACAGCCTTGAGGGAAAGTGAGAGGATCTGAGTTTAAGCCCCAGTAGACACACATACACACACACACACACACACACACACACACACACATTCCCTATCCAACACACACACAGACATTATCATACCCACACATGGGGGTAGGGGGGCAGTGGAGGCTTCTAGGTCAGAGCAGCCTTCTCTGGAGAAAGTAGCATTTAAGCACTGTGTGTGTGTGGTGTATGATTATATTTATATATATATATATATATATATATATATATATATATATATATATATATATATATATATATATATAACTTAAAATAAATCTTCGTAATTGAGCCCAGATTTGCAAACTCCCGGAAAGGTGGAGTAACTGCATCCCAGATCTTGAGTCCAAACTTCCTTTCCCACCAACTGGCTCAAAAACTCACATGCCTCTAGGAGGGAGCTCCAGCCTCTGGGAACTATTTGGCTCCATTTTTTTTTCCCGTGGGAGTGGGGCAGGAAGGAATAATCCGCTTCTTTTTTTTTTTTTTTCAGAAGCTCCTACACCCCTGTAGCCAGCTTAGTTTATATTACCTCATAGTAGAGCACCTTGGGTTCTAAAAAGTTTCCCCCAAACAAATTGCTTGGATAGAAGGAATATAAAAGGCAGTAAGAGAAGGTTTATACTGTCTTCAGACAGAGTGGATGAGTTAGTTTTGAAATAAATGATGAATAAGATTCACAGGAATTTGAGCGAGTAGTGGGCAGTGTTTACCGAGTGGACACCAGGGGGTAGCAAAATCTCATTGTCTTACCTCCCGGGCAAGACTCACCAGGAGGCTGGACAATCTGGCTAGCCTGGAAGGTCCCAAGTAACTTCTGGGAAAATGGCCCCTGAGGTTCTCGGCCCGGAATCTTTTTAGACTCCGTAGTGCAGAGGGCTGCCAAGAAGAATGGGCAGTTTCTCTTCTTTTCCACCCGGAGCACGGCGAGGAGGTGGGAGCGGTTGACCCTTAGGCACAACTTCACCTGGCCTTCTGGACAACTGTCCAGGAGCTCCAGCCCCTTAGTCTCCTAGGAACTGCATCCCTAGCCAGACGTGAAGGTGGCTCGGCACCCCCCCCCTCCCCCCCGCAGGAGCGCATTCCTTCAAGCCCCTCTCAGGGACTGCTAGTCTTTCTTTGTGCTACCTGGGTCTCAGCTTTGAAGGAGGAGGGTGAGGCCATCTCCCTGTGGTGCTGCCTCCCCCAGCAGCGCTCCGAGGAGATCATCGGGACGCGGCAAACAAAGCTAGATGTTTGTTGGTAGGGCAGAAGGAGATGAGACTAGAACTTTCTTAACTAGCCTAGATCCCTTTGTCTTCTGCTAGACACTCGTCGGCATCGCGGGAACCCTAGCGGCGGAGGCCACTACCGCCAGCCCACAAGAAGGAAGGGGCTGGCGGGCGTCCAGTGCCGATTAGTGGGGTCTGATCGGGGCGCTGAAGCCTTCCCTTCTAGCTGAAGAGGTACAGGGCATATGGTGGGGAAGAGCCAGCGAGGAAGAGCTCCAAAAACCTCTGCCAAAGTGCCCAACCCTCCAGAAGTGCCCTGGTCCCAGGCCGCTGGCGTCTTGAGCGGCGATCTCCGCGTCCTAGCCCAGTTTCGACTCTGGGTATTCCCCCCACGCCCTCACCCTCTCTGGTCAGCACAGAGGAGCCCATTGTAGTAGCCCGGGGTCTCGAGGCCCGAGGAGATGGAGGGAGGGGGCGTGCAGTGCTTCCAGCTCCCCTCTCCACTTGGTGTGGGGAGTCCTCACATTCTCAAAGAGGACAAGGCACAGTGTCCCCTTGCAACGTCTAGCAAGCTAGGCGGGAAGGCAGCCTTAGGCAGTGTAGACACACGCTTCTCTCCGCCAGACAACCCCGGTCTGCAGGGCGACCCCAGGATTCCGCGCACGCCTCCCTCTCTGTCTTTGGAGCGTCCAGGACCGAGGCTCAACTAGTCACTCAGGGAACGAGGTGGTGGCGGGAAAAGAGGGGCGTCCCCAGCGAGACGGGCTAGGCTGGGTCGGGGTCTGAGCTACCCACTGGAGGGCGGGGCGAAGACGGAAGGGGGGTTCGGGCGAGCGGGGTGGATTGGCTTGGGGACGGCTGGGGAGCCGTGAGAGGCTCTGCCTGCCAGAGGGGTCCGGGCCAGGGGTCCCGCGCGGCGGCGCGGGCGGCCGTCTCGGCCCTCCCTGGCGGGGCCCCGCGGCCGGGGAGCGGGAGCGGCCGAGCCGCCGCCGGGGCCGGCGCTGTCCCCCAGCCAGACCCCGCGAGCCCGAGCGGCAGGAGGGAGGCGGCGGCGCGCCCCGCCCCGCCCGCCCGAGCCAGCGTCCGACGCGGCCGGCGCCGAGCCATGGTGAGTCTCGCGTCGCACCCCGGTGTCCCCTCGGCCTCGGGCGACCGCTTCGGGCCTGCAGCCCCAGCCTCGTGTCCCCTGCGCCCTCCTTGCATGTCCAGCGCTCCCGGGACCCCTCCCCGCTCGGTTCCCTCGTCCCGTGGACCGGCCGGCGACCTCGCGGTCCGCACCGGGCAAGGCCCTCTGCCTCCCTCCGCCCCTCCCCGCCCCCTGAGGGTCTCACCCAGCCCTCACGCCTCCCCCACCTGCCCCGTCCCCTCCCGGCTTTGCTTCTGGACCTTCTCCCCTCCCCCCTCCCGAGCCCCCTGTCCTCGGGGGACCCCTGCGGAACGTCCTCGCGGCTCCCCTGGAACGGGCACTGCCTCGGGTCATGAGAACTGACCTGCCACAACCACCATTTTCCATCTGTCCCCAGCCCGGTGAGGCGGGCCCACCCATCCTGCCCGGGCCAGGGCCTGGGGCAGGGCCGAAGAGGGAAATTCCCGTGGAGAAAAAGGGGCTGCTAATGAGAAAGGGGGGTGGGGGCGTGATGCTGCCAGAGCAGATCAGAGATTGGGGGGGGGGGTTCCCCAGACCCCCCAGCCTAGCGCCGCAGGGAATAGAAGTGCTGTCTCCTACTGCAGAATGGACAGGAGCTCCCAGGCCCCCTGGAGCGGCAACTTGGGGCACTGAAAGCCCCTACATCAACAGGAACAAACATTTTACTGTAAACTTTTCAGTTCAGAAGTGCTCCTGAAGAAACATTGCAAGGGTGGGCACTTCCAGGGAGAGCGCCCACTGCAATGGGGCACAGCCAAGGGGGGTGCTCACTGCATAATGAAGGAGGGGGAAAGGCCCTGCCAGGGGTGCTTACTGCCGGAGTGGAAGAGGGGCGGGAACACAAACGGGGGCTGCTCCGCTGTTGAGCCTAGGAAAGCTGATTCAGTCTCTGGTCTCTGGCTCTGGCGAACTGGAGGCTTGGCCTCTGAGCTCCAAGCCTGCCGTCGTCTGCTCCAAACCCCTCCTCCTCTCCTGCCGCTGCCGTTTCCTGTGGCTGAGACTCTGGCCCAACCATGAGCTCACCGCCCCTAATGGGTTGCAGCTGCCTCACTGCTCAACCCCAACTCCCCCTTCCTCCCCTCGTAGCTGAGGCCCACTTAGCCTCATCCCTGCCTGTCTCCTCCCTAACACCGCCCACCCCCACGCGCACAGTGCCGACGGGGTCCTGGAAACACTAAGGGTCTGTTTTACTCGCCCACACACCTTGGGGCCTGGTCTGGGCGCTTATGCATTGAATGTCTGACTCAGGAGGGGTTGCCCTAGCTTCTTAGGCTGCTGGGACACGCTAGCTACTCTGACTGGAGGGACTTAGGGGTAAAATATGCAGTTTTGTCTGGAGGCCAGAGCAAGGCATGTGGGCAGTGATGGGGGTGGGTAGAGAGCTAGGTAAATACTGCCATGACTACCACTTTTCCAATGAACTTCAAAGTCTGTCTTGAAAGAGAGAATGAAGCAAAGAAATAGCCCAAGGGGGTGTTGTTTTGAGTGTGAGATGGTGAAAGATGTCACATTGATTCACTTGAAGGGGGCCAATCTGTGTGAAGCTGGGTGAGTCCTTTGAGCTCATCTGGTGGCTCCAGGTCTAAGTTGGCAGAGAGAGGGCCCACTGGAATTAGAAAAAGCTGGAATGCATACCAACAAGGCCTCCTCCTCCCTTTTCCAATGTTCCTTTTGTGCCTTTTTCCTCTTTTAAATGCCCCCACCCAGTTCTTTGTAACTCAATCCCACAGACTCTAGAAATGGATGATAGCTTGAGAGCCATTCTGGAGAGAAGAGTACTATAAAGAATGCCAGTCCCCCTGTCCTTCTTCCCACCCATGTTTGTGGGTATAGAGGTCTGGATGGGTACCCTAGGAAAAACAATTTACAGGATGGATCTGTGGAAGACTTCTTATCAACTCAGTCCCCTGATGGTCCTGGAGACTATGTTTTGTCTCCTGAGGAGTCCCTATGCAGTCACCAGGAGCCATGAACAACAAGGCATCCCCAAGAAATTCTCCCTGAATCCCCAAAACCAAGGTCTCAGATTTTTTTTGTTTTGTTTTGTTTTTGTTGCCAGTCCTGGGGCTTGAACTCAGGGCCTGAGCACTGTCCCTGGCTTCTTTTTGCTCAAGGCTAGCACTCAGTGACTTGAGCCATAGCGCCACTTCTGGCTTTTTCTATATATGTGGTGCTAAGGAATCAAACCCAGGGCTTCATGTATACGAGACGAGCACTTTACCACTAGGCCATATTCCCAGCCAGGTCTCAGATTTTAATAAGCATGAAGCCCTGGTAGGTCTGCATACTCTGAGGCCCAGCCCTACCCCCATCCTGGCTCATCCCACCAGCATTTCCTGAGTGCCCACTCAGGGGACCCTGGGGATACTGCTGCCTTCCCCAATCAGTGCAGCCCCCAAGGAGATAAGCTTGGGTGATCTACAGAGATCTGTAGCCTGCTCTTGTCTCTCCCAGGAGCCTGAGCCCGTGGAGGACTGTGTGCAGAGCACACTTGCTGCCTTGTACCCACCCTTTGAAGCCACAGCCCCAACCCTGCTGGGCCAGGTGTTCCAGGTGGTGGAGAGAACTTACCGGGAGGATGCATTGAGATACACACTGGATTTCCTGGTGCCAGCCAAGCACCTGCTTGCCAAGGTCCAGCAGGAAGCCTGTGTGAGTGGCTATGTATCTTTGTTTTGCCTCTCCTAAGATCCATTGACCCACTCTAGATTTGCCAGGGCTACAGTGATCCCAAAGTGTCATTTTCTGAACTCCCACACACATTGGCCCTCACAGGTACTGCCTTCTCAGACTGATATAGACATATTCATTAATCTTCTCCAAGTATTGACCCCTAACAAAAAAGATCTTGACCTTCCAGAACCAATTCTAGACATTTCTCCCTCATTAGGAATTCCTGAAGATGCTAACTCCCTCAGACATGACTCAGCAGAGCTCCTTTGCTTTTATACACATAAAGACTAAGAGTCATCAATTCCTCCAAGCCAGTGGCATCTGCTGATCAGACCTTTGTAATGATGGGCTCATACCTCCCCCATATAGAACTGGCTCCCTAGAGAAGCATCCTACCCCAGAGGACTAGTTCCAATCCCCACATAAACCCTAGTTTCCCTCCTTGCCCCATTAGACCAGGCCTGCCCAGAGTGGCCCCATTTTCACTGCCTCTCCTGATGGTTTCTTCAGCAGAGGCCTGAGTGCAGCCCTTACCTCTTTCCCCAGGCCCAGTACAGTGGATTCCTCTTCTTCCATGAGGGCTGGCCCCTCTGCCTGCATGAGCAGGTGGTGGTACAGCTAGCAGCCTTGCCCTGGCAGCTGCTGCGCCCAGGAGATTTCTACCTGCAGGTAGTACCTTCAGCAGTCCAAGCACCTCGGCTGGCACTCAAATGCCTGGCCCCAGGGGGCGGAAGGGTGCAGGAGTTGCCTGTGCCCAATGAGGCTTGTGCCTACTTGTTCACACCTGAGTGGCTACAAGGCATCAACAAGGACCGGCCAACAGGTCGCCTCAGCACTTGTCTACTCTCTGCACCATCTGGAATCCAGCGGCTGCCCTGGGCTGAGCTCATCTGTCCACGGTTTGTACACAAAGAAGGCCTCATGGTTGGGCATCAGCCAAGCACACTGCCCCCAGAACTGTCATCTGACCCCCCAGAGCTTCCCAGCCCTCCACTCTCTGAGGAGGTGCTAGGTACCCGGAGTCCTGGGGATGGGCATAATGCTCCTGCAGAAGGCCCAGAGGGTGAGTATGTGGAGCTGTTGGAGGTGACGCTGCCTGCAAGGGGGATCTCTACAGATGCTGAGGGCTCTTCAGGTCTCTCCAGGACACGGACAGTACCCCCTCGCAGGAATGCTGGGGGAAAGGGCCGGCACCGGCGACATCGGGCATGGATGCACCAGAAGGGCCTGGGGCCTCGGGACCAGGATGGGACACGACCACCTGGTGAGGGGAGCAGCACTCGAGCCTCCCCTGGGTCTCCCCAAGGATCTGAGACTGTGCCAGAGGCAATAGTCCTGGAAGGATCTGAGGCCCCAGCAGAGAACTTGGAAGAAACATCTGAATCTTGCCCCCTTCGGCTAGGGGAGGCTGGAGGAGGAGGCCTGGGGACTGAAGGACCACCTGGTACCCCTCGAAGAACAGGGAAGGGAAACAGGAGAAAAAAGCGAGCTGCAGGCAGAGGGGCTGTTAGCCAAGGAGGAGACAATGGCCCTCTCAGCCCTGGAGACAAGGAAGAGACCAGATACCAGGAAACTCTTCTCAATCTGCCCTCACCAAATGAACACAAGCTTCCAGAATGTGGTCTGGTTAAGGAGGATGAAGGCTTGAGGAAATTGGAATCTGTGCCAATAGAGGAACTCACACCAGCAGATAAAAAAGAAAATAGGCCCCCAGAAGACAGTGAGCCTACAGAAGATGGTGCCTTAGAGACAGAGCAAGAGGACATGAGCCTGGTACATACGGCAGGTAAGATGAAACTGAGGCCCAGGGGGCAAGAGTGGGCCTAGGGATGGGTAGAGAAGTGGGATTAGGCTGTGAGCAGGCTGTAGCTCTGCCTGTATCTGTATAGGATCCATAAGTCCAGAGGAGTTCCTGTCTGAACCTCCAACACAGACCCTGGAAACTGGGCAGGAAGTAAAAGGGGAGAGCACTCCAGAAGAGGCCACCATCTCTGATGACCCTGATGTAGCTTGGGATTTGATGGCATCTGGATTCTTCGTCCTGACTGGTCAGTGGGCAAAGGGAAAGGAACTGGGGGAGAGATAAACAGTCGAGGAGAGTTTGGGAGAGAGGAATGAAGAGAAGGAAGGAGGGAGGGAGCCAAAGATTACTCCCAGCCTTGGCCATTTTGTGTCTTCAGGTGGGGTAGACCACTGTGGGCGAGCTCTACTGACCATTACCCCTCCGTGCCCTCCTGAGGAGTCCCCAGCCTCTCAAGACACTCTGAGCTCTGCTCTTCATTACCTGCACTCATTGCTCAGGTAACTGTGGTGTCTCAGGGAACTCAGGTAACCATGGTGTCTCCATCCCGTGGAACTTCCAGAATCCTGAAGACCTGACCTCAGGGCATGGACCCTCTGCCTCAAGGACACAACTTCAAACTGTTCACCCCTAACCTTATTAATTTTTAGGATATTTTCACTAATTCCCAAAATTAACATTACTGAGTTTCAATATCTTCAGACATTACTTAGATTATCAGGGGATTGTTTCATTCATTGGACAAATACTTATTGAGCTCCAAGTTACCTATTCAGCACCATGCTACAGATGGATATTCAATTCATACTACTCCAGAACACAATTCTTTCTAGACTTTTATTCCTTGACCCAGCAGCCGTGCAAATATAGCTTCCCAATTGCCAGGTCAATTACCACCTGTTAGACACACATCAGAGTTTGGTCCTTTTCCCATTGCTTCCCAAATGTACTGGGCACGACTGAACAATTCAACTTTTCTTTTTTCTTTTGGCCAGTCCTGGGCCTTGAACTCAGGGCCTGAGCACTGTCCCTGGCTTCCTTTTGCTCAAGGCTAGCACTCTGCCACTTGAGCCACAGCGCCACTTCTGGCCGTTTTCTGTATATGTGGTGCTGGGGAATTGAACCCAGGGCCTCATGTATAGGAGGCAAGCGCTCTTGCCACTAGGCCATATCCCCAGCCCAACAATTCAACTTTTCTTAAAGATGGTTAACACTAAGTCAGAGTATGTGCCTCTGCTTTGCCTCCACAGGCCTGATCTGCAGGTATTGGGGCTGTCCATTCTGTTGGACCTTCGCAGGGCACCCCCACTCCCTCCTGCACTCATTTCCATCCTGAATCAACTTCAGGTAACCAACCCTTTGAGGAAGGCACTTCCTCTAGATCTTAACTTCCTTAGCCTTTCTAGGTCACCCAGGTGCCTACAGTGTAGGGTTCTTCTCTCTCTTCAGGACTCAGGAGACCCTCCCCTTATTCAGCGGCTACTAATTCTCACCCAGGATGCCCTTCAGACTGAACTCTGTGGATTTCAGGTTTGAGCCATTCACTCGGACCTAGTGTTCTATCAGTAGTGGAGAGAGAAGGTGCTGGTGGGAGGGCCAAGCCAGTCTATGGCTCCCTGAGGGCCCAGGTAGAATTCTTTGCCTTCACTTGTCTATAGGGTGCTGAGTTGCTTTCAGAGAATGAATTGAAAAGAGTGGCCAAGCCAGAGGAATTGCAATGGGACCTAGGAGGTCACAGGGACCCCTCCCCAAGCCACTGGGTAGAGGTACATCAGGTAAGTTCCTTTTATCATTGAAGACCCTGGAAGCTAGGGATGGCCCAGCTAGAAAAGGACATTCTAGAATGACCTAGAATGAGGACGTTCTAGGTTAAGTTGCAGACCCAAGACACAACCAGAGGTTGGAAAGAAGTGCTTTGCAGAGCTAGGTGGTGGTGGCTCACACCTGTAATCCTATTGAGGATGCTGAGATCTGTTGTTTGAAGTTCAAAGCCAGCCCAGATATACTTTATTTCCAGTGAGACTCATCTCCAATTAACCAGAAAAAAAAAGCTGGAAGTAGACTTGTGGCTCAAGTGGTAGAAAGCCAGCCTTGAGTGAAAAAGCTAAGGGACAGCACCCTGAACCTAAGTTAAAGCCTCGTTATCAGAACAGAGAGAGAGAGAGAGAGGGAGGGAGTGAGGGAGGGAAAGGAAGGAAGGAAGGAAGGAAGGAAGGAAGGAAGGAAGGAAAAGAAAAGAGAAGAAAGAACAGAAAGAGAGAAAGAAAAGTACTTTCCATCTCTCTCAGCACCAAAAGTTTTTATTACAAACTATTAGAGCTGTTGGAAAGATGAGAGGAGCATGTTAACTTCTTTATATAGCATTAAGTAATCTGTGATTTTTTTATGATGAAGTCTGGGTTTCTGGAAAGTGCTGCGAGTTGAAAGGTTAGTTTTTGTTCCATGTGGCCTTGAACAGGTTACTTTTTTCTCGCTTTTGGAGATGGAGCCCTTTTCTGTACCTGCTCCCTATACCCATATCTAGGCCTTAGGATTCCCAACCACAAAGTCCATCAACCCTGCTGATCTATCTCTAAAGGTTCTTCCTGCTCTTATCTTTTTTTTTTTTTTTTTTTTTTTGGCCAGTCCTAGGCCGTGAACTCAGGGCCTGAGCACTGTCCCTGGCTTCTTTTTTGCTCAAGGCTAGCACTCTGCCACTTGAGCCACAGCGCCACTTCTGGCCATTTTCTGTATATGTGGTGCTGAGGAATCAAACCCAGGGCCTCATATATAGGAGGCAAGCACTCTTGCCACTAGGCCATATACCCAGCCCCCCTGCTCTTATCTTTTATGGGCCTTAAGTGCTGTGAGTATTCCAAAAGAGAGGAATAAACATGAGCTGAGCTGAGCATGAGTGGGAGTCTGTATAGCTCAATCTATAAGTTGTGTGACAAAAGGAATATGGGTCTCAAAGAGGCAGAAAAGAAGATTTGGAAGGGTAAAGACCCAATACAGGCAAAGGAAATGGAAACGCACATTTACTAAGCTATACAATGTGCCTGCCAGGTGCTAGGCTGGTATCATTGCTTTAAAACTCACAAAATCCCCTCTTAACTCAATTTTACAGCTGGGGAAAATGAGATTTAGAGTTTGTGGACCTGCTAAGAGTCAGATAATTAGTAAGCAACACAGTTTGGTAGTGCACCCAGCATGAGTCTCCAGGACTGCTCAGCACATACACTAAGGCTTAGGTTCCTTGTCCTGAGTCCTCACATTCAACTCCATTCCTGCCTATGGGTTTCAGGAAGTGGCGAGGCTATGTATGCTGTGTCAAGGTGTGCTGAGTTCTGTACGACAGGCAATTGAGGAGCTGGAGGGAAAAGCGGAGCTAGAGGGAGAGGTAAGAAAACATGGGACAGAGGGGTGTTAGGTATTGGGCTGGTGGGAGCTGTCTCTAGTGGACCCTAATCTATCATTCCCTGTCCCCAGGAGGTAGTGGGAATGCCTGAGCCCCTGAAGAAGGTACTAGCAGATCCTCGGCTGACAGCTTTACAGAGGGATGGAGGAGCCATCCTGATGAGACTTCGCTCCACCCACAGCAGCAAGTATGAAAGCTGGGTGTGCAGAAGTATATATAGGAGGGTGAGATAACAAGCCCAAGGTGGAACAGCCACTGGCAAATCTGAGCTGTCAGATCATTTTTACTGTATATGTGTCTGGGAAAAATGTGCTTTTGCCCTTACAACCTTTAAAATATCCCTGTGTACTAGCTGTCATTCTAAGGATTTTCAGGTACTGGTGGCTCATGCCTATAATCCTAGCTACTCAGGAAGCTGAGATCTGAGGATCCTTGTTCAAAGCTAGCCTGAGCAGAAAAGTCCAGACTTAAGTTCCAATTAATTATCAAAAAGCCCAAAGTGGAGGTGTGGCTCGAGTAGTAGAGTGCCAGCCTTGAATGAAAAAAGAGACAATACCCTTTCCCTAAATTCAAACCTCAATACTTGCACAAAAAATAAGTAAACAGATAGATAGATAGGAATCCAGGGGCTTGACAAGGGCAGGGGCTCATTCTAGTCTCTCCTTCTCTAGGGTGGAGGGCCCAGGTCCAGCCACATTATACCAGGAAGTGGATGAAGCCATCCACCAGCTTGTGCGCCTCTCCAACCTTCATGTGCAGCAACAAGAGCAACAGCAACGCCGGCACCGACTCCAACAGGTGAGAGCCCATAGTCCTCATACTGGATCCTGAGAGCCTCTGGTACTCCCTTCTCTGCCAAAGCTAGATGAATGTCTAGGTGAATGCCCATCTCTCCTCATCTTTCCTAGAGCTTGGTCATAGTAAGTATGAAACTCAGCAAAGGGCTGGAGCAGCTCAGCACCAGTGAAAAAGAAAAGCTAGATGTCCCCTCTGTGTGTGATCTGGGATCCTCAGAGATGCTCATTATCCAAGGGATCCTGGAAAAAGCTGACTGAAGTGTTTACCTCATAAGCCTAAAGATAACAAGTACTGACACTTTTTTGTGCTGGTTCTGGGTCTTGAACTCAGGGCCTGGACACTGTCCCTGAGCTTTTTGTGCTCTACCACTTGAATCACATCTCCAATTCTGGCTTTTTTCTAGTTAACTGGAGGTAAGAGTCTCACAGACTTGCCTGCCTGGTTGGCTTTAAAACAAAATCCTCAGCCCCTAGCCTCCTGAGTAGCTAGGATTACAGGTGTGAGCTTGCCATCAGTTGTCAGCTATTCCTACTACCTCAACTCCTTATGCAGTGGCATCACCAATAGAGACTAGAAAGGCCCTGCCTTTCCTCTACCTTGGTAGGAAAAGGCATTTCAAGGTCTAAAAGCAACCACTGGACCTCTAATGGGAAGATTTGTGAACAAGACTGGCTTCTCTTAACCTTAAATATTCTTTTCTGGGATTAAGAACCCCATAGAGATTTGTTCTTTTCCCTACTATGTGGGGTGGAGTGAGCTTTGAAATCTGGTTATTGCTCCTTACTCCTAAGCATGATATGGAGTGTGCCTCACAGATGCCTATGTGGGAAGGGTCACCTCAGGGTCATTTTTTTCCTAGGATTACTGCACACCCGCATCCTCTATTCCAACATCCAAGAAGCCATCTCCTACTGTTTGTTTGTCTAGCTGTCCTTCTCTGCTTTTTTTTTTCATTCTTGTATTTATTTCTTTATTTGCTCAATAAGTCTTTATGTGGGGGCTTGCTATATAAATCCTGTTTGAAAACAGGTTTGGAAGTGAAAGGATGGAGCTTGAGTTCTAACTAAGACATTGACAACTTAGGAAGCTTCTCTGAGTTTTCAAGTCTACAGAATGAAGATGATAACAATTGATGTACAAGAGAGTTAGGATGATGATGAATTTATCAAAGAACTCTAAAAGTGGTTATTGTTAGCACTAGCTATTAGGGACATTCTCAGGCTTCATCTTCAGGCTATGCTACCATAGCTTCCCTCTTTTTTTTTCTGAGGAAAAACTTATCCTCTCTTTTTGGTCAAACATCTCAAAGCAAGCATGAGACTTCCTAATGGCAACATAACAGGCAGCCAGATCCTGATATATGTTCACATATAGAGCTACTGTCTGGGCCATGGACCGATCTCCAGGCCTGGGACCCAGGACACTGCCCACATCAAAGCGCAGAGTGAGTGAAATTTCTACTGCTTCTAATTGCCTAGAGGAGCTTCCCTCCTGCCTTTGAGTCATATCAGTTTTTTATCTGTTCACCTACTCTCAGTGCTTCATGTGGCATTTTATTAAAGGGGTTTTTGTTGTTTTGTTTCTAATAGTAGGATTTGAACTAAGGGCCATGTGCTTGCTAGGCAGATGCTTTGCCACTTGAGCAAGGTCCCCTGTACTACTAAAGACTTCTTACCTGGTGTCTCACTAAGTGCTGTGAAAACTGCTACCACTCACTGTTATCAATTCTATGTTGCTGATGAAACAAAATAGCTCACTTCAGTTCTATAGGTCATGGAACTGGAGCTGGTGCTCCACCTTTCTACTTCATAGCCTTCTTTTCCCTCATGGTCCCTGCTGTACCACCCCATCTGCCTCAGGTGCTACAATGGCTCTCAGGCCCAGGGGAGGAGCAGCTGGCTAGCTTTGCTGTGCCTGGTGACTCCCTGTCTGCCTTGCAAGAGAAAGAGCTTCAATTCCGGGCTTTCAACACTGAGGTTCAGGTGAGTAAGAAGAAAGTTGTGGGGCAATCAGCAGAGAGAAAGAGAAAGAGAGAACTAGACCTGAGCATGCCTCCCTTTTCCAGGAACGCCTGGCCCAGGCCCGGGAGGCCTTGGATCTGGAGGAGGACACTACTTCTCAGAAGGTTCTAGATGTCTTTGAACAGCGCTTGGAGCAGATGGAAAGTGGCCTCCATCGGGCCCTGAGGCTTCAGCGCTTCTTCCAACAGGTGTGTGAGTACAGAGCATCTTCCTGTGCCCACCATCACCTCTCTTCAGCCTGAAGATGCTGATCTGGTACTGGTTAAGAGCAACAGGCTAGGTATGGTGGCACATGTATAATCCTAGATACTCAGGAGGCAGAGGCAGCAGGATCCTGAATTCAAGATCAACCTAAGCAAAAAAGTTTTGAGGCACAGACTTGGATATAAAGTAAAAAGCCAAGCACAAGTGACTCATGCCTGCTGCTCAGGAGGTTGAGACCTAGAGGACTGAGATTCAAAGTCAGCCTGGGTAGAAAAGTCTTTGAGAACCAGGCGCTGGTGGTTCATGCCTGTAATCCTAGCTACTCAGGAGGCTGAGATCTAAGGATTGTGGTTCAAAGCCCATGAAACTCTTATCTCCAGTTAACCACCAGAAAACAGGAAGTAGCGCTGTGGCTCAAGTGGTAGAGCACTAGCCTTGAGCTGAAGAGCTCAGAGACAGCACCCAGGCTCTGAGTTCAAGCCCCACAACCGACAAAAAAAAAAGAAAGAAAAGAAAAAAGTCTTTGAGACTCCATCTTCCATTAATCAGCAAAATGCCAGGTGGAAGCATGGCTGATGTGATAAGAGTGCTAGTTGTAAACAAGAAAGCCAAGTAAGACCAAGGCCCTACGTTCAAGACTTGGTACCAGCTCAATGAACAAACAAGCGAATAAGTAAATAAATAAATGAATAATATAAAAACCCAAAAGACTAGTGGCATGGCTTATGTGGTAGACTGCTTGTCTAACATGTGTGAGATTTTAGGCTCAGTTCCCAATACTATGAAAGAAAGAAAGAGAGAGGAGGGTGGAGAACACAGACTTAGGAATGGATCTTCTCAGCTGTTCCAGGCTCCTCAGTCTCCGTGTCATGATAACATAGCTTGCCTCCAAGAGACATGGTTAGGTAGTGATGCTGGGACAGTGAGAAAACAGAAAGGTGACAGCCATGGGGGAACCATCAGTAAATAAGAACTATTGTGGCATTTGGGACTGGCACAAATTCTCACCCTTTCTCTTATCTCCAACCCCTTTGGCATTGTAGGCACACGAGTGGGTGGATGAGAGCTTCGCTAGACTAGCAGGAGCTGGGCCCAGTCGTGAGTCTGTACTGGCAGCCCTAGCCTTGCGGCGGGCTCCAGAGCCCAGTGCTGGAACCTTCCAGGAGATGCGGTCTCTGGCTTTGGACCTGGGCAGCCCAGCAGCCCTGAGAGAATGGGGTCGTTGCCGAGCCCGCTGCCAAGAGCTGGAAAAAAGGATTCAACAACAGCTGGGAGAAGAGGCCAGTCCTCAGGGCCACCGGCGACAACGGGCAGACAGTGCCAGCAGCACAGGGGGCCAGCAGGGCTCACACAGCCCCTTACCCAGCCTCAGGTCCCTGCTGCTGACTAGCAGCCCTGGGCCACGCGGGGCCCCATCCCATTGCTCCCTGGCCCCCTGTGGGGAAGACTATGAAGATGAGGACCTTGAACTGGCCCCAGAAGCAGACAGCAGACCCGCAAGGGCTGTGCTAATCCGAGGCCTTGAAGTCACCAGTACTGAGGTGGTAGACAGAACATGTTCACCTCGGGAACATGTACTGCTGGGCCGGGCTGGGGGGCCAGATGGTCCTTGGGGAGTAGGCACCCCTCGGATAGAACGCAAACGAAGTATCAGGTGAGAACCCAGCCCAATTGGTTCCCAAAAGGCAAACCCAACTACCCAGTAGTGGGTAGCAGGGCTCCAGCTCAGCAATTCAGTGCCCAGATAACACTTCCACTGCTGCCTCTGGTTCTGTCTGCAGTGCCCAGCAGCGCCTGGTGTCTGAACTGATTGCCTGTGAGCAAGACTATGTGACCACTCTGAGTGAGCCGGTGCTACCCCCGGGGCCTGAGCTGACTCCAGAACTTCGGGGCACCTGGGCTGCTGCCCTGAGTACCCGGGAGAGACTTCGAAGCTTCCACCGCACTCACTTCCTGCGGGAGCTTCAGGGCTGTGCCGCCCACCCCCTGCGCATCGGGGCCTGCTTCCTTCGACATGTGAGTCAACCTCCCCAGTCCTCTCTTCTGTGTTCTGGCCCCTTCCACCCATCCCTCCTCAGTATCGCTGCCCACTTTTCCCTTAAGAGGCACAGCTCTATTCCCTCAAAGTGCTTCCTGGACTTGGCTCTCCACGGGAGACTCTCCTTCCCTCCAGCAGGCTGAGTTCACCCTAGTGACTTGGCTTCTCCTTTGGGCTGCAGTGAGGACAGGTAAGGAGAGGAGGGGCCTCACCAGGATTCCTTACCTCTTCTTTACCTGCACAGGGGGACCAGTTCAGCCTCTATGCCCAGTTCGTGAAGCACCGACACAAACTCGAAAATGGTCTGGCTGTGCTCAGCCCCCCAACCAAGGTAAATTTCTTTTCAACCCTCATGAGAAGAGAGAGAGGCAGAAAAGAGCAGCTAGAGAAGGATAAAACCTACCCCACTTTGAAATCTCTCAGGGTAAAAGCCTTCCTGAACATGCCCAGGAACATCTCCTTTCAATAATCTCCCAACACTATACTGAGAGCCAGGTGAGGCTGGGTTCTTTTTGGGTCCCCACCTATGTGAGACTGGACCAGAATCTTGACTCCTCTGTCCTACTCACTAGGACTCCATGTTAAAAACAATGCTAACATGGCTGGGTACTAGTGGCTCTGGCCTATAATCCTACTCAGGAAACAGATCTGAGGATGGAGGTCCAAAGCCAGCCTGGACAAAAAAGTCCATGGGATCCAGCTCCAGTTAACTACCAAAAAGCTAGAAGTAGAGGTGTGGCTCTAGTGGTAGAGTGTCAGCCTTGAACAAAAAAGCTAAGGGACAGTTCCTAAGCCCTGAGTTTAAGCCCCAGGTACTGACACATGCATGTATGCATGCACACACACACACACACACACACACACACACACACAGAGTGAAAGTGATTTTAGAAGCTAAATGCCAAGGATTGTAAGGGGTTATTGTTTGAGTTCCTGCCTCTCTCCTTAATTCTTGTTCTTCACTTTAGGGCTCCATGGAAAGTGGTCCTAGTTTGCCCCGAGCTCTGCAGCAGCCCCTAGAACAGCTGGCTCGATATGGGAGGCTCTTGGAGGAGCTCCTGCGTGAAGTTGGGCCT
Source organism: Perognathus longimembris pacificus (assembly GCF_023159225.1). Classification (NCBI taxonomy): domain Eukaryota; kingdom Metazoa; phylum Chordata; class Mammalia; order Rodentia; family Heteromyidae; genus Perognathus; species Perognathus longimembris. Next base: position 32,063,596 of record NC_063170.1, read on the forward strand.
GAGCTGAGTTCTGAGCGCCAGGCCCTCAGGGCTGCTGTGCAGTTGCTCCGGGAACAAGAGGCCCGAGGAAGAGATCTGCTAGCTGTGGAGGCAGTGCGAGGCTGTGAGGTAAGGCCCTGGTTCTTGTCACTCCTGCTCCAACAGCCTCACCCTGTGGTCTCAGAAGCTATGCGGTCTGAGGGTCCTGGGCTGATTTTTAATGGACTGGGTAGCCTTCACTAAGTCATTGAATTCAGTTTCCTCATCTGCAAATAAAAGAGCCATATCCTGCTCAACATCCCGTGATCCTTCTATATCTTCTTTGTGCTCTCCTAGTCTGATCCTAATTCTTATCCTTCCCTATCTGCTGTACCCTTCTGCCTGCATCTCAACACCCAACACTTACCTAGTCTTCTGGTTCTTGTGATTCCAGAAGCAGGCTTCCAGAATCCTACTTCCTCTGAGATAGACCCACACTTTGCTGGTTCCCTTTCTGGGGTCCCCAGTATACAAATACCTCCTGGAAGTCTCCTGGCCAATGCACTTCCCATCTTCAGAAGCAGAGCTGGGCTGCTAGACAGGTGTGCTGGGCATGGTGATGGATTCTAGACTGAGGATGACCCTGACTTCCTGATTCTATGTGAGGACCAGTATATTAGGTCCCTTGACCTATAAACCTATTTTGCTCCCTATAAAATACATGAAAAGGACCCCTGGGTCAACAACCTTTCCCTTTCCTTTCCCCAGATAGATCTGAAGGAGCAAGGGCAGCTCTTGCATCGGGACCCATTCACTGTTGTTTGTGGCCGGAAGAAATGCCTTCGTCACGTCTTTCTTTTTGAACACCTGCTCCTATTCAGCAAACTCAAAGGCTCTGATGGGGGTTTGGAGACCTTTGTTTACAAGCAGGCTTTTAAGGTACATTACCTAGAGTGAGTATGTGTGCATAGGAGGGTGAGATTCATGCTCTTTTATGAACTCAGAATGCTCTAGAAATTCAACTCCAATCCTGTTTTAGAATCTGCATCATCTAGATAGGCTTTAGCCTGACATCTATCAGCACTGAAGAATGACAGAGCTCCTTATAGCTAGTCTACTCCATGGAGATTTCCTTATAGTTCATGCAGGAGATATTATGAGGCATTTCAAGGCCAAATGCCAGAGGACCTTCCTCATTAAGAACCTTTCAAGTTAGGAGTAGTCCTGGAGTAAGAGAAGAAAGGACACTATGTATACCCTGTCTTGACACAACAACCAAAAAGCTTTAGGCCAGGCACAGGTGGCCCATGCCTATAATCCTAGCTACTTGGGAGGCTGAGGTCTGGAAGTCTGAGATTCAAAGCCAGCCAGACCAAAGGTCATAAGATTCCTTCTCCAAATCCATAGCTGAATGCAGTGATGCATGCCTATCTTCCTACCTACATGGAATGCTGAGATTGGAAGGATCCTAGTTCTAGACCAGAAAAATCTGTGAAAGTCCATCTCAGTGGAAGAATGTGAGCCTAGTAGTGCAGGCCTCCATTCCAGCTACAATGGACAGTCAAAAATAGGCGGATCACAGGCCGAGGATGTACCCCAGCAAGAAAGTGAAACCTTATCTCAAAAATAACCAGTGCCTGGGGCTGGGGATATAGCCTAGTGGCAAGAGTGCTTGCCTTGTATACATGAGGCCCTGGGTTCGATTCCTCAGCACCACATATACAGAAAATGGCCAAAAGTGGCTCAAATGGCAGAGTGCTAGCCTTGAGCAAAAAGAAGCCAGGGACAGTGCTCAGGCCCTGAGTTCACGGCCTAGGACTGGCCAAAAATAAAAAAAAATAATAACCAGTGCCAAATAACATGTACCAAAAATAACCAGTGGATGTGTGGCCTAGCAGGAGAGTGCCTGCTTAGAAAGCTTGAGGCCCTGAGTTCAAAGCCTAGTACCAACAACAACAAAAAAAAGGCAAGCTAGGCGTTGGTGGCTCACCAACACCTTTAATCTTGGATACTCAGGAGGCTGAGATCCTGAGGATCAAGGTTCAAAGCCAGATGAGGCAGGAAAGTCCATGAGACCATTGTCTCCAATTAATCACCAGAAAACCAGAAGTGCCACTGTGGCTCAAGTGGTAGAGCAATAGCCTTGAGCTAAAGAGCTCAGGGACAGTGCCTAGGCTTTGAGTTCAAGCCCTATGACTGATGCCAAAAACAAAGGCAGGCCTTGCTTTAGGGAAGCAGCCATTTGATCAACCCTAGCAATCTGTGGGCCTATGGTCCTATGGTCAAGTAGTATGGAGTTATTCTTAAGGTTTCTGAACTCTGTCCTCCCATACTAGCTCCAGCTATTCAATAGAAAGTAGTAGTATAGGGGGAAAAGGCCTATGTTTGGAATACCAGACATGGGTTTGAATCTTCAGTCTCTTAATAATTTTTCAGCTCTTGGGCAAGTTTTTTCATATCTCTAAGCCTCTTTTCCTCTTTCTGTAAATTATGTTCTTAAGAAGATTACATGTAGAGCACTTAGTACCTCACAGGTGTTCAAATTATGGAACATCTATCTGCCAGATGCCAGGCTATGCAAGGTACTTGCCCATAGGCTACCATGTAGCCAAGACTCCTGCCTTCACCATCCCCTATGCTCTTCCTCAGACTGCTGACATGGGGCTGACAGAAAACATTGGGGAAAGTGGACTGTGTTTTGAGCTGTGGTTTCGGCGGCGGCGTGCACGAGAGGCATACACTCTGCAAGCAACCTCACCAGAGATCAAACTCAAGTGGACAAGTTCTATTGCCCAGCTGCTATGGAGACAGGCAGCCCATAACAAGGGTACTGGATAGAGCTGAGGAGGCCATGCTTGCAATCAAGGGCTCTAACAGGAGATTTTGTGGAGAGTATGGGAATTTCTTGGGAAAGCTATGTAGGATGCTTTGTAAACTATAAAGACAGGTAAAAATGTTCTTAATGCCCAAGATAAATGGAATGAGTATTAGAAGAAAAGTTAGGTGAGAAGGACACAATATATGGAATAGAAGAGACAAAGTGGAGGAGGAAGTCAAAGACTACCATCACCATCCATTTTGTGATAGTTCACAGGAAGAAGTAGATCTGCCAGGTGCTGGTGGCTCATACCTGTAATCTTAGCTACTCAGGAGGCTGAGAGGTGAGGATTGTGGTTTGAAGCCAGCCTAGGTAGGAATGTCTTGGAGACTCATCTCCTGTTAGATACCAAAAAACTGGAAATGGAGCTTAGCAAAAAGGCCAAGCAAGAGGCCCTGAGTTCAAGCCCCAGTATCGGCACACACACACACACAAAAAACCTGGGCACTAGTGGCTCATGCCTGTAACCCTAGCTGTTCAGGAGGCTGAGGACTAAAGTTCAAAGCCAGCCAAGGTGAAAAGTCCCTGGAGACTCTTATCTCCAATTAACCTGCAAAAAAGCCAGAAGTAGACGTACAGCTGCAAGTGGCAGAGCACCAACCTTGAGCAAAAAAGCTGAGAATGAGAGGCTCTGAGTTCAAACCCCAGTACTGGAATACAGAAAAAGGAATGAAGGAATATTGAGAGTTGGAAAAGAAAACCAGTCAAGCAATGTGCTGCACCTGAAGCCAGGCATGGGCAGCTAGAGATGGTTAACAGGGTCTCTGTTCTCTAGAGCTCCGAGTGCAGCAGATGGTCTCCATGGGCATTGGGAATAAACCCTTCCTGGACATCAAAGCTCTTGGGGAGCGGACACTGAGCGCCTTGCTTACTGGAAGAGGTGAGGGCCCAGGCACTGGGGGGAGCCCCCAGTCAGACTCCTTGTGCAAGCCAATGGGGCAGTGTGGTGGAAAGTAAGGAAGAGTAATGAGTGGGCATCTTTTTCCAAATCCTGTGGGGCTGACTGGGAGGCCCTCTGTGAGCTGACAGTTGTGTAAGGAGCCAGGAGGGCTCCCCCACAGCAGTACTCCCCCACTCCCCACTCTCTGCAGCTGCCCGCACCCGGGCCTCAGTGGCCGTGTCATCCTTTGAGCATGCTGGCCCCTCCCTTCCGGGTTTCTCGCCGGGAGCCTGCTCCCTGCCTGCTCGCGTCGAGGAGGAGGCCTGGGATCTGGACGTCAAGCAAATTTCCCTGGGTGAGGCACCTCTCAAGGGGTGGCTCCCAACAGCTGGGTCATCATGGTGATGTTCAGGCTGTCTACTGCTGAGCAATTCCTTTATCTAGCCAAGTAGCCCAGTTGCCATGACAACTGTGCACAGCTTCCCCATTGCTAAAAGAGCTTTCCATCTGGTTGCTAGGGTAATGCTTACAGCAGCTTTTTGCTAAGAAGCACTTCCTCTACCTCTAGCTCTCCTTGGATTTCTATGGAAACCGCCTCAGCTTCCTGTTGTATCCTCCTGGTTCATCACTACAATCCTTATAGTTTCCTGTTGCTTCCTCCCTGGTTGCTCTAATGATGCTGCTGACAGTTTCCTGCCTCTTGGTAGGGGGGGGGGGGGTTCTCTTGCAACTGGATTGCTATGTGACTCACAGTTTCCTGTTGCTATGGAGCCTTTTCTTCCCTGATGGAACAGCTTGGTTGTTTAATCTGGAGGGGCTCTATACTCTGCTCTCATCCAAGTTTCTTCTCCAGCCCCAGAAACACTCGACTCTTCTGGAGATGTGTCCCCAGGACCAAGAAGCAGTCCCAGCCTGCAAGGCCCTCACCCTGGGAGCAGCACCCCGACTCTGGCCAGTGGAGGAATCTTAGGGCTATCTCGACAGGTATGTCTCTGCAGGAAGGCTGGGAGTTGGTCACTCTGGGTGGGCTTTCCTGATCATTGGATCCTTTGTAGTGTAGGGGTAATCTTAAACTCCCAGCTAAGGCTTCCGCTTGGCATTTCTCCCTGGCTAAAAGGCATCAGGGTTAGAGGAAAAAAGCAATCTTCAAGATGAAGTGGACTTGGGAGACAGAAGGACATAGTCAGGAGATATGCCTCTCATTCATTTCAGTTTCTCTGCCCTCAGAATCATGCCCGAGCCCTGAGCGACCCCACCACTCCTCTCTGACTGAGGTCAGTATCCCCTTTCTACCTCCAGCAAGTGCCTTCTTTCCTGATCTCTGCTACTCAGCAGTCAGCTTCTTCCCTCTCCCAACCCATCTCCCTCTTCTCTCCTGGCATCTAGAGAAGACCCAGAACTTGGCTGCCACTCCTCCTCTCAGCACGTTTTAGGCTGGGAAGCCAGTGAGACATAATGGAGGACTAGGAGAAGTCTGAATTCTCTCTGCTTCCTGAACAGAGGAGGGTTAAGGACCACAGCACACCCCTGCTACTGCTATCTTATCTCTAGCTCTCCCCTGCTTGGTGCCTTCTGCTGCAACAACAAAGCACATTTGCTAGCTTTCTTTATCCTGGAGGTGTGGAAATCACCCCTCTTGCTGTCCTTTCCCATCCTAGGCACAGCTCTGCTGACAGCCTGTTTCTCTCTCTTCTTATCCCATAACTCTCCCAGAGAAGACTTCAGCTGTCCTTGGAGTTCCTGGTGACTCCATTCTGGGGTGTCTTGGGAAATGGGCCTTATACAAACCATTGAAGGAGTGGGCCAATAACTGCAGACTTTATATATGTAATTACTCTTATTGTACTATTGTTATATTAAATGTATTTACTCATACTCTGCCTCCCAGAAGCCAAAGCAGTCCTCTGAATTACTGTGTTTCTACTAAGTTAAGCACTTCCCCTCAACCATTAACGAGAACACAAAATAAACCCAAGCCGGGAAGGTGGCCATCTACCCCTTAGCGGCCTAATGACTGTGCATGAGCTAGGAGAATGTACCTTCTCCTCAGTGGCTCCAGAAGCTCAATGAAGTTCCTCCTCCCATTCTGTATCTACTTTTTAAAGCAGAGAAATGGTGTAGCACTGTACAGCAGTTCTCCACTGAGGTCCTTGGCTAATAGTTTAAAAACCCACTAGGCTACATGTTGAATGATAATTCTTGGGCCCCACCCAGGTACTGAATTAGAAGCAAGATTCTGTGTGTGTGTATGTGTGAGAGAGAGAGAGAGAGAGACAGAGACAGAGACAGAGAGATGGCGAATTTAACTTTAGGCACCCAGTTTGCTTTACCAGGCTCTTTCAGCGACAATTATATGTGTCTGAGAAGGTAACTTGGTTTTCTAGACAGAAGAACAGAAAGGAAAACAGGACATAGGCAGACAGACACAGAACCCTGTGCCTCAAGACACCGGTTTATTTGGGGACATGACTGCAACAGGGATGACAGGAATCGTACCAAAAATATCAACGTCTACAGGCCCCTAATGGGGCTAGAAGGGTACAGTGCCCCCCACCCCCACCCCTTGTACAAAAATAAACTTTCACTTCTATGGACCAGCAAAAACTGGCAGAGTGGCTCCTCAACAGGGATATAACCCTCTGCCAGCCCTAGGACCCCATTCTTTGACCCTCACCTCTGCCACTTCTAAGGCACTGTGACTCCCCTGGGCTGGGTGGGGACTGCCTGCCCACCCTCCTTCACCTGCTGCCCCCTCCACAACTGGTCCACTTGGGGTTGGGATATGGGTCCCACGCTGCCCCCTGCTGGCTGTTCTACCCAACTACCTCTAGGCTCCCCACTCCAGCGGGGTAAGCTCACTAAGCTATTTGCCCCTAGGAGGGCACCCTACTGTTCTTGTGCCCCTAGTCCTGCCTCTCCTGGCCTAGACAGCCCTGAGCTGTCCTCCCTTTCCAGCGGAGGGCTGGGTGGGGTCTCTCCTGATGGTGTTAGGGTGTAGGGCGGAGAAGCATCAGCTTGGGTTTGCCTACGACCTCGAGCCCGGCGGCTGTGGTGCACTTGTAGGTGCAGGGCCATGAGCTCAGAGGCTCCAGTGGCAAAGGGGCAGAAGAGGCAGCGGTGGAGGGAGCCCCCCGGCCCAGCCTCACCTCCCAGCCCCGCCCTTAGGGACAGGTCCAGGGGTTCTGCCTCACCACCTCGCCCATTTCGCAGGGTCCTCCCAGGACTGGCAGGCTTACGACGGGACCCAGGCCCAGAGCTGCTTGAAGGAGGCCGAGGGTTTGTGGTGCCCTCCACCCAAGTAGCAGGGGGCTGAGCCGACTTTGGCTGAGCTGAACCCCGCTGGGAAGAGGGCGGTGGCTCTGGAGGTGGTCCAGGACCTGCGCCACTCCTCTGCTCTCGGTGGTGACGCTGCAGGTGGTACTTGAGCGAGCCGGACTGGGTGCCTGCATAGTCACAGTGTGGACACTTGTAGGGACGCTCACCTGGGGAGAGTGGGTCAGATAAGCTCTAGAGGTCGCCATCACTGATCACCCACACCCCTCACTCCCTTTCTCTCCATTTACAAACTTCAAGCTAAAGACCAGAAACAAAGTCTCCCCCATGAGCATTTCCCAACTGATTTCTGGCCAACCTGAAGGCTGCTGCCAATTTCCTTTAGTCTGTTCTCCAGTCCCCCCTACTCCTGCCCCATGTGGAGGACTGCCTCCCTCACCTGTGTGTACCCTCAGGTGCACTTTGAGATGATGCGCTGAGCGGAAAGATTTTCCGCAGAAAGGGCAATCCTTGCCAGTAGCCCCCCGGCTGCCTTCAGGCCGAGTCCCTCCGGCCAGCAGCCCATTTTCTTCTGTAACACATGAAAAGGGGAAGTTAGAGGGATCCCCTTTGTGTGTCCCCCACGCCTACCCACTAGATTGCTTCCCCTCAGCCCAAGAAAAAACAGGAAAGCTTGGTGAAATTATCGAGAATTGAAGTTAGTGCCCTCAGAAGGTGGCAATTCAAGGTGGGGGGGGGGGGAATCAACGGCTGAGGGTAAAGACAGGTTTGTTTTTACGGGAGTGGTGGCAGAAATATTAGGACTGGACGCAGAAACCCTGAGAGAAAGGAATTCCTACATACCCTGTGTGGCTGTGGATCTTGCCTGGGACCCTCCAGGTGCAGAGTGCCCCTGCCCCTCACCCGGGCGCGGATACACTGAAGCCAGGGGGCCCAGCGACCTGCCCCGGGCCCAGCTCTCCTCTTCAGCCTCTACCACCTCCTCTTCCTCCTCGGGCTCCTCTGCCTGGTTCCGGTGAGCTCTCGAGGGAAGAGCTGACTGCAGGGGGCGGAAGCTTCCAAAACTGCGGCCTGCTGTGGACTCAGCACCCTCACCATTGGGTCGGACTTCACCTGCTCGGATGCTCAGGTAGCCCAAAAGGCTCGGAGGCTCTCGGTGCTCAGCTGGGGTGGGCGCCGGGGCCAGGAGTAGTGCCGGGCCCAGTGGCTCATAGGCCAGCAGGCCCAGGTCAGGAGGCTGAGGTGCCCGGACAGGCCCAGAGCCAGGCCCTGGAGCACGCAGAGGACCCAGCTTGCTGGCATGCACCTTCATGTGGTTCTTAAGGAACCAAGGCTCCTTGAAGCAGCGGCCACACACAGGACAGGCATGATCAAAGGAGGCTTTGTGCTTGCGCATGTGGCCTTTGAGGAACCAGGACTGTGTAAAGCTCTGGCCGCAAACTTGGCAGCGGAACTCCGGGGGCGCCGGGGGTTCCTCTGGAGCTGCAGGAGCTGGGACAGGAGTCGCCTCCTGTTCAGGCTCAGACTTGGGTCGGGGCTCTGGTTCTGGGGCAGATCTGGGTTCTGGCTGGGACCCCGCAGGAGCGGCCGCCAGGGGGCGCTCCGGGGGCCCGTGGGCTGTCAGGCTGTGGCTCAGCAGCTCCTCCTCCTGGCTCGAGCCAAAACTGCACAGGCTGCACTTCCAAGGCCTGTGCAAGATGTGCAGGTGGCGCTCACGCTCTGCAGAGGTTCGAAACTTGCCTTTGCAAAAAGGGCAACGAAAGGCAGCCGACGATGAAGGAACTTGAGGCTGTGCCAGGCCCTCAGTGGCAGAGGTGGCCTGCATGTTTCCAGAACTTCGGGCTCGGCCTAGTCGGGCCTCGCGCTGTAGCGCGCGCTCCTCCAACTCCAGCAACAAGCGAGCAGCTGGGCTTCGTGGGCGCTCCAGGCGCTCTGGCTGGTGCGTTCGGAGATGCAAGCGCAGCAGAGCCTGCTGCGCTGCGCGATGGCCGCAGTGTGGGCACTGGAAGGCCTGGGCGCCCGGGTGTGCTCGCAGGTGCAAAGCCAGGATGGAATTGAAGCGGAAGCGCTTCCCGCACACAGGGCAGGGGAAGCGCCGCTCGCCTGCACGACTCTCCAACCAGCCCACGGCTCCCATCCCAGGGGGCCCCGCGCTCACACTGGGCCCGTTGGAGTAACGCTGCAGATCCAGCTCGCCTTCGAAGGCTGGTGGCGATGGTGCTAAGTGGCCACCAGAGATACGGGGACGTGAGCCCTGTGGGAAAAGACACACATATACAGAGCGAAGAGTGAACCTGTGTGAAGGAAGGCATTGGGGGAGAGAGGGTTAACAAGAGGGAGGGTTGGCTTGGACCTGCCTGGGGGAGGAGGGAGCACATCCCTGGGACCACTCATTTCTGGAAGTTGGGGAGATGGGTGCTAAGGCCAGACAAGGAGATACCGTTTACAAGTGGACATCAAAATCTGAGAGGCAGGGGCTGGGAATATGGCCTAGTTGCAAGAGAGCTCGCCTCATATACATGTAAGCCCTGGGTTCGATTCTCCAGCACCACATATCTAGAAAACGGCCAGAAGTGGCACTGTGGCTCAAGTGGCAGAGTGCTAGCCTTGAGCAAAAAGGAAGCCAGGGACAGTGCTCAGGCCCTGAGTCCAAGCCCCAAGACTGGCCAAAAAAAATTTTTTTTTTAAATCTGAGAGGCAGTAGGGAAGGGAGTGCCACTGAAGATACTCAGGACAGAGTATCACTCACCTCCATGGACCTCTTCACATTCTTTGGTTCTGAGGAGTGCAGGGAGGAAGAGGGAAAGCTGCTAATGAAGGCAACAGGTGCTGAGGCCCTAAAGGGGAAAGAATTGGAGGGAAAATGAGCCCCAATTTTCAGCAGTGGAAAGTCACCCCAACCCAACTCTGCACCCAGTAATCCTAAAACCTTACCCCTTCTTCCTATTTGCATGAGGCAGCTCATCCTTCCTGTTTGGCGTCCTCAAAGCCTTTACCCCTTGTTTGGCCAGGACCCAAAGGTTCTCTGATAATCCAGACTTCTTCCCCCAGATTATACTTTTAAAATTTCTAATCCAGAACCACCACTACCTCCTCCTCCTCACCCCCTGGTGATAGGAGCAGCCATCACAGGGTACCCCTCTTTCATTATGGTTGGGCTATGCAGCTTGATAAGCAAACAGGAAGGCTGGTCATGCTCCCCAGTTATCCAACTAGGACCAGTCACTCTCACACCACTGACCAACAGCCAAACATTCTTCCAGGTTCCTGAGTCCTTGCTTCTAGCCTTACCCTGTCTTCTCCCTCACTCTCCCTCCCTCTGCCTGGATTCCTGATCCATTCATTTCCATTCATTACAGAGACTCATTCATGCATGGGAGAGCAACACCTCCCTGCAGCAGTCTGGAGACAGACAGAGGGGGAGGGGCATGGAGGGAGAGAGCTACAGAAGGAATGAAGAGAGTTGGGGGAGGAGTGGAAGTTAAGGGTCACTGCCAAGCTAGGAAAGGGGTTAAAAACTGTAAATACCATCTAGGATTCATCCTTGTTTCAAACCTCGGAGCCTACGGTTTGACAGGGCATCTCAGCCCCTTTGTCCAGAGCTGCGCTGAGGCAGGCTCCCTCCTCTCTGCAGGGGAGAGGCTTCCTCACACAAGAGGAGGATTACACTGGCTCTGAGCTCAAGAGGCTAGAGTGAGGGATGGGGGTGGGGCGGGGCCATCTGCACAGATAGGAGCTCGGCACATGCTCTGAGCAAGAAGGGGTTAAAATTCTCCAGCTAAAATTCCCTAGGCCTGAGATATGCTGAGCTCCAAGGCTGAAGAGCACAGAAAGGAAGATGATGGGGGCTGGGAGGGACTCACACTTAGCTGCAGAGGAGGTCAGATTTTGGACTTAGAAACAACCCCAGAATGCAAATTGATGGGAACAGGCCTCAGGGCTGACCAGTCAGTCATGTATGTATCTGGTCAAGGCTAAACACATGTGGTCCTAGACATTTGTTTTTCCCATCTTGCTTTCCTAAGATAGAATATTTGAGACATGAAGAACTTCCTTCTTACAATTAATGGACATTATGAAACAAACGGGTTACCAAGAAAGAAAAGGACTCCAGCATTACTTTCCTTACAAATTTTTAACAGAAGGGAACTGGGCCAGGAGTCAGCCCCGTTTATCAGCAAAGAAAAGGCACTGGTGGGCCAGGGCCTCTTTAATTTTAACACTGGTGTACTCCACTGAAGGAACAAGTATTTGTTACCTGTAGAATCCAAGCTTTTAGAGTATTATTGGCAGGACATTCATGAATAAAAATGTCCTTACCCAAGGGTCACTAGACAAGCACCACCACTACGCACCACGTGTATTTCAGGAGCTTCAAATTTGGGCTCTCACTCTTGTCCCTGGATCCTCTAAATAAGCTCACTTCCTTGGACCAGTAGCATAGTTGGGTCCACTGAATAATTTCATAAATGTTGAATTAGAATAGAATTAAGGGGTACAAGGTTATTTTAAGACTATTAGTCGTTATACAACCTTCAGTAAATTATCTATAAAATAAGACGCTGGGCCAGTTTACATCGACAGTCCCCTCCAGCAGTAAACTTTTGCAGTTCCAAGTCACAAGACTCTCCTGGACCCCAGAGATCTTAAAACAAATGGTCATTCCTTCAGTACCATGGAGAGTGCAGTGGGCTACCAGAAATGTTACTGGGGCCACCTCAGTGCCACAGATAGGTCTGGGAAGTGCAAGAAGGGCCATGTTTGCCAGTTTGGCTCTACAGATGAGACACAGAAAAACTACAGAAGGTCTTAGAGGTTTTAAAAATTGTATTCCTTGGCTGGGAATGTGACTTAGACATACAGTGTTTGCCTAGCAAGCATGAATCCTTGAGTTCGATTCTTCAGTACCACATAAGCAGAAAAAAGCCAGAAGTGGCTCTGTAGCTCAAGTGGTAGGGTGCTAGCCTTAAGCAAAAGAAGCTCAGGGACAGTGCCCAGGCCCTGAGTTCAAGTCCCAGGACTGGCCAAAAAAAATGTATTTCTATGTGGCAACTATGCAGGAAAGTGGTAACAAGAGATTACAAGAGATTATGTTGGCCTTTTGGATATCATTGAAAATAGACAGAGGTAATAAAATGGATGTAATTTGAAAAATTTTAATTAGCTGTAAGGCGTGTCCTGACAGTTAAGTTTGTACATTCTGGAATGAGGTACTGAGGCATCGTATTTGGGTCCATCACATTCTGTTACTCTCCTGGGGATTCCCGGAACATCCTGGTGTACAGCCAATCTGGTGTATTCAGAGGAAGCAGATGGCCAGGAAAGGGGGGTGGGGGGACTGGGAATACTGCATGGTCATAGCTGACAAACCTATGGGCACATATTCTGACTCTGAGAAGATCCTAGGTTCTAAAGCTGCCTGTAGGATAGCAAACAAAACATCACATGGGAAAGCTGGCCTCATATCCCAGGCAATAAGAACAGTAACAGGCTAATGCTTCCTTTCTCCAAAACAACAACAAACTCCATATTGCACACATGGTTTCCTGAATGGAAATAAAGTGATATAAAATAAGAAGGCCCAAACTGAAGCTGAGTTCCTCCCCAGCAGGGAAAGTTTCCCTAGAAGGTAGCCTAAAATTAGTAAAAATCACTGAGAGACAAGCCAGACCCTGTCAAGATGGTTTCCATCACCTCGACATCAATCTGAGTCTCAGGTACCTGATCTCCTGAATTGGTCACAATTGGGGAAGTCACTGCAGGACTCTGTGAATTGATTTGAAATCTAACTTATACGTGGATAACAATTGCAGTTTTCTGTACTCAGGCCTTAAATATAATGTTTGACCTAATGGCAATGACCTACTTTCCACTCCCACTGGGAATCTGGAGTTATCTTGCCCTTATTTGGATTCTATAGGGATGCAGGGCGGGGGATAGAGATGGGAAATGTTTCCAAAGCAACAGGCCAAATCACTCTTACGTACTGGGCAGCTGATAGGAAGGAGCATGGACCACCAAATCTTACTAAGTAAGGATGCATGGATGGTCATAAAATTAAAAACAAAAAACCTTACTACAAAACAAAAGGCAGATACCCAGACCCATCTACTAAATGGAGGGCCACAAATATCATCCCCCAACTTGTAGTTTGAAAGTTTTTAGGGTCAAAGTTCAGGATCTCTAGGGGTCTCGTTGTTAAGTAGATATCATCTCTAATACTAGATGTTTTTTTCCTGCTAAGAATCCTACACCTCCCAAGTCTGTTAGCAATTAGAATAGCCATGGCAATAGATGAGATTAAAAAGAAAGGAAGCGTCCTAGGTGGTCTATAGTCAAGCCCACCTGGTCTATACTGACGTGCCACCCGTTCACTTTTATGGTCTCCTCTCCAAAGCCCTCTGAACTCTAGTGGCTTAGATTACCACCTTCTTAGGCTGGGTTTTTGGTAAAGCCTCCCTCCCAGTCTTCACGGTCCTCAATTGGGGGCATGGATCTCAGTCATGGACTCCTAAATGAATAGCAGGAGGTGAGAGGAAGGGGCACCTGCCTTTACCCCACCATAGATAGTCAATCTTATCCCAGAGGCATGTCCTAACTTGACCCCAATTCTGAAAGTTCTGTGGAACCTAGATTTGTGAAAGGGGGACACAAGTTCCTGGAGCTGACTCTAAAAAAGTGAGTCTGAACACCTGCCAAGAAGTAGGGTCTGCAGACTGGGAAATGGGGAGGGGGAAAACCCCTGGGAAGACATCCCCCCCTCCCTGAAATAGGTTGGCAAGTAGGGTAGGACCTGTGATTCCACACAAGAGGTTCTTCCAGGGCCACCCCAGGCCCCAGCCAGGGAAGGTAAGCCAGAAGGATGGGGGCGGGGGGGGGGAGGGCAGGGTTAGGAGATAGGGAGGCCAGAGCTCAGCTCCCCGGCAGGGAGAACAAAAGCTGAGTTGCAGCCGCCTCCGCGGCCGCCGCGGGCCGAGCTCTTTGTGACACTTTGTTTGGGACGCAGAGAGGGAAGCACCCCCTCCCCCTCCCCCAGGCCCTCCCCACTCCCGGAGAGTTTGGGCTCTTCCCCCCTCTTTCCCACAGGCCCTACCTGGGCCCCGGGGGCGTTCGTCCACTCAGGCTGGCGGCCCCAGCCCCGCGATACCCCAAGGGCCCCTCGCGCCCGGCCTCGGGGCCCCTACAAAGACACTCGCCACCCCGCCATCGGGCCCCCCCGCTGGCCCTTCCCCGGCGGTGTCCGTCCCCCCCCCCGGCCCCCCACCCGCCCCCTCCCTCGGGGCCCCCAGCTCCCCAGGCCCGGAGGCCGCCACCCCCAGCCCGCCCCCCAGGAGCTCCGGGCGAAGTTTGCTCGGGGCCGAGCCGGCGCCCCTCCCCCGCGCCCGCCCCCTGCACCTGCTCCCGGCCGGGCGCGCGGGGCGGCCCCCCCTCCGGGAGGGGGGAGGGGGCGGGCGGCGGGTGAGGGGGGGGCGGGCGCGGGGGGAGCGGCTACTCACGGGCCCCGAGCGGGCGGCGGCGGCGCGGGCGGCGCGGGCGGCGGTGGCGGGCGGCGGGCGGCGGGCTGGCGGCGCGGGCGTCAGCGTTACGTGGGGCCGGGGGAGATGCGCCGGGCCCCGGCCCCCCCGCCCCCGGCCCGGCCCCCGCCCCTCCCCGGTCCCCCGCCCCCGGCCCCGGCCCGCATTGTGTGCGGCGGGAGGCGGCCCGGCCATTAGCATGCGGGGGGCGGCGCGGCGGGCCGGGCGCCGCGCTGGGCTCCGGGGACGCGGCTGGGAGCCCCGGGAGCTGGGGGAGGCCGCCGCCAGGGGCGGGTGCGGGCCGGGGGGGGAGTGGGGGGCGCTGTCGGGAGGAGGGCGGAGGGGAGCGGGGTGCGGGCCGGGCGGGGACGCGGGGCGCTGTCAAGAGGAGGGCGGAGGGGAGCGGGGCGCGGGCACCGGAGAGGCTCGGAAAGGTCATCTCGTCCTCCCCGGCCCCCGGCCGCGGGCAGGCCCGCCCCTCCTCCTGGACCCGGACATACCAGGGCAGGGGCCGGCGCGGCGGCGCTGCCCCGACACGCTCGGGCCGGGGAAGTTCCTCCGGGCTCATCGCAAAGCCGCTCCCCACGATTTCTGTCTTGGGGGGCGGGGGAGGGGCGATTACAAGGCCAGTTAGTGTCTGCGTGTGAGAAACACGATGAAAGTTCGTCTTCCATCGCTCTGCCCTCCATACACAGTTCTCCTTGTTCCCGGAATTCTGTTTTCCATTCTTTAGGCTACTTTAATGGCTCTTCAGGACAACAAATATTTACCGAGTGCCAGGCGCTGTGCTCAGCGCCGGGTGTGGGGAGATGAGTGCCCGGACCGACGGGAGCGGTGTGCGCCTTCTCGGGGGAGATGCAGGCTAGACGGTTACTACAAACTTACAAGAAAGGCTTGCTCACCATATTTAATGTGCCCTCTAATATCATTAGTTCTCGTTTATTGGTAAGAAAAACGAGAGTCCCAGGAGTCCCTCGGCTGCCCTGAAAATTAAAGGATCTTCGTGTCATTAAATTCATGTGGGGATTGGACAAGGAGGTACAGACCAGTTCTCAGAATTCCTTTCAAACGTGGCTCCCACTCTCCAGGAAAGAAGAGTGGATGCAAAGATATAGTCAGGTTGACCTAGTATGCACTAGGGCAAAAGTGACTTCTAAGGAAGGCCACTTGCTTCCCAGGCCTCTATCTCCAGGGACAGAGTCCCAGGGATCTATGGTTCAGTTTCTCCTATCATCAACGGTAATAATAGCTACTAACATTTACTGACTAAGCTAGTTTATATGCATTTTTCTCTCAATGCTCAAGACAACCCCTAGAGATTAGTACTATTAACTTCCCTTTGCAGATAAAGAAACAGATTAACCAGTTTGCCCAGGGTCAGCCAGATAGACCTGGGACTTCAACATAGATCTGATCTTCCTCCAGACTGCAGTCTCTGTGCCAACTTTTGATCTCTAGAGTATGCCTTTGGACCCAGCTGGATCTGCTGCTTAATCTAGAAATAAATGTCCCCATCTTAGCTTCTGAATAAACCCTTTAGGGTATAGGCATGGGGCACATCAGTATGGCTTCATCACTACTTCATCAGTTCAATGGTTAAGTACTAAATACCCTAAAGCCATGACCCTTCTTAGGTATATGGATGGATGGCTACCTTTTATTATCAAATTAAGGTTCAAGTAGGTAAGAGAACATCACAATAATGCCAGGTGCCATCAGCTCATGCCTGTAATCCTATCTACTCTGGAGGCTGAGATCTGAGGATCTGGTTCCAAGCCAGTGTGGGCAGAAAAATCCCCAAGACTCTAAGCTCCAATTAATCAGGGGGGAAAAAAGAAAAGAAAGTGCAAGTGTGGCTGAAGTGGTAGAATATCAGCCTAGAGTGGAATAAACTAAGGGAGAGTACTCAGACCCTGAGTTCAAACCCTAGTACCCACATATACACAAAGAGAGAGGTTGGAAGGAATGAAAGAAAAAAAGGAAGGAGAAAGAAGGGAAAAGAAGGATGGGAGGGAGACAGAACTGACCATTTCTGGGCTGAGTCAAAAGCAATTTCCACTATATACAGGCCTCTCCATTCACTTAGTGTCCTGCTCAGAGTAAATCCTTCAAGAAAACGAGAGAGGATAAACTGTCCAGAAAATGAGAGACAGGAATTAAGATTTAGTTCTTATGGAGACAGTGCTGGGAGTGGTAGGAAGCAATCCAGGCAGTTATATAGGATCTCACTAGGAAAGAGTAAGTAATTTGATTTTGCTTATTTGTTTTGTTTTTGTTGCCAGTCCTGGGGCGTGGACTCAGGGCCTGAGCACTGTCCCTGGCTTCTTTTTGCTCAAGGCTAGCACTCTACCTCTTGAGCCACAGCACCACTTCCAGCTTTTTTCTATACATGTGGTGCTGAGGAATGAAACCCAGGGCTTCATGTATACGAGGCAAGCACTTTACCACTAGGCCATATTCCCAGCCCAGAGTAAGTAATTTGAAAAGCCAAAAAGAAAGGAGAATTTTTAGATGAAAATAAGGGATATTGAGGTTCAGGGTGATAAGGGTGAGGTGACTAGAAGAGGACAGGGGAATGAGGGCAACAGGAAATTGGAACAGAATGAGACAGGTTTATGTGTCTCAGGGTGTGAACTGAGACCAGGCCACTACCCAGAGCCACTCCCTGGATCCTTAGGCATCCACAGAGACCTTTGCCCCACCACACTCCAGGCCTGACAGCCTTTCTGTGCCAGGACAAGTTCTGAACATCTGCGCTGAGCTCCCAAGCCCCTAAGAAGTTCCAAGACCCTTCTGGGACCCATCCCTTTAAAGCAGCTGCTTCCACCTAGGTAAGTATATGGTTCTGGGCCTCCACCCTAGATTGGGAAGATGCAGAGGGGTAATGGGAAGAGATATTGAAGGTCCTATTTTCTGGAAGACAGGTCCCATAAGGAATTTTT
Organism: Perognathus longimembris pacificus; assembly: GCF_023159225.1. Taxonomy (NCBI): domain Eukaryota; kingdom Metazoa; phylum Chordata; class Mammalia; order Rodentia; family Heteromyidae; genus Perognathus; species Perognathus longimembris. Next base: position 32,081,041 of record NC_063170.1, read on the forward strand.
CTAACCCAGGAAGTACCCACATCCTGTAGTCAAGGGAACCATGGAACACAGAGCTAATCATGGAGATCAGGAGAGACCAAGCCTTCATCTGGAAAAGCTACAGCACTGGACAAGACACAGACAAAGTGGACACCTCTTGGTGCTGGCGGTGAGGTCAGGCTGCCCCAGGCCAGGTCTTGGAATGTGTACTTGTACCTAGTTCAATTTCATTCAAGCTGAGTGAGCACCTACTGCAAAACTGCCTGGCCAGAAACTGCTAGGCTCTGAGTGGGAGAGTGGGAGAAATTTAGAAATAAACAAGGCAAGATCCTTAATCTCTAAGGAGCACTATTAGGGAAGACATACAGGTAAGTAACTAAACTAGAACTTTAGGCATAAAAAAATTAAGGTGCTGGTGGCTCCTGCTTGTAATCCTGGTTACAGAGGAGGCTGTGATCTTAGGACCATGGTTCAAAGGCAGCCCAGCGAGAGAAGACCAAGAGACTCTTAACTCCAATTAGCAACAAACTAGAAGTAGAGCTATGGTTCAAGTGGTAGAATATGAGTTAAACAGTGCTGTGCCCAGGCCCTGAGTTCAAGCCCCAGTACTGGCATAGGAAGGAAGGAAGGAAGGGAGGGAGGGAGGGAGGGAGGGAGGGAGGGAGGGAGGGAGGGAGGGAGGAAGGAAGGAAGGAAGGAAGGAAGGAAGGAAGGAAGGAAGGAAGGAAGGAAGGAAGGAAGTTAGGTTAAGTAGTATTTAGCTTTTAGGCTAAGTAGGTGGGTGGTCTCAGGCCTAAATGGTATTTAATCCTGGTTGGCTACTTTCTTTCTATTTCAAATTCATCCCAATTATTGATCTCTGGAAGAAGCAAAGGTTGGGAGGAGGAAAATAGAATCTTTGAAGGGCCCTCCTAAACTATCCTGCCCTGCCCTCCATCCAGGTAAGCCAACTATGGCTAGCAATGGCTATGGTGCCCTTTGCTATCTCAGTTGCTTGCTTGAATTCTGCTTGTCACATGGCCACAGCACTGCCACTGGGGCCTGGAGTCTCGGTAAGATCCACAAGGGAGGGAGGGAGGTCCTTAGGAGCCCTTCTATGGGACTAGAGTTCAACATTTGCCCTGTTCACCATTTAGGGTCTTCTCACTGGGATTGTCACTCTTGAGCTTCGCAGAGCACCCCGCCTTTGGAAGGTGAGACTAAAGCACCAGTCTGTCCTCCAAGTCCCCCCGCCCCCCCTCACACAGAGCCCAGGAAGTGACTCTCTTAAGTGCTGGCTTAAGCTCTCAGTTGTCTGTCCTTGACTGATCTAAAAGACTGAGAGTAAGAAAGTTAGAGGGCTAGTAACCCTATGTGGAGGTGGAGAAACAGTAGCCAAGTGTTGTTTTTAGCTAGGGTGCCAGTGGGCATCAAGTTGGAATGGTTCTCATAGTCTGGGCAGGGCTCAACTGGCTCACTGGCAGGTGCGGGCCATGATGATATTCAACACCTTCAACTTGATCTTGGGCTTCATCGTGGTAGTGGTGGAGGTGATGAAGACAGCCTTGGGGCCTGCCCCTACTGCCCCCTCCCAGGTACTGGTAAATGAAAGAGAAGGTGGGAGGAGGAAGAGAAACCAAGCACTGGAGAGGAGAAAGGGCAGGGGAAAACACTTGGTGGATCCCCACAGTATCTTCAATTCTGTTTATCTTCAGCTGGCAGGCTTGCTGGTACTGGAGCTCAGTGCTGAGGCCTTCACCCTAGGGGGAGTGCTGTTCTCAGCATATGCCTTATTCTTGTTGAGTCAGAGGAAGCCGGGATGCTTCAGGAGCCAGAGTCTACACTACCAGGAGCTGCAGGAGGTACTGGTTATAGGGAGTAGAGCATGGAGCAGCTCAGCTAGCAACCAACCAATTTTTCCCACATGCTATCCTGGCTACTGGCACTTAAAAGAACACAGTGGAACAGGAGGGAAATGAAGGGATCTTATATTGAATTGGATTGGTTTTCTGGCTTTAGCTATTCTTCCCCTAATGGTGGAGAATTCTCCCTTAACAGGAGAACTGAGAATCTAAAATGACTGGGTGAACATTAGTACTGCCTTAAATGTGTATTGGAAGGGTTATTTTAAAAATGGGGGAGGAGAAAGTTGCTTCTAATCTGGATTTTCCTTTTTCACGCCTACAATTTGCACAAATGTCTGGTTTTCAGGGCCTCTCTGAGGTGGAGGAGATTCCTGATTTGGAGAATGGTCCCAAAGTGGCCAGCACAGGAAGTGGAATGAGTGATCAGGCAAGGGGAAGCAGATAGGTGCTACTGCCCTTTCCTACAGGGGCATTCTTTAGGTGCTTCAGCATCCCAACTTACCAAACTCAGGAGCTAATTCGACTCCCTTGAATCATACATGAAGTCCAGAAGCGTGCCTTCAGTTTTCACTCAAAACACTCAAAACAAGCCCTCTCTTCTCCCTTCCCCTCAAGAGGAAGACAATACCTGGATCAGAGTCCTCCTCATTTCACCCCTATTGCCTCATTCATCTTTACATCTGCCTCCACCTTCCACAGCCCCAGCCACTCCAAGCCTGTTCCTGCACACCCTGAATCTTAAGTCAGAGGTGCTCCGCCTCTCCATTGGATCCGGGGCCTGCCCACTCTAGCGGAGACTACATGCCCCAGAATCCCCCGCGACCTGCTGGGAAATAAAGAGCCTTCCCTCCGCCGTGGGGGCGCTGTGCATCTGCTGAGTGACGCTAGGCGCTGCAAGTCTGGGCCTAGCCGAGAGTTTCCTCGGACGCGACCACTGGCCCAGTGTGCGGGGAGGACCTGGGCGTGCTGTCCTGAACGGGGGCGACACCACATCAGCCACGCGACTGCGAGCTGTCTGTGGGTGCAAAGCCCCGCAACCGGCAGCCGCGGAAGCCAGCGGGGCCTGACGGCCGGCACCAGGCAGAGCCAGCTGTCCCGGGGGCGGTCGCCGCGCCCCCTCGCACGGGTGCCCGGGTCCAAAGTCCTGAGACTTGGAGCGCGCGCGAGAAAGGGGCTGGAGATGATGAGTCAGAAGCGCAGGGCCTCTCGACCCCTCCCCCGCGGCCTGGGCGCCCCGGGAGGGCTAGGCTGGCCGGCCGGGCGGGTGGGCCCGTGGGCAAGAGGGGAGCGGCGACCCGACCTAGGATTTTCCCGCCTGTTGGGAGCACGCCGGTGGAAGGAGCCCGCGTGGCCGCCACCCTTCCTAGGCGGGAGCGGGACTGCGCAGGCTCCGCCTCCGGCCGCCCGGGGGCCTGGAGTCCTACCGCGTCAGGTTGCGGGCGCTCTGGCTGCGCTCGACCCCCGCAGTGTATGACCTCTGCAAGTGTCCCGAGATGGAGAGCCTGGGTGGGCTTGGAAAAGCCGGGAGCCCCACAGCGCCAGCGGGCAGCTTGTAACCGCCGGAAACTAGAACCCGACCAGAGCTGGAGTACTAGGGAAACTCACCCCAAATTCAATAGTGCCCAGGACGGGTGTGCGCCTCACACTCATTTTTGTTCCCACTTGAGAAGGCTTCTTTCCCTAGAGAAGGCTGCTGCTGCTCGGGGCTCAGCCAAGCCCAGGTAGCAGCGAGGGGAGAGCGCAGCCTGGCTGCCTGGCCCTGGCATTGCAGCGGCGCCAGCGGCGGCTCCTTTCCGTTCGTGACACCTTGGGAGTGGTAATAGGCGCCCTATGACAAAGTTACGTGTGAGTACTAGTGGGTGGGGACAGCTCTGGGATCAGGCTCTGGAATGGCGAAAACAAGATCTGGGCCTCCCCCTTTTTCCCTTCCACACCCCCCCCCCCAACTGCCTGAATAATGGAGGGTTCATGCGTGAAGGGCTCTGAGAAAAGAATAATGTTCTTCAAAGCACGCGGCGGTGGATGAGCGAGGGGCGGGGGAATCACATTGTTCCCAGTCTTCCAGCTTTCAATGACAGGATCATAAGTGTAGTAACTGCATTCCAGTTCTCAGAGCCTCAGTGACTATACAAATAACCTTTTGTCCAGACAGGCTACTGTGGCAATAATGCTAAAAACCTTAGTGGCTTCAAACTACCCAGGTTTATTTCTCATACTGGATATCCAAAGTAAGCCATGCTTATTGTAAATTATCCAGTTCCCCGAGTTGACGAGTCTCAGTTCACTGTGAGGTGGTTTGGGGGGGCGGGGGCGCACTTGCACAAGCCATTACTGGATCTTGAACTCAAGACTAGGACACTGCCCTTCGTTTTCTTGCTCAAGGCTTGCACTTTACCACTTGAATCAAAACTCCCATTTCTGTTTTTTTTGTTGGCTAATTAGAGATGTCATGGCTTTACAGATGAGAGTCACCAGTGCCCAGCTTCACTGTGTTTGTCGAATTATCTTGCTCAGAACGTGAAACCTGAAGAATTGTTCTTGGGCTCTGCCCCAAAAGTAGTCTTTTGTGGTGATTTTTCAACTGCTGAAGAGTTTATATTATCATGCTTCCCAGGTATCCTTGCTCCTACTTCTTTGGTTTGGCTCTATAGAAGTTCTGAGAAAAATAATAGAGCTTCATGTCAAGAAATTTATATTCCTGGGGCTAGGAATCTGGCCTAGTGGTAAGAGTGCTTGCCTAGCATGCATGAAACCCTGGGTTTGATTCCTCTGCACCAGAGTGGCAGAAAAAGCCAGAGTGGCGCTGTGGCTCAAGTGGTAGATTGTTAGCCTTGGGCAAAAAACCAGGGACAGTGCTCAGGCCCTGAGTTCAATCCCCAAGACTGGCAAAAAAAAAAAAGAAATTTAGATTCCAGTTCTGTTGCTTGGATAAGTCAAATATCTTTGAACTACTTTTTGTTTACATGAAGATTATAAGTATATTTATCCTTTTTCGTACTGGAACATAAGGCAAAATGAAGCACATGGGAAAAGTTTTATAAGGTACTTAAATTCATAACAAATTGCTTATAGAGAAATAATTTGAATGGGTAAAACATTGTGAGGTAATAGGGAGTGATGGGCACTGCAGCTAGAAAATTCAAATTATTTTATTTTTTTAATTTATTTTATTTTTATTTTTTTGGCCAGTCCTGGGGCTTGGACTCAGGGCCTGAGCACTGTCCCTGGCTTCTTTTTGCTCAAGGCTAGCACTCTGCCACTTGAGCCACAGCGCCACTTTTGGCCATTTTCTGTATATGTGGTGCTGGGGAATCGAACCCAGGGCCTCATGTATAGGAGGCAGGCACTCTTGCCACTAGGCCATATCCCCAGCCCCTCAAATTATTATTATTATTTTTTATTTTATTTTTTTTTGGCCAGTCCTGGGCCTTGGACTCAGGGCCTGAGCACTGTCCCTGGCTTCTTCCCGCTCAAGGCTAGCACTCTGCCACTTGAGCCACAGCGCCGCTTCTGGCCGTTTTCTGTATATGTGGTGCTGGGGAATCGAACCTAGGGCCTCGTGTATACGAGGCAGGCACTCTTGCCACTAGGCTATATCCCCAGCCCCCCCTCAAATTATTTTAAATGAATGTTTTTTGCCACTAAACTTCAATTATTGCCTTATAGGATTCTGGGCCTGATAATGCCATGGTTTCTATTTTCCTTTAGACCTCAGAAATTCCACCTTTTTATATGTGAGCTTTTCTGATTTACCCTCTGTTAGTTATTGATAACTGGGCACTGGTGGCTTATACCTGTAATACTAGCCACTGTGAGGATAGAGGTTGGAAGCCAGCCTGGGCAGAAAAAATCCTTGAGATTCTCATATTTAATCAAGCAGCTAAAGCCAGAATTTGAACTTTGACTCAAGTGGTAGAGTGCCAGCCTTGACCAAAAAAGCCTGGCAAAAGCACAAGGGCCTTGAGTTCAAGCCCCGGTACTGGCATGAAAAATAAAGTAAAATGAAATGCACCTTTTTTTTTTTTTTAATCCATGGCCAGATTCAGTGTCAGATTCAGCTGTCAGTCTCAATATCAACATGTACAACATGGCTTGTGTAGATTTTGCAAAATACAAGAGTCTTATAGTTATTGAACATGTTACTATATTTCTAGAACATAGATGTTCAGGATGGAACATCTGAAGATATTCAGTGTCTTGGAGACATTTTTCATGCCCACAACTGGGGAGTGAAGGAGGAAGAAATATGTAATGGCAGGAGCATTAAATGAGAAGTCGCAAGCAAATTTGGAACTTAGCTCCCAGACTATAATGTCCCTTTCCTGGGTATGTCTGTCTGTCGCAGGCATTCTCCATTTTTCCTGTCCACATACTGATTGCAAGTAGAGTTCTGGACCCTCCTGATAGTCTCCCATTGGTACAGCACTGCTCAGTAATCACTGCCTGCCTTATCAGTGTTCAATTCTCAGTGGAGGTCATTTTATTACAGTTAGAGCTTCACAAAAAGAAAGGACTGGGGACTGGGAATATGGCCTACTGGTAGAGTGCTTGCTTCACATACATGAAGCCCTGGGTTGGATTCCTCAGCACCACATATATAGAAAGAAGCCAGAAGTGGCAATGTGGCTCAAGTGGCAGAGTGCTAACCTTGAGCAAAAAGAATCCAGGGATAGTGCTCAGGCCCTGAGTCCAAGCCTCAGGACTGGCAAAAAAAAAGGACTGTGATGAGGCTCTTGCTGGCACAAGTTTTCAAGGCCATGGCCTCTATCTCCTGCTTTTAAGCATTGGAGAAGCCGGGATCCATGGCTCAGGCCTGTAATCCTAACTACTCAGGAAACTGATAGCTGAGGATTGTAGTTCAAAGCCAACCCAGGCAGGAAAGTCTATAAGACTTATCTCCAACTAACTAGCAAAAGCCCAGAAGTAGAACTGCAGCTCAAGAGGTAGATTGGAAAAGCTATGGGACAGTACTCAGGCCCTGAGTTCAAACCTCAACAGATCAACAGATCAACAGATACTTTTTTGGGGTACACACACACACACACACACACACACACACACACAGAGGATAACTACCCAGTTCATGTTTTTGTAGGCTTCCTGTGAAGCTGAATTCTGTGGTAGCTTAGAAAAATCCCCATGTTGATTAATTTTACCATCATTTCTTTGAAATGCAGTCTTTTTTTTTTTTTTCTGGCTCTGAATACCTGAATATAGACAACTGTTACTCCCCTAATAACTCCTCTTCCATTTGGACCTGGTTTTTGCAAGATGGCTCAGGTTTTGTGTCCCAGGCTATGTCCTCTGCTGCCATCTCGTGGCCTCTTGCTTGCCCAGGTCGAGCGCCTTCCCTCAAGAAATGGCATTTGGCAGTGGCTTAGCTGGACAGACTTCTCTCCACTCTGTGGGAAAGCTGAGACCCCCTCCTCAGTCGTGGGTCTGCCATAGTTGGTTGTCCACACAGCCTGGAGGCACTCTGGGGCTGGTCCCAGAGATGCAAGGCACAGAGCCCCTTCCAGTCATCTGTACCCCGTGGGGCTCTTTGTCTGTTATGCAATCCTGGCTACCAGCCACAAAATCAGTGATCTCAACTGCCCAGCAGTAATCAGAGCTGACCTCACTGGCTTGGCCTGAAGAGTGTGTCTTGCCACTTGCCACCTGGAGCTGGAATTCTCTTCATCTCAGTGACAAAGCTTCATCCAGGCTCTGGCTTCTGTCTTCCTTTCTAGGCCTGTTCAGTGTTGGTCAGTCTCTAACCCTTTATTTTACCACTGACAGTGGCAAAGGTGTGCAGTTCCTGTTTCCTATAAGAAAGGATTTTTGCTTTAGGGTGACTCAGGATCGTCACCAGGAGATCTGGGAGACTATCCTGAGCTAAGTGGTTGGCAGTTGAGCATCAACTCATTGCAGCAAAGAAAGCACAAAAATGTTTCTATTGGTGCTGATTTTGTTTTCATTACAATAATGCTTATAGATAGCCAGGAGCTGGTGATTCGTGCCTGTAGTTTTAACTACTCAGGAGGCTGAGATCTGAGAACCCTAGTTTAATGCCAGCCTAAGCAGAAATGTCCTTGAGATTCTTACCTGCAGTTAACCACCAGAAAGCCAGAAGTAGACCTATGGCCCAAGTGGTAGGACATCAGCCTTGAGTGAAAATAGTATTGGTAAACACACATGCATGTACACACACACACTCACATATACAAACTAATAACAATGCTTATATAACATTTGTATGCTCAGAAATATTCCAACTACTAATACAGACTCACAATGCTTGAGAATTATCCCCTAATTGGACCTTCCCTGACTCCACCCAGCTCCTAAAACAATATATACAATCAGTGTTCATCAAAACAAAGAGTGGGGTATGGTAATGCATGTCTGTAATCCTAGCACTTTGTAAGGGGATGGTGAACTTGAATCTAGTCTGGAGTACATAGCAAGACCCTACCTCAAAAAGAACAAAATGGGCTGGGAATGTGGCTTAGTGGTAGAGTGCTTGCCTAGCATGCATGAAGCCCTGGGTTCAATTCCTCAGTACTACATAAACAGAAAAGGCTGGAAGAGGTGCTGTGGCTCAAGTGGTAGAAAGCTAGTCGAGCACAGAGAGGCTCAGGGACAGAGTCTAGGCCCTGAGTTCAAGCCCCAGGACTGGCAAAAAAAAAAAAAAAAAAAAGGAACAAAGCAAAAATGACATGAGAAGGAGAGACAGAAATAAGACTTGGGTGTTTGTTTTTGTCTGCTATCGCCTTTATAATAACTCAGAAGGAAAGACCTGTTTATGTAATTTCTGACTAACCTCAGGCCAAGAATAGTCATACTTGGAGGTAAATTGCTACTGACCTTGTATGCACTGCCTTCTTCAAATTCAGATGTCCTATGCTGAATCAGAGTCATCTGTTCTTTTATGTTTCTTCTCTTTGCCTACATTTTCCCCTGCCTGATTTCAGTCCAGAGTTAAAGAATTTTCTTTGTTGGTTCTTGTCCCAAAATAGACTTTGTTTACCTCTTCATAATCATATGTCTCCTTTATGTATAAGATAGCATAGTGGGACCCCGTGATTCATGCTTGCAATCTTACCTACTTAGGAAGCTAAGATCTGGAGGATTGTTGTTCAAGGCCAGCCTGAGTTAAATGTTTTCATTTTTGTTGTTGTTGTCGTTGTTTGCCAGTCCTGGCACTTGGACTCAGGGTCTGGACACTGTCCCTGGCTTCTTTTTGCTCAAGGCTAGCACTCTACCACTTGAGCCACAGCGCCACTTCTGGCTTTTTCTGTATATGTGGTGCTGAGGAATTGAACCCAGGGCTTCATGTATGCTAGGCAAGCATTCTATGCTAGGCTTCAGTTCTAGCCACAAAGTGTTTTCAATACCCCCTTTTAAACCAATGCCTGAATTTATGCCTTTATAAACCTCAAAGATAATTATGATGAAGAGAAACTTCTTTATATATCTAGGAAGTAAAACTAGATCCACTGGTTATTTGCTAGAGAGGCCAATTTTAGATCAAAGAAAAGAAACTGAACAAATTTCTAAAGATGAGCTGCTTTGCATTTGGACTCCTAACCCCTGGAAATGTTAGAGGTGTGATATGCTTGCTTTTTTACTTTTTATTTTTAATTTTTTATTATTATAAAGGTGATGTACAGAGGGATTATAATTTTATAAGTCAGATGAGTACTTTTCTTTTTGGCCATTGTCACCCCTTCCTTTACTCCCTTCCCATTTTCCCCTCCTGTCCTCACCCACAAGTTATGTAGTTCATTTTCAACATGCTCACACTTGCTATCCCAGCTACTCAGGAAGCTGAGATCTGAAGATTACAGAGCCTCACTACCAGCACTAAGGAAAAAAATTTTTTTATCTTCTCAAAGTTCTTGTATTAACAAAAAGAAAAGGCCTATAAAAGATGAACAAGCTGGATGCAGGTGGCTCACACCTGTAATCCTAGCTACTTAGAAGGCTGAGATCTAATAGATGAGTGGTACCTATGCACAATGGAATATTACATGGCCATTAGAAAGAATAATATTATGTCATTTTCAGGGAAATGGATGGACCTAGAACAAATCGTGTTACGTGAGGTAAGCCAAACTCAGAGAGACCAATGGTGCATGTTCTTTCTCGTACACAGAAGTGAGATCTCAAATACACAGGGACATCATAAGTTATACAAGACTCTAGGCATTTGCACACAGTGAGATCAAAGGAGGACATTCTTAGAAGAGGAACTCAAAGGCATAATTCCTATGTGCTTCCAATCATATAAAATAATATTTATAGAAATGAACTACAGGACATGGAAACAGGATTTTTCTTTTTTGTTGTTTTTCCTTTCTTTTTCTCTTGCTTGTTCATTTGTCTGTCTTTGGAGAGTAAGCAGGGCACAGGAATGGAGAGACAAAGGGTGAATAAACATGGTAGTGCTCACTAGACACTATATTGAAAATTACCTATACAATTTATGGGAGAGAGAGAAAAATGGAGAGAATGAGGGAAGGGGTGACATTGTCCAAAAAGAAATATACTTGTTAACTGACTTGCACTTGTTTGGCTTACTCACAGCTGGTACTCTACCACTTGAGCTATTCCTCCAGTCCTGCTTTTTGCTTGCTATTTTGGAGACAGAGTCCACAGACTTTTCTGCCTGGGATGGCTTCAATCTTTGATCCTCTTCTGGATCTCAGTCTCCTGAGTAGTTACAATCACAGGGGTAAAGCCAGTGGCAGCCAACTTGTGTGTGTGTGTGTGTGTGTGTGTGTGTGTGTGTGTGTGTGTGTGTGTGTCTGTCCATGTGTGTGCCCGTGCATGCATATGTGCGCACCTGCACGTATGTGCACCAGACCTGGGGATTGAACTTTTGGCTCCAACTCTACTTCTGGCTTTTTAGTGGTTAATTGGAGATAAGAGTCTCATGGACTTTCTTGCCTAGGCTGACTTCAAAACATGATCTCATGATCTCAACCTCCTTAAATAGCTAGGATTCTAGGCATGAGCCACTGGCACCAGGCTTTTTCTTGTTCTTTGCTTCTTTTGTTATTTTTTAAGGGTGGGCAATTTGGTTTGTTTTTGGAGACAGGTCTCACTACGTGGCCTGTAACTTATGAGCTCAGGCTGTCCTGGAACCTCAGGGCCCTCCTTCCTTAGCCACAGAATTGCTGGCCTTACAGGCAAGCATCCTCATGCTTGGCTTGAATCACTCATTTTCTCTCTAGCAGTTTCACAAGTTTGTCCTCAGCTTCATCTGTACTGACACACAAATGTAATAATGTCACTTCCCTGTGAAAAGGACTTTCTATCCTCCCTCTCCTGACAAGAAGCAATTCCAAGCCTTTTAAGTTAGGCATAACCTTTGTGAACTGACTCTCTCTGGCTTCTGAGTATCATTTCCCACATCCCCTTCCTCAAACTAGATAAGGCTTCAGGTGACTTCAGGATGTTGGTGTTAATACATAGCCTGAAAAAAAATTTTTTTAATTCCTAATATGTATGCCAAACCTCTCCACCCATCCTTTAGCTTCCCTCCCTCCTTTGGCCTCTTCATCCACTTTCTGTTTATCCCGAGGGTGACAATGACAACAGCAGGGGTTCAGAGATGGGCTCCGTGAGAGGTGAGGACTGTTCATTTGTTTGGTTTTTGGGCCAGTCCTGGGGCTTGAAATCAGGCCCTGGACACTGTCCCTGAGCAATTTTTGCTAAAGGTTACTGTTCTACCAGTGGAGCCATGGCTCCACTTCTGGCTTTTTTGATAGTTAATTGGAGATAAGAGTCTCACAGACACTTCCAGATTCTCTTTATGAGTCTGGGCGCTGGTGGCTCATGCCTGTAATCCTAGCTACTCAGCAGGCTGAGATCTGAGGATCATGGTTCAAAGCCAGCCTGGACAGAAAAGTGCTCATAAGACTCTTATCCCCACTTAAACACTCAAAAAACCTCTAAGTGCTAGCCTTGAGCAAAAGGACGCAGGGACAGCACCCAGGCCCTGAGTTCAAGCCCCACAACTGACAAAAAAAAAAATCTCTTTATGAGGCCAGCAGTACCCCAATAACAAAGTCAGACAAGAACACTACAAAGAAAACAAGATTACAACCTCTAACCCTCCCTGGTGAGCCGAGATGTAAAAATTCTCAGTTACATACTAAAAAACTAAATTCAATGGCATAATAAAAATCGGCCTCCAGGTGCTGGTGGTTCAGGCCTGAAATCCTAGCTACTCAGGAAGCTGAGATCTGAGGATCATGCTTTGAAGTCAGCCCAGGAAGGAAAGTATAGAAGACTCTTACTTCAATTAACCAGCCAAAGTACAGAAGTAGAGCTGTGGCTCAATGGTAGAGCACTAGCCTTATTAAAAAAAAATAGCTCAGGGACTGGGCCCAGGTCCTGAATTCAAACCCTAGCACCAACAGAAACTTTTTTTGTGTTTTTTTGGTTTTTTTTTTTTTTTTAACAGAATTTACCTCTTCGATGCAAGGATGGTTTGACATATGCAAACCAATAAATAGGATTTATAATATTGACAGAATGAAAGACAAAAACTACATGATCATCTCAATAGCTATGGAAAAAGCATTAGATGAGAACACAATCAATTAATGGTCATTAGTTTTACTGTAAAGGAACAGGAAATGATATCCCAAAGCAGAACTTTTTAAGAAGCTTTTCTCCACTTGCCCTCCAAACAGACTGTCTCCTCTATTTCTTCCACTCCCATCTCCTCCCACCCTTTTCCACACACAGTCTTCATTTCCCCCAGTGATTTCTCACAGAGGTGGCAGTGGTAAGTGAATTCAGAAGGAGCAGCAACTGAAGCTAATTTGCCACTTTAGCAGTGTATGTTCTATTCCTTCACAAGTCCCTGCAGTTATTAGAGGCTGCATTGCTATTGAAAGGAAGAACTAGCCTAGAGATGTTTTTTGGTCAGTTGTGGGGCTCAAACTCAGGGCTTGAACCTCTTTGAGCTCAAGGCTAGTGCTCTACCACTGGAGCCACAGCCCAACTTCTGGATTTTGAGGGGTTAATGGGAGATAAGAGTCCCACAGGGACTTTTCTGCCTGGGCTGGCTTTGAACCATGATCCTCAGATCTCAGCCTCCTGAGTGGCTAGGATTACTGGCATGAGCTACCAGTGCCTGACTTGAAATAGTTTTAAATCTTAAACTGCACAATTTATAGAAGGCTGATTTACTGTCATCTTTGCAATAATTACAACCCCAGTAAGGGATCTGGAATGCATTGGGGATTAAAACCTATCTTAATTAACTCAATAAATACTTGGGTAGTTAGAAGCCTGGCCTGGTCTTTTTGCCCTATAGAATGAGACCTAAAGAAACTATCACTGTCATGATGTTCCTATTTCATCTCTGAAGGATCCTCAGCTGGCCTGGGATCACTGGGCCCCCACTACCCCTGCCTGCCTTGCCTGTCTGCATCTAGGCCACTGCCCTAGCACTGCATGTCAGCACCAGGCCAGGTGTAGAAGCCTTTTATCACTGGAAATAGGGTACATCCAGAATGGCAATAGCACCTCCCTGTCATGCAACTCACATTCCTGTGGAATCTGGCGCTAAACCATTTGCAGATGACCTGCTTCTGGGATGCAACTTGTACATGGCAGAGTAGCTCCCTTGCTGACAAAAGAAATATTTTATGAGATTAACATGGATTAAAGTCACTTAGGGGGAAATGAGACAGACAGATAAGGCAAGAGAAAAAATTAAAAATATTTTTTTCTTTTTCTTTCTTTTTGTTTTTTGCCAGTCATGGGGCTTGAACTCAGGGCCTAGGCTCTGTCCCTGAGTCTGTCTGTGCTTGAAACTATTGAGTGCTCTACCATTTGAGACATAGCACCACTTCCAGCTTTTTCTGTTTATGTGGTACTGAGGAATTGAACCCAGGGCTTCATGCATGCTAGGCAAGCACTCTACCACCAAGCCACAGTCCCAGCCCTAAAAATATTTTAAAGTATAGCTGGGAATCTGGCTTAGTGGTAGAGTGTTTGCCTAGCATGCACAAAGCCCTGGGTTCCATTCCTCTATACCACATATATAGAAAAAGCCAGAAGTGGCGCTGTGGCTCAAATGGTAGAGTGCTAGCCTTGAGCAAAAAGAAGCCAGGGACAGTGCTCAGGCCCTGAGTCCACGCCCCAAGACTGGCAACAAAAACAAAACAAATAAAAAATAATAATATATATACTTAAGTATAGATTCAGAACATAAGAGAAGCAGGAATGAAACCTGAAGTCACTGAAACTAGCCATTATCCCTGCCATCATCCCTCTTTCTTAGATGTTAAGTTACAATCTCCTTGAATCAGTAAGGAGGCACTGCATGGAGGCACACCTGGCAAATGGATGCCATAAATGTGACACCCATTGCCTTTTTGTTTTTTGTTTTTTTTTGTTTGTTTGTTTGTTTTTGCCAGTCCTGGGGCTTGGACTCAGGGCCTGAGCACTGTCTCTGGCTTCTTCTTGCTCAAGGCTAGCACTCTGCCACTTGAGCCACAGCGCCACTTCTGGCCATTTTCTGTATATGTGGTGCTGGGGAATCGAACCCAGGGCCTCATGTATACGGGGCAAGCACTCTTGCCACTAGGCCATATCCCCAGCCCCTGCATTTTTGTTTTGAACAATAATAAGACTCAGCCATGTTTTGGTTCACCTACTCTAAACAGATTATTTCCATGTTTAGAAATGTAGCAAAATGATTTGGGGTTGCTAGGATGATGAGACTACTTGTCTAGATGGGGGTTCAAGATGGAGTTCCCTTTTTAGAAGGTACAGATATACCCATAACAATACTACCATTTTGTTCTCTGCTTCCACTTTCTGTATGTCAAGCAGGGCCTGCTTCTTCACTTTATGATTCGTTCATATTTTAATTTTGTTTTGGTGAATAAATTCTTTCTAAATTGCAAGGGGAGGCTGGGAATATGGCCTAGTGGTAAAGTGCTTGCCTCATATACATGAAGCTCTGGGTTCAATTCCTCAGCACCACATATATAGAAAAAGCCAGAAGTGGCGCTGTGGCTCAAGAGGTAGAGTGCTAGCCTTGAGCAAAAAGAAGCCAGGGACAGTGCTCAGGCCCTGAGTCCACGCCCAAGGACTGGCAACAAAAAAAAACAAATAAATAAATTGCAAGGGGAAAAGAGAGAGAGAGAGCAAGAGCAAAAGCATGAATCACCGCCCTCTTGTGGAGAAATAGAAAGTAGTTATTTTATAATAACTGCAATATTGCAAATTGAGATCATTGCTTTAATAGAGGTAGTCACAGATTTTTTTTTTTTTAGCAATGTGGATTCTTGCCAAGAAAATGTCTCAAATAATGGTAGCACTTGAGCAGAGAACATAAAGAATATGTAATGATTTTCTAAAAACCAGTAGATGGAGAGTGTTACAGGAAACAATAAAAAAACATCACTTGGGAAAGTATCTAAGGACTGCAGTTTGAAGCCAGATACTTACTTCTAAGGCATAAACTCTGAGAGGAGCAGATGAGATGAACAAGTAGGCAGAACCAAGAAGTTTAGACTTTACCACATTTTAGATAATACATTAAAATCAGATTACATACACCAAAATTTTTCATTGAAAAGCCATAAGTTTTTGCTATTTGTTTTTTTTCCTTTACTGAGATTAAGTAACTACATAAATTTCACAGTACACATTTTAAGCTTCCCAATGATGGACATCATCATTCTAATCTACAAAGCTTATGAACTCTATGAACTTTAACAACAAAACTATTTCTTCCAGATCAGGTGATATATACATTTCTTTCCTTTTGTTTAGCATCATCTGTTCCATTTTTTCTCTCATTCCCTCCTTCCTGTCACCACCCTTGAGTTGCCTTGTTCCCTTTCATGTCCAGTGCAGCTGTTGGGCCCCTCTGCTGTATTTTTTCATCTGCTTTCCATTCATTCTGTGCCTTCCTCCAAGCTTCCCTCAGATGTGCACATGTATACAGCAAATGTAAGGTAAAGAATATAGAGTCCTCTGAAAACTATAAGACAAATTAAGAAGAGGTCCTTTGCTTCCTTATCTTTGGAGTTCTTTTTAGTCTGTATATTATTTTACATATATATGAAGAGGTGCATGGGTCTTACTATTTAGTGCTTTTCTCCCAATAATGTCCTCTTTTGGTCTCACTGTGTTTTGGTATCTTAAGTCCTGTTTACTTTGTCATATCTCATTGTTGTTTATATCTAACATCTGCATATCAGGGAGTTTGTCCCTCTGATCTTGGCTTATCTTGCTCAACATGATTTGTTCTAGTTCTGTCCATTTCCTTGCAAATGCCATTATATTATCCTTTTTAATGGTTGTGTAAAATTCCATTGTATATAGGTACATTTTTTTTTGATCCATTCATCTGTAGTGGGGCATCTGGGTTGTTTCCATATCTTGGCTATTGTGAACAGTGCAGCAATTAACATGGAGGTGCAGATGTCCTTGTCATATCCAGAATGGTTGTACTAGTTTACATTCCCACCAGCAGCGCAGTAGGGTTCCTCTGTCTCCGCATCCTCACGAACATTTGTTATTGTCTGAATTCAGAATATAGGCCATTCTGACTGGGGTAAGATGGTACCTTAGTGTTGCTTTTATTTGCATTTCCTTTACTGCCAGGGATGATGAACGTTTCCTCAGGCATTTCTTTGCCATTTTTACTTCTTCTTCTTCTTCTGAGAAGTCTCTCTTTAGCTCCCTTGCCCATTTAGTGGTTGGTTTATTAGGTTTGGGAGGGATTAGTTTCTTGAGCTCCCTGTATATTATGGATATTAGCCCTTTGCCTGATGGTGAAGGTCTTTTCCCATTTGGTTGTCTGTTTTTCTAGTTTAGTAGCTACGTCTTTAGCTGTGCAGAAACTTTTAATGTATTCCCACTTGTCGAGTCTCTCCAATCTGTTGTGTCCCTGAGACTTTATTCAGAAAGTTCCTATCTGTGCCTTTAAGTTCTCATTTCTCTTACTCTGTCCTGCAGCACTTTCAGAGTTTTGGGTCTGACAGTGAGGTCTTTAATCCATTTTGAGTTGATGTTAGTCCATGGTGACAGGCTGGGGTCCACTTTTAGTTTTCTGCATGTGGCTGCCCAGTTTTCCCAGCACCAATAGTTGAAGAGACTGTGTTTTTTTCCATTGTGTGTCTCTGGCTCCTTTGTCAAGTATCAGCTGACTGCAAGTATGTGGTTTTATTTCTGGGTCTTCTAATCTATTCCACTGATTTTTATGTCTACTTTTGTGCTAATACCAAGCTGTTTTTCTTATGTCTCAATAGTAGAGCTTGAAATCTGGTATTGTGATAGTGCCTATGTTGCTTCTTTTGCCTAGAATTACTTTGGCTATTATAGGTCTTTTGTTGTTCCATATCAGTTTTTGGATTGTTTTCTCTATTTCAGTAAAGAATATCATTGGGATTTCGATGGAGATATTGAATTTGTCTATCATTTTTTGGCGGCATGGCCATCTTCACAATATTGATTCTATCCATGAGCATGGAAAGTCTTTCCATTTCCTGGTGTCCTCTTTGATTTCTCTCCTTAGATTTTTATGGTTTTCACTAAGTAGATTGTTTACATCTTTACTTAGGTTAATTCTCAGGTATTTTATTCTCTTTGATGCTATTGCACATGGGGTTGTGTTCATGATTTCCCTTTCTGCTTGTACACTGTTGGCATACAGAAAGGCTACTGATTTTTGTGGGTTAATTTTGTATCCTCCTGCTTTGTGTAAGTGGTTTATTAGTTGTAGGAGCTTGGGAGTGGAGTTTTTTGGGTCCTTTAGGTATAAGATCATGTCATCTACAAATTGGGATAGTTTAATTTCTTCTTTCCTTATGTGGATCCCTTTAATGTACTTTTCTTGCCTTATTGCCCCTAGCTAAGGATTCCAAAACTATATTGAGGAGGAGTGGAGAGTGTGGATATCCTTGTCTTGTTCCTGATTTTAGGGGAAATGGTTTGTTTTCCCCTCATTTAGTTTGATATTGGCTGTTGGTCTGTTGTATATGGCTTTTATTTTTTTTAAGAATGTTTCTATTCTTATTTTCTCCAAAGTTTTTAACACGAATGGATGTTGTATTTTATTGAAATGGAGATAAGCATGCGTTTTGGGTTTTTTTTTGGCCAGTCCTGGGGCTTGGACTCAGGGCCTGAGCACTGTCTCTGGCTTCTTCTTGCTCAAGGCTAGCACTCTGCCACTTGAGCCACAGCACCACTTCTGGCCATTTTCTGTATATGTGGTGCTGGGGAATCGAACCCAGGGCCTCATGTATACGAGGCAAGCACTCTTGCCACTAGGCCATATCCCAGGCCAACCATGTGGTTCTTGACCTTGGCTCTATTAATGTGGTGAATTACATTTGCTGATTTATGTATATTAAACCAGCCTTGCATCTGTAGATACTCCATAATATCTTAAAATAAAAGCTAAGGCAATTATTATAAATAGGAAATGTTTACAATTTTAGGTTTTAAGATTCAGTTTATGATCTACTCATAATTGTTTTTCTTTTTGTTATTTATGTGTTTATTTATTATTGTTTATTCATTTGTTTTTATTACTTCCAATGAGTTTTTATATCAATTTGGGTTCAAAAAAAATTTTTTTTGGCCAGTCCCGGGGCCCACACTGTCCCTGAGCTTCTATTGTTCAAGGCTAGCACTCTACCACTTGAGCTACAGTGCCACTTCTGGCTTTTTCTGTTTATATGGTACTGAGGAATTGAACTTGGGGCTTCATGCATGCTAGGCAAGCACTTTACCACTAAGCTACATTCTCAGCCCTCAATTTGGGTTCAATTTTGTGGTTTGGCTTTA
The DNA here is from genome assembly GCF_023159225.1 of Perognathus longimembris pacificus. Taxonomy (NCBI): domain Eukaryota; kingdom Metazoa; phylum Chordata; class Mammalia; order Rodentia; family Heteromyidae; genus Perognathus; species Perognathus longimembris. Next base: position 32,099,676 of record NC_063170.1, read on the forward strand.
TTTTTCATGTTTTATGTTTCAATTTTTTGGAAGACAATTATCCTATGTTTCTTAGACTGGCCTTGAGCTTTCATCCTCCTGCCTCAGCCTTCCAAGTGCTAGGAATATATATATGCCACTGAACTCTGCTCTCTTGGTGTTTAAAAAATAATTATATCACTAATCTATTATTATGCTAACAAAAAGACAAAAATTATAAGAAACTTCTTTTCTGGTTGTTCTTTTTCCTTTTTTGTTAGCCATGGGGCTTGAACTCAGGGCCTGGGCACTGTCCCTGAGTTCTTTTGCCCAAAGCTAGCATTCTACCACTTGAGCCACAGTGCCACTTCCAGTTTTCTTGTAGTTAATTGGAGATAAGGATCTCACAGAATTTCCTGCCTGGGCTGGCTTTGAACCATGATCCTCAGATCTCAGCCCCCTGAGTAGTTAGGATTACAGGCATGAGCCACTGGCACCCAGCTTGGTACTAGAATTTGAATTCAGGGCCTAGGAGCTGTCCCTTAGCTTTTTTGTTCAAAGCCAGTGCTCCATCACTTTAGCCACAGCCACACTCTGGGTTTCTGCTGGTATTTGGAGATGAGAGTCTTGTGGACTTTCTTGGTTGGTCTGGCTTCAAACCAATGGCCTCAGGTCTCAGCCTCCTGAGAAGCTAAGATTACAGGCATAAGCCACTTGTACCCAGCAATTATGTGAATTTATAAAGTCAGAGACTTTGGAGACAATAATCTTTGCTAACACAGCAGATGAATGAAGGAATCTGACATTTTACAAAGCCTTTTTTGTCAGAATACCTCCTCATCTTCACCCCTGGTCCCACAACTGCTTCCAATATTGTTTCCACCCTAAAGTAAAATCCAGTGTACAACAGCTGGTGTCAAAGCCCAGCGACAGAAGCAGAGACTACAGGCTTTATTGCTGTTATTGCCAGTCCTGGTGCTTGAACTCAGGGCCTGAGCACTGTCCCTAGCTTCTTTTTGTTCAAGGCCAGCACTCTTCCACTTGAGCCACAACGCCATTCCTGGCTTTTTCTATATATGTGGTGCTGAGGAATCAAACCCAGGGCTTCACATATACAAGGCAAGCACTCTTGCCACTAGGCCATATTCCCAGCATTCCACTTCCAGCTTTTTGCTGGTTAATTGTAGATAAGAATCTTATGAACTTTTCTGTACAGAGTGGCTTCAAGCCATCATCCTCTGATCTCAGCCACCTGTATAGCTAGGATTAGAAGTCTGAGCCACTGGTGCCCAGCCCTTCAAATATTCCAAAATCCAGAGGAAAGGGCTGGGAATATGGCCTAGTGGTAAAGTGCTCACCTCGTATACATGAAGCCCTGGGTTCAATTCCTCAGCAACACATATATAGAAAAAGCCGGAAGTGGCACTGTGACTCAAGTGTTAGAGTGCTAGCCTTAAGCAAAAAGAAGCCAGGAACAGTGTTCAGGCCCTGAGTTCAAGCCCCAGAATTGGCAACAAAAACAAAACCAAACAAAATCCAGAGAAAAAAAAAGTTGAAACACTCCAGTCCTATGCATTTCAGGTAAGGGATATTTAACACGCTGCTATCTAGACAATAGGAGAAATACAAATGCACAGATGAGACAGAAAAGCACTCATGCACTTGCACAAACTTGATTTATGACAGAACTGGCATTGCAAGTTAGTGGAGACTTGCATAAAAACAGTTTGGGGATACTGTATTACTCTAGAAAAAAAGGAAATTGAGCTGGGTGCTGTTGGCTCATAACTATAACCCTAGCTACTCAGGAGGCTCAGCTATGAGGTTCAAAACCAGTCTAGGCAAGAAAGTCCATGAGACTCTTAACCACCAAAAAACTAGAAGTGGAGCTGTGGCTCAAAGTGGTAGAGCACTAGTATTGAGCAAACAGGCTCAGGGACAGTGCTTAGGTTCTGAGTTCAAAAAAGAAAACAAAATCAAATCCCATCCTAGCAACAAAACTGCATGCAGAAAAAAAAAAGCTTTGAAAAAGTTTAGAGATAATCTTTTTTACCTTTTATTTATTTATTTATTTTTGCCAGTCCTGGGCCTTTGAGCACCAGTGGTCCCTGAGCACCACTGTCCCTGGCTTCTTTTTGCTCAAGGCTAGCATTCTACCACTTGAGCCACAGCACCACTTGTGGCCATTTTCTATATATGTGGTGCTGGGGAATTGAACCCAGGGCTTCATGTATACAAGGCAAGTGCTTTTGCCACTAGGCCATATTCCCAGCCCCCTTTTTGACCTTTTATAAGCAGGAAGGATTCCTGAGACACACTTTGATACATTGAAAACTCACACTACAAACAAAAGGATTGTTACATCTTCTAGTACTAAAGTTAGGTCTTTTTGTTAATGAAGATTAACAGGGAGAGCAAAAACAGATTTCTGTAGTGGTTGATTTCATGTGTCAGTTTGACTAAGTTTAAAGCCTGAGAAGATAGCTAGTTGAAATATTTGTTCCTCAACAACAAATGTTGGTGGGGAAATAGGGAAAAAGGAACCCTACTGCACTGCTGGTGGGAATGTCAACTAGTACAACCACTCTGGACAGCAGTCTAGAGCTTCCTCAACAAACTGAACATATGGCTGGGAATGTGGTTTCATGGTAGAGTGCGTGCCTAGCATGCAAAAAGCCCTGGGTTCAATTCCTCAGTACCACATAAACAGAAAAAGCTGGAAGTCATGCTGTGGCTCAAGTGGTAGAGCAAAAGAAGCTCCAGGACAGTGCCCAGGCACTAAGTTCAAGCCCCAGGACAGACACAAACAAAAACAAAAACTAAAAATATATCTTCCCTACTACCCAACCATACCATACCATTCCGGGTTATCTATCCAGAACTTCATAAGCCAGGATACTGTAAAGACACTTGCACATCCATGTTCATTGCTGAGTTACGGAAACAGCTCGGTGCCCTAAAATAGATGAGTGGGTCCAAAAAATGTAGTCTATACTCAATGGAATTTTACACAGCCATTAGAAATAATAAAAATAACATCATTTGTAGGAAAATGGATGGAACTAGAACAAATCATGTGAAGTGAGGTAAACCAAGCTCAGAGAGACAAATGGCACATGTTCTCTCTGTTATGTGAAAATCTGATCTAAAATACACTGGGACATGATCAATTATACAGGATTCTAGATACTCACACATAGTGAAACCCGAAGAGGAGACTCTTAGGAGAGAAACACAAAGGAAAATGCCGAAGGGCCTCTTCATATTTATACAAAATAATGTACATACTAAAATGAACTCCAAGATATGGAAATAAGAGACTTCTTTTTTAAGTTTTTAGTTTTTGATGATTTTGTCTTCTTTACCTTATGTATGGTGTATTCAAGTGTACATCTTCAGTAGGTTTGTGGGAAGTGTACTGAACTTGAGGGGAAAGGATGAAAAGATGCAGCAGTGGAGCTCAATGACATTGGTGAAAGTGAACTATACACCTCGTGGGTGGAAACAGGAGGGAAGGACTGGGAGAGAATAAGGGAACAGAAGATACTGTACAAAAGGAAATGTACTCATTACCTGACTCATGTAATCAAAATCCCTCTGTACATCACCTCTATAATAACAATAAAGTAAATGAAGACTTTAAAAAGTTGTTCCTACGAATGTCTGTGGGGATGTTCCAGAAAGAGATTAGTATTTGAATCAATACACTGAGGAAAGATCTTCCCTCACCAAGCCATTGAGGCACAGTAGTAGAAAAAGGCAAGAGAGGCAATTTCTCTCTCTTTCTCTCTCTCTCTCTCTGTCTCTCTCTCTCTCTTTCTCTCTCTCTCTCTCATCTCAGGATTCCAGGATTTACTGTCAGCATCCTTCCTATTTCTCAGACCTTGGAATTGGACTAAATTATAACACTGACTGTGCTGGCTCTTGAGCTTGCATACCACACACTGAGGGACTTCTATATGCCTCTATTATCAAACCCATTCTCATAATACACCTTGTATATATTTACATAGGTATATGTTTTGTTTCTCTGAAAAACTGTGCTTAATACAATGGCATTCTAAGAAAACAAATTAAAGACATTTTCCACAAACTAACCAAAGATTACTTTCAGTCCATACTAATTTATTTATTGCCAGTACTGTGGCTCAAACTCAATTGTTGATGTTTCTTCCTTTTGATTGTTTCTTCCTTTTTATGCCAATTTTGAGGCTTGAACTCCCAGGCCTGGGCATTGTCCCTGAGGTTTTTTGCTCAAGGCTTGGACACTACCACTTCAGCTACAGCTCCATTTCCTGCTTTTTGATGGATAATCAGAGAAGAGTCTCACAACTGTCCTAACTGAGCTGGCTTTGAACTGTGATCCTCAGGTCTCAGCCTCTTGAATAGCTAAGATTGCAGGCATGAGCCACTAGCACTTTGTCACTCAAGGCTGGAACTCTACCACTTGAGCTACAACTCCTCCATCTCTTTGCTGGTTAATTGAAGATAAAAAGTTCTTGGGTTTATCCAACCTGGGCTGTTTTTGAACCACAATCCTTGAGTCTCAGCCTTCTGAATAGCTGGTATTATAGGCCTGAGCCACCAGTGCTTGGCTTAATATGTATACTTCCCACTACAGATACGAAAGAGAAGGATATGAATAAGTACTCTATAATGTAATACAGGAACAGCTCCAAGTGGATTGAGAAGACTGTCTCCAGAGTGACAATATGCACTTCAGATTTAGTTCTTAGGCAAGATGTGGATAGAAAATAAGTTGACAATAAAAACATATTAGTGATATACACTAATCTCTAAGACAATATGGAGTTATACATAGATATATGCTTAAAATGTTCTTCTCTAGATTTTTAGAATTTAAGGAGGACCTGACACAAAGAAAAAGGAAAGAATGAGAAAACACTAAAAATTAATAAACAAGAAACAGATACATTGTAGAAACAAGAGGAAAAACTCCAAAACAGAATGTTTAGTAATGACTGACAGATAATTTAGCCATTATTAAGGGAAACAAAACAAAAATATGAAGAATGAGTAAGACAAGCCACAGATAAAACACAAGATATAAAGAAGTCAATACCTATAAGAATTCTGTGACAGGGTCATGGATATATGTGTGTGTGTGCACATGTGTGTATGTGTGTGTGTAAAATAATAAAGGGTCTTGTGAGTGATAGGTAAGTTCTCTACCATGGACCAATATCCCTAGTTTTTGATTTTGCAACATAATCTCACTATGTAGCCTAGGCTGTCCTTGAATTTGTGTTAGCCAATGCTGTCCTTAAACTCCTCCTGTGTCTACCTTCTAAGCCCTGGAATTACAAACATGCCATCACACCTGCCTAATTTGTTATTTAATCCTCAAAGTGGGGATGGAAATATGGACTAGTGGTAGAGTGCTTGTCTTGTACACATGAAGCCCTGGGTTTGATTCCTCAGCACCACATATATAGAAAATGCTGGAAGTGGTGCTGTGGCTCAAGTGGCAGAGTGCTAGCCTTGAGCTAAAGAAGCCAGGGACAGTGCTCAGGCCCTGAGTTCAAGGCCTAGGACTGGCCAAAAAAAAAAAGTTGTTAAGTCAGGAAGCCATTCTTACAAGGAAGAGATTGTAAGAAAGGATTAATTTCCTCAAGGAGCCAATAACTTAAAGTTAGCTAAGGAAATTACTTCTTTTTGGTCAGTCAAGGGACATGAACTCATGGCCTAGTCCCTGAGCTTTTTTGCTAAAGGATAGCACTTTACCACTTTGAGCCACAGCACCACTTCCAGAATTTCTGGTGGTTAATTGGAGATAAGAGTCTCATGAACTTTCATGAACTTTCCTGCCAGGGGTGGCTTTGAATCCTGATTCTCTCAGCCTCCTGAATAACTAGGATTTACAGGTGTGAGCCACCGATGGCAATGAGGTGGGAGGCCCACGTGGAAATGCCTTGAACCTACTAAGTTCATCTGCAAGATAGTGATGAGGATTAGGAAAGAGATCCAATAGTGAAGGTGCATCTGAAGAGGTTGAAACCTACAAAGAAGAGCAGGATCTCCCACAGGGAAGTGCCCACACAGGACAGGGGCAGGACAGGTGGGCCATCACAGAGGACATGAGTGACTGATGGGCACCATACAACTTCAGACTGAAGACACAGCTTGTGTGGATAAGAGAGCTGGGAAGTCCTACACTGTAGGAACCACAATCAGAGACCCAGACCTCAGAGATCTTGGGTGGCCCGGCGCTACCCATGGCCACAGGCCATCTGACAGTCACAGGCCTCAGCAAGGAGATGGCACTGCCTGGTCGCAAAACCCGCACCACAGAACGCCTGAGCCACGCAGCCAGGGTAAGACATCACTTTCCTTTACCCAAGACGTTCGCCAGGGCTTGGGATGCCACCGTGGAGGAGCAGCAGAAATCCAAGAGGAGGCTATTCAGGAGAGAATGCAGGTGGGTGCAGCCCGGCATGGCGCACACAAGAGGGAACGTGGCCGCCACCCCTCCACCCCCCTCCATGATGGCACGCATGCACAGACACACAGACCGCAGCACAGAGCGCAAAGCCCACCAAGGTCTTAGGTTTGTCCCTTCCATATTACCGAGCCACGTGGGCAAAGACAGAGGGCTGGACCGGAAGTAATGCTGAACACCAGAAGTGATGCTGAGCACCGGAAGTTCTTAGGGGTTTATTCCACGCAGAGAACAAACTGCTAGGGATTCGTTTCATTAAGGAAAGTTGGCTTTGTAATTGAGACTGTCGTAGCACAGTTTGCTCTGCTGGGTGGCTGGAGAGTAAAGTTTAACTTGGGAAGCACGGGGAAAATATGAAAGAAATATACACAGTGTTGTCTCCTAGGGATCGTAAAGCGTTGAAGAAAGGAGTATTCACTGACCAAAATGCATAGTCACACTTTCCGTATGCATAGCTCTATTTTCTCCATTGTGAAAATTCAGGATTTGGAATGGAGTGTCAACATGTGTGGAGATGTAACAACGAAATCTGAAATCTGCTCCCATAGCTGACATAAGCCAATTAAAAAGAAAAAAAGATGCCCGGTGCCCATAGCTCAGGCTTGAAATCCTATCTACTAAGTAGGCTGGGATCTAAGGATCTCCATTGGGGGTGTTTTGGGGGGGGGGAGGGGAATCAAAAAGCCAGAAGTGGAGTTGTGACTCTTCTGGGGTCCAGAAATCGACAGGCAATCAGACACTCACATTAGAAAAAAATTTAAAAAAAATGTTTGCTTGGTTTTTGTTTGTTTTTTTTTTGTTTGTTTGTTTGTTTGTTTGTTTTGCCAGTCCTGGGGCTTGAACTCGGGGCCTGTGCCACTCACTGTCCCTGGCTTCTTTTTGCTCAAGGCTGGCACTTGAGCCACAGTGCCACTTCCGGCTTTTTTTCCCTATTATGTGGTGCTGAGGAATCGAACCCAGGGCTTCATGTACACAAGGTGAGCACTTTACCACTAGGCTATATTCCCAGCCCTAGAAAAAAATTTTAAAGATTTTATTGAGAAGGCGCTGAGGCATCAGGGCCGCTTCTGTGATCTCAGGGGACGGCCTTGGGTGCCAGTCAGCATTGACTTTTCAACTGTAGAGCCAGAGTGAAGGACCAGAGTAACTCCATATTGTACTAAGACCCCAGTCTGTACCTGACTGACCTTACTGTAAGCCCTAAAGACCATAAGACACCCTGGGACAGAGAGTTCTCAGAAAAACCATAAACACCCATAAGAGTGGCCAGCAGAGAAGAAAAACAAGTTTTGGAGTTATGCCAGGATTCCCCCACCCAGGTGTGGTTTCCAGTATCTAATTAAAAACCTGCAGCTGCGCATGTATCCCCCTTGCTACACCCCTATGGCTTAACCAATCAATTTTAAATGTGTCAGTCCTTTGATCTGACCAATGACCCTTTCCAGATTCCTTCCCGCCACCAAATGCGCCAAACATGCATTAGAATTATTTTATAATTTTCCCGCGGTGTGTGTTGATTTGTTAAAAGATGCTATGATGTATGCTAAGTCCCTGCCTTCCCCAAAGGATGTGTAAAACAGCTGGAAGCCCTAGGCTCAGGGCCTCTTAGCATCACCAGAGTGCTGAGTGCTCGGAGGACCGACCTAGCTCAAAATAAATGCCCTTTTTGCTGCTTGCATTCGTCTTGGTCTCTGGAGGTCTTTCCAGGGATCCGAACTCCCATTTCACAACATTTCAGCTGGGGCCTGGAGTAGGAGAGGATACAAGCATGTGTCTTAAGGCTCTTTGTTTTAGCCACTGGTTTTAGAAGTTTGTCTAAATTTATCAGGAAAGAGCAGGAGCAGAGTTACAGAAGCTAAAACAGCTTGTTAGTTATTAAACAATTCTTTTTCAGAGGCAAAGGTGGAACATTTCAGGTGAGGGTTACAGTTTAGTTTTATAATTATAATAGAACAGTTGTAATCATATTTCTAAAGTATTTAATCGTTAGCATTTTTTATCTTACAGGGTTCCAGGGAGGAGATTCCACGTCCTTCCAAGAGTCCTCCACTCAGAGACAGTCTCAAGCAAAAAGCCTGACCTGCCAGGGATGCAGCACAGACTCAGGAGCTGAAACTGCAACCCCTAACAGTCCTCCAGCTGAGGTTTATAAAGGTAAAAGCAGAAGACAGATGTAGGGGGTTGAGGCAGGGGGCAGAGCAAGCAACAAACAAGTTAAGCAAGATGTTTACAGAAGCACAATTTTGCTGTCAGGTTGACCTAATATTAAACTTCATTTTAACAATTGTTACCATGTTTCCCTATTCAAGATGGAGTCAGCTCTACTCCCCCCACCAACATTTGCTACCATGTTTCCCTAATCAAGATGGAGTCAGCTCTATTTCCCACAACACTGACAAACTTGTAAGAATCATCTGTCCTTCTCTGTGGGCCTGCTGGAAACACAAAAATCTATAGGAAAACTGGAATACCAACTAAACAGTCCTTTTGGTAGCCCTAATTGTTTTAATTTGAAAAACTTTACTTTCAAATTTTTATATCTAGAAATCCATTTTTATTTTTAAAGGCTTTTTACTAACTTCTGCTTACACTTTAGCTTTTAACTGCATTTGAGGAAATCTGAAATCTAGAGGCACTAGGCACAGCCCATTGCCTCAGGGTGGTTTGTTTTCAAAAGGTCATTTTTTTTTCCTGCAGTCTGAGTTGCTGCCTAGAACACCTTTGAACTCAAATGACAGTATTTTGAGGTGCCAGACTTTGAAGTCAGGCCCCACCACGTGAACCCCATTTTAGAATCGAACCCAGAGCCAATCAGATTTGTACCTGTGTTCTAATCTTGCTTGCACAGCTGATTGTTGTAACCTTGTTCTTTGCCTTTATAAGCCCTGTGTAATCTCAACTCGGGGCTTCCTCCTAACCTCCGCTGTGTCGGTGGGTAGGACGAAGCCCGAGTTGGCAGCTCGTTAAATAAAGCCTTGCCTTGCTTTTGCATTTCGGAGTGTCTGAATCTCGGTGGTCTTCTTGGGGGTGGTCTTGCGACTTGGCACAACATTTGGGGGCTCGTTCGGGATAGCCCCAGAGACCCCGAGATCCCAGACTCCTAAGGTAAGAAAACAGCGCTGTTCATTTGTCTTGTCCTGTAATTTGTCTGTTTGTCTGTTTTGCTTTTGCTTATACTTGAAGGGCGCGAGTCAGTTTGGTTTTGGGCCGGAACTGACCAGGAGGGCCTCCTAAACGAGACTCAACCCGCCTACCTTGTACTTGGGTCTGCTCCTTCTGCTTATCTGGCAGGAGGTTGTGGGCCAACTAGGGTCCACTCCTTCTGCACCCTTGCAGGAGGTTGTAGGCCAACTCGGGTCCACTCCTTCTGCACCCTTGCAGGAGGTTGTGGGCCAACTCGGGTCCATTCCTTCTGCACCCTTGTAGGAGGTTGTGGGCCAACTTGGGAGATCTCCAACTCGTAGCTTTTCTTAGGCCTGTGTGTTTTCCACCTTTTGTATTAATTGTTTTGTTTTTGTAGCCTTTTGGACTGAACATCTGATCAGAGCTATGGATAATGTTCTATCTTGAGGAACCCCATCTAGCCCCCTAGACTTGATCCTAGCTCACTGGAGGGAGGTTAAGGAGATAGCTCAGAACCAAGGTGTGGCCCTTAAGAAGGAAAAGTGGATCACCCTGTGCAAGTCAGAATGGTCCACCTTTGAGGAAATTGAGGGAGCTTTGACATAGGGAGGAAGCACGGAGGAGGAAATGTTTCCCACTCCATACTCCCCATCCCAGTTAACTCTACAAGAGGAAGACTCTGAGGAAAATGTTTCAGCTGTGCCCTCCGCTCCGGAGGGTCCTGCCCAGTCAACTCGCCGGCGCTGACAGCCCAGGACACGGACGCATCAGCCCCAAGTCCAAGTCCTGACCTGCAGCTGCCGACGGGGTGGACGTAGGGCCAGCACAAGCCACCCACAGGTGGCAGGGAGTGACCTCACCATGCTGCGCTGTCATCTCTGTGTTGTTTGTAAGTCTAACAGTCTCTTTTGTGTCAAACCTGCATAGCTCATTGGAAAGATGTACAGGCGATGGTTCACAATCAGAGTGTGAGTGTCCACAGAAAGAACTGTAGGGGGACCCCCACCCAGCCTTCTTAAGCAGAAAATTGTTTGGTGCGCTAAAATGTTTTACTAAGACTAAAAATGTTTTACTAAAACTATCAAGCCCTGGAAAATGAGGCTGGAGAATGCTAAAATCATTTGTTAAAGGTTTTTGTCTTAAAATGTATGGCCGATGCTTATTCAGCGCGCTTTAAGATCTTTTGAAAATGTATGTGTGTGTGCATGTGTGAGTGTGAACATGTTCAAGACTGCAGTATGATGCAAAACTAAGTTTAAATTCAAAGATCTTCATGCCATGCAGTAACTGGGACTGAAGAGAAAAAAAAAAAAAGAGGCTCTTTTGAAACAAGCATCCCGTCTGCAAAGGGCGGCACCTGGTTTCAGAATGCCTGTGAGCTTCAGTTTTTCCGATGCAGATAAAAGCTAAAGTGTTGTGTTAGTGTTAAAAAGGCTTTGGAAATCAAGAATACATTTCTAGATAAGAAATTTGGAAGTAAAATTGTCCTAAATAATTATTGCAAAGTGAGAAAAGGAGAATTATGGCTACCAAAATGTTTAATTGCCATTCCAGCTTCTTTGTAGGTTTTCTGTAACAGTTTCCAGTAGGCCCACAGAGAAGCACAGGTGATTTCTACAACTTTGTTGAGATCTAATACTGACCCTTAATAAGTTCCAGGTAAGAGAGCATGCTTAAAAACTACTTCTGTGTGGACCACCTTGTTGCTTATAATTGGAGTAAAGTGGCCCCTTATAAGACTCATTGATCTGAATCTGCGGTTCGAAGCCAGCCCGGGCAAAGAAAGGTCCCTGTGAGTGACTTGTCTCTAATCAGCCAGCAGAGTGCTGGGAATGGAGTTGTATGGAGCTCAAAGTGGTAGGGTGCTAGTCTTGAGTTGGAGAGCTGGGGGACAGCGCTCAGGCCCTGAGTCCAAGTCCAGTGGAAAGTCACTCCTCTTGGGACAAAAGTGATGGAGCATCCAGAGGCAGTAAGCCACTGCTTGGATGGCAGAGATGGTGTCAGATCCTAGAGTCACTACTGTTGACCTTTCAAAAGATAAAGCCAGGAAGTCCTAGAAGAATAGTTCATAAGCATGCCTTTCCAATGCCCATGTCTGTCTACTGGGCAGGAATTTACCAGTCATCTGTGATAGTGGTTAGTAAGGGTAAGTTTGTCAAATGAGAGGATAGAATAAAATCTCACCCCCCGCATTTACTCAAAGCCCTGACTGGCAGTGAGAATTTTAAGCTCATACATCTGTTTAGTAAAGAAAGCTTGTAGACCTGAGATTGTGTCCTTATTGAGATCTGTTAAAGGCCTGTCAGCTTGCCAATGGCCCCAATCAACAGATTACTAAAAGAGCTCGCCTCTGTGGGAATAGGCCAGGCGTGTATTGGGAAGTAGATTTCACAGAAATTACAAATATTTGCTAGTTTTTGTAGACACCTTTTCAGGATGGGTTGAAGCCTATCCAACAAAGCATGAGGCTGCGAATGTAGTGGCTAAGAAGATCCTGGAAGAAATCCTACCCAGGTATGGCTTCCCATCCACCATTGGGTCAGACAACGGACAGGCTTTCGTCTCAAAAGTAAGTCAGGGAATAGCTGCAGCACTGGGGATGGATTGGAAATTGCATTGTGCTTATAGACCCCAGAGTGCAGGACAGGTAGAGAAAATCAATTGGACTCTAAGAGATATGATTCTGCTTCTGTCCCTAGCCCCCATTTATTCAGACCAGGGGACTGAAATCCTAAGAACCACGGTGGAAGGAACCCTAGACGGCATCGCCACTTGGGTTCATTGCTTCCACACCAGGCCAGCTGACCCCTTTGCCCTGGACGACAACTACCGTGGTGGAACATGGGAGGTCTCCAAGCACCCAACTCAGCCGCTTCGCCTTCGCCTCAAGAAAAGAAAGACTGAATATTGTTATAATTTTCTTTTTGCCTTCTTTCCTTACTACCCTGGCTAGTGTTAATGTTATTTTGGCAGCTCACTCCAAAGTGAGGTGAATCCTGCAGTCCCTTGGTAAAGTAGACTAAGGTTCTAGGTTCCTGGCTAGGTAAGGTCAACGCCCCTGAGTCAGCCTGAAGAAATTACAGAAGATGGATGATCTTCACTCATCAGCCCCCCTTTAAAACCGAGGGACCAGAGTTATTTTCTATTACTACTTTTGGCCCTACTGGCCCATGCCTTACCTCTATATCATCCCCTAGACATGCAAGCCATTGAAATGGACAGAATGGAGCCATGATTGGCTCCCAAGGTACCAAAAAGAAAAAGGGGGAAATGAGGTGCCAGACTTTGAAGTCAGGCCCCACCACGTGAACCCCATTTTAGAATCGAACCCTGAGCCAATCAGATTTGTACCTGTGTTCTAATCTTGCTTGCACAGCTGATTGTTGTAACCTTGTTCTTTGCCTTTATAAGCCCTGTGTAATCACAGCTCGGGGCTTCCTCCTAACCTCCGCTGTGTCGGTGGGTAGGACGAAGCCCGAGTTGGCAGCTCGTTAAATAAAGCCTTGCCTTGCTTTTGCATTTCGGAGTGTCTGAATCTCGGTGGTCTTCTTGGGGGTGGTCTTGCGACTTGGCACAACATTTTTCCTCAATGCAAGTATTACAAGCACCAGGGCTATACCAAGAATCCAGACTTAGTGTCCTTGCCTTCTTTTGTTGTTTAAAAAAATACATCCAAAAACTTTTTAATTTTTAATACATCCCAAGGGGCAATATTAGAAATGCCAATCACATCCTCACATCATTTATTTTACCATCAGGTTTTTTGTTTGTTTGTTTGTTTGTTTTTGGCCAGTCCTGGGGCTTGGACTCAGGGCCTGAGCACTGTCCCTGGCTTCTTCTTGCTCAAGGCTAGCACTCTGCCACTTGAGCCACAGCACCACTTCTGGCCATTTTCTGTATATGTGGTGCTGGGGAATCGAACCCAGGGCCTCATGTATACGAGGCCTCTAAGACTTCCTAGGTTATATATGTCACCCCAGATAATAGACAGCAGGGTTGTTTTTGTTGTTGTTGTTGTTGTTGTTTTTAATGAGAAGGGGTCTTGCTGGTCCCTTTGCTGGCAATAAACTTTTCCTTTGTTCTTTCCTACCTGGATGTCTGTGTGGTTATAATAGCAAAGTCTAATATAACTTAACACCCATTCTGCTCCTTGGGGCTTGAGGAATTGCCTTTGTGCCAGCCTACCCTGTCCCACCATGCCTGGACTAGCTAAGCTGCACCTTTGCCAGTTTACCCATCAACCCTGAGGATAGGCACACAAGCCCATCCTAAATTTTCCTGTCCTTTCCTTTTGATCTCTGACTGAGAAATCCAAAGCAGTTCTTTAACAGTGATAATCAAATATTAATAGCCAAATTTCTGATATTTAGTCCCAATTTTTTTGTTTTTTGGTTTGTTTCTTTTTCTTTTTTTTTTTTTTTTTGCCAGTCCTGGGGCTTGAACTCAGGGCCTGAGCACCTTCCCTGGCTTCTTTTTGCTCAAGGCTAGCACTCTGCCACTTGAGCCACAGTGCCACTTCTGGCGGTTTTCTATATATGTGGTGCTGAGGAATAGAACCCAGGGCTTCTTGCCCCTAGGCCATATTCCCAGCCCCTAGTCCCAAATTTTTAACAGTGGAGGGAAATAAATTTTAAGTTCCCAATGCCTTTTGTTAAACCATATAACTTGATTATAGTGTAAACAGCCTAATGCATTAAGATACCAAAAATTTTAACTGCAAATTAAAGAAATCTTTTTAACTATAGTTCCTAAGTAATCCTTTAAAGCATTTGGCAAACACCCAAACTTGATGAGCTTTTTGGAGTTTAAATTTACCCATTTTTACATTATGCTTACAGTTTTAATCTTGAACATGTTTACACTCAAACATGTACACACACATATATTTGTGTAAAAGATCTTAAAGTACACAAAATAAATAGCAACCGTGCATTTTCCAGTGGCAAGAGTTTTTTGTGTTTTTTTTGCCAATCTTTCTCTTGCAGTGACCAAGATTTAAGAAAAACTTTTAACAAATGACTTTAGCATTTTCCAGCTTCATTTATTAAGGCTTGGCATTTTAACACAAAAGATACTGTTCTGCTGAAGAAAGCTGGGTGGGGGTCCCCAGGAGCTGAACTCAGCCCAACCAGTACTTGACTCTAGTCTCATCCCATATATATATATATATATATATATATATATATATATATATATATATATATATATATATATATATTTTGGCCAGTCCTTGGGCTTGGACTCAGGGCCTGAACACTGTCCCTGGCTTCCTTTTTTGCTCAAGGCTAGCACTCTGCCACTTGAGCCACAACGCCACTTCTGGCCATTTTCTGTATATGTGGTGCTGGGGAATTGAACCCAGGGCCTCATGTATACAAGGCAAGCACTCTTGCCACTAGGCCATATCCCCAGCCCACTCTCATCCCATTTTTGAGTAGGGCATTTTAAATTATCAACTCACTTTTTAAATACCTTTAGTTGGGGGAAGAATGTGGTTATCTGAAGCTAATCTCTTAGCCCACCAGGTGGCCTACTGTCTTTTGCCAATTTTAACACTTTACAATTTTAATTTACTCTTAGACAGATTAGCCAGCTGCTTGAGCCACAGCTCCCTTCTTATAGAAGGGGACATAGCACATAGGAGGCTCTGATTTTACCCCCAAAGGTGTCCAAATGAACAACAAAAATATTGAAACAAGGATCCATATTTAAGACTGGTACCAGTTCTAAAAACAGAACAAGACAAGACAGAACAGAGCAGAGAAATAGTCTTACTTCCCTGAAGATTTTTAAGTAATTCTCAAAAAGATCTTTGGGGCTGGGAATATGGACTAGTGGCAAGAGTGCTTGCCTTGTATACATGAAGCCCTGGGGTTGATTCCTCAGCACCACATATATAGAAAATGACCAGAAGTGGCACTGTGGCTCAAGTGGTAGAGTGCTAGCCTTGAGCAAAAAAGAAGCCAGGGGGGCTGGGAATATGGCCTAGTGGCAAGAGTGCTTGCCTCCTACACATGAAGCTCTCGGTTTGATTCCCCAGCACCACATATATGGAAAACGGCCAGAAGGGGCGCTGTGGCTCAGGTGGCAAAGTGCTAGCCTTGAGTGGGAAGAAGCCAGGGATAGTGCTCAGGCCCTGAGTCCAGTCCCCAGGACTGGAAAAACAAACAAAAAGATCTTCTTTGGATGGCATGTCTGGGTTGATGGGCTGGTCCCTGTTATCATTTCCCTAGCCTCAGATCCTCAGCTCCTCCCATTAGCCCCAGATCCATCCATACCTAATGAGCCACTCCTACTCACTATTAAGATCTACCTACTTCCCCTTTACCCCCAGAGAGAGAGAAGCTGCCACCTGGATAAGGTGCAGACACCATGTAGCTCCCTCTCCCATGGGAACCATGGCCCCACTAATAAACTGAAGTGCCAGACTTTGAAGTCAGGCCCCATTTTACCACGTGAACCCCATTTTACCACGCGAACCCCACTTTACCACGCGAACCTGAGATAAGCAGGCCCTGTGAGCAAACCCAGGATAAGCCCATTAGGGCCCAGTCGGTCTAGAACTCTAACCGCTGGGAATGCTTAACTCTGACCATCCCTGGGGTGCCTCGAACCCTGAGCCAATCAGTTTTGTACCTGTATCCTAATCTTGCTTGCTTGAACACCTGATTGTTGTAACTTTGTTCTTTGCTTCTTTGCCTTTATAAGCCCTGGGTAATCACAGCTTGGGGCTCCCTCCTAACGTCCGCTGTGTCAGTGGGTAGGACAAGGCCCGAGTTGCAGCTCGCTTAAATAAAGCCTTGCCTTGCTTTTGCATTTCGGAATGTCTGAGTCTCGGTGGTCTTCTTGGTGGTGATCTTGCGACTTGGCACAACATTTGGGGTTTCGTCCGGGATGGCCCCAGAGACCCCTGAGACCCCAGACTCCGAAGGTAAGAAAATAACGCTGTTCATTCTGTGTGTCTGTGTGATTTGTAGTTTTGTTCTCTGTTTTGGCCAGCTGCCTGAAGCTGAACCTGTAGGTAGTGAAGGACCAGCCGGAGTGGACACGCTGGTATGGGCAGTCCTGGAGGAGTTGGGGAACACCTCAAGACCTCCACAGGAGGCTCAGGCTTCCCACTACCACCCTGAACCTGAAGGACTGGACCAGGAGGCCCTTCTAATGGGCACCCGTCCAGTCCACTCTATATTCGGGGTTGTCTGGTCCGCTCCTACACAGGAACGGGAGAGAGAGAGCCTCAAGACTGTGTGGTCTGCCCCCTCACAGGGGCAGGAGAGACACAGTGAGACTGTGTGGTCTGCCCCCTCACAGGGGCAGGAGAGACACAGTCGAACCTGTAAGCCACAGCTCCCTAAGTCTGTCTGTAAGTGTTGTCTGGTCTTTGTGCCTGTGATTATTTTTGTGTGTTTCTTTCTTGCGCTGTGCCTGACTGACAAACGGATGATGGGGAACGTTCCTTCCACTCCCCTGGACTTGACTTTAGCTCACTGGAAAGATGTACAGGTGACAGCCCACAATCAGTCAATCAGTGAGAGTGTCCACAAAAAAAAAAAAACTCTAGGGGGACCCCCACCCAGCCTTCTTAAGCAGAAAATTGTTTGGTGCGCTAAAATGTTTTACTAAAACTATCAAGCCCTGGAAAATGAGGCTGGAGAATGCTAAAATCATTTGTTAAAGGTTTTTGTCTTAAAATGTATGGCTGATACTTATTCAGCGTGCTTTAAGATCTTTTGAAAATGTATGTGTGTGTGCATGTGTGAATGTGAACATGTTCAAGACTGCAGTATGATGCAAAACTAAGTTTAAGTTTAAAGTCAAAGGGTCATCAAGTTTGGGCATTACCAAATGCTTTAAAGGATTTCTCAGGATTCTTTAATTAAAATTTAAAAAAAAATCAGAGCTAAGTGTCAGAAATTTGGATTTAAAAGGATATATATATATATATATATATATACTAACCTAATGGGGATAGAAGTAAACTCTCATTAACTCTATGTATGTAGGAAGAAATGGCAAAATGGGCCAATGTTTCTCACTAATATATTGGAAAGATGAATGGATTAGTATTTCTAATTGTGATTCTTGCATTAAGGAAAAATTCAAAGGTCTTCATGCCATGCAGTACTGGGACTGAAGAAAAAAAAAAAAAAGAGGCTCTTTTGAAACAAGCAGCCCATAGGCAAAGGGCGGCACCTGGTTTCAGAATGCCTGTGAGCTTCAGTTTTTCCGATGCAGATAAAAGCTAAAGTGTTGTTAGTGTTAAAAAGGCTTTGGAAATCAAGAATACATTTCTAGATAAGAAATTTGGAAGTAAAATTGTCCTAAATAATTATTGCAAAGTGAGAAAAGGAGAATTATGGCTACCAAAATGTTTAATTGCCATTCCAGCTTCTTTGTAGGTTTTGTAACCATTTCCAGCAGGCCCACAGAGAAGCACAGGTGATTCCTACAAGTTTGTCAAGATCTAATACTGACCCTTAATAAGTTCCAGGTAAGAGAGCATGCTTAAAAACTACTTCTGTGTGGACCACCTTGTTGCTTATAATTGGAGTAAAGTGGCCCCTTATAAGACTCACTGATCTGAATATGTGGTTCGAAGCCAGCCCGGGCAAAGAAAGGTCCCTGTGAGAGACTTGTCTCTAATCAGCCAGCAGAGTTCTGGGAATGGAGTTGTGTGGAGCTCAAAGTGGTAGGGTGCTAGTCTTGAGCTGGAGAGCTGGGGGACAGCGCTCAGGCCCTGAGTCCAAGTCCAGTGGAAAGTCACTCCTCCTGGGACTAAAGTGATGGAGCATCCAGAGGCAGTAAGCCACTGCTTGGATGGCAGAGATGGTGTCAGATCCTAGAGTCACTCCTGTTTGGCCTTTCAAAAGTTAATCAAAGCCGGGAAGTCCTAGAAGAATATAGTTCATAAGCATGCCTTTCCAATGCCCATGTCTGTCTAGTGGATAGGAACTTGCCAGTCATCTGTGATAGTGGTTAGTAAGGGTAAGTTTGTCAAATGAGAGGATAAATTAAAATCTCACCCCCCCCCCACCTGCATTTACTCGAAGCTCTGACTGGCAGTGAGAATTTTAAGCTCATACATCTGTTTAGGAAAGAAAGCTTGTAGACCTAAGATTGTGTCCTTATTGAGATCTGTTAAAGGCCTGCAAAGGTAATTTTTTTAGGTCATCAGAGATCAGTTCCCCAGCCAGTCAGGAAAAAGCTTTTACAAACTAGAATGTTAAAAGGCACAAATTTGTGAACCTGAAGTCACCTATCTGGGCTTCATATTAAGAGAGGGCAAGCGTTGGCTGTCAGATGCACGTAAAGAGACTGTGCTGAAAATCCCTGTGCCTAAATCAGCCAGACAAGTCAGAGTTCTTGGGAACAGCAACAGCAGGCTTTTGCCAGCTGTGGATACCTGGGTTGGCTGAGATGGTCAAGCTTCTATATGAAAAGAGGTATTGACCCAGGGCCACGAGCTTTGCCTCCTGTGCCCCAGTATTCCCAAGAAGACTTGGAGTGGATAAAGAAAAATCCATGGCCCACAAAACCCCTGGATAGAGAAGGAAACAATGACTGGTGGAAAACTTGTGAAGGGAAGCTTATCCTGCCACAAGGGCTGGGTAAGGGGATCCTTAAGAGAATCCACTGAGCTTCTCACATGGGAACCCGAAAAATGCAGGACTTACTCCAACACTCCAAAGTGAAAATTAGACAAGGAGACCAACTTATTGAAGATATTGTTAAAAATTGAAAGGCCTGTCAGTTTGCCAATGCCCCCAATCAACAGATTACTAAAGGAGCTCGCCTCTGTGGGAATAGGCCAGGCGTGTATTGGGAAGTAGATTTCACAGAAATTACAAATATTTGCTAGTTTTTGTAGATGCCTTTTCAGGATGGGTTGAAGCCTATCTAACAAAGCATGAGGCTGCGAATGTAGTGGCTAAGAAGATCCTGGAAGAAATCCTACCCAGGTATGGCTTCCCATCCACCACTGGGTCAGACAACGGACAGGCTTTCATCTCAAAAGTAAGTCAGGGAATAGCTGCAGCACTGGGGATGGATTGGAAATTGCATTGTGCTTATAGACCCCAGAGGTCAGGACAGGTAGAGAAAATGAATCAGACTCGAAAAGAAACTTTAACTAAACTGGCCTTAGAGACTGGCACAGACTGGGTGTCACTCCTTCCTTTTGCTCTGCTTAGAGGAAGAAATTCTCCCTATCAGCTTGGCTTTACTCCTTTTGAAATAATGTACGGGTACACCCCACCCATTATCCCTAGCCTTCAGACTGAATTGCTTGCTGATTTAGATGATGCTGAATTTTTGTGTAAACTCGATTATTTGCAGCTCGTGCACAAGAATGTGACCCCAACTTAAGGCATTATATGATTCTGCTTCTGTCCCTACCCCCATTTATTCAGACCAGGGGACTGAAATCCTTACAACCACGGTGGAAGGAACCCTAGACAGCATCGCCACTTGGGTTCATTGCTTCCACGCCAGGCCAGCTGACCCCTTTGCCCTGGACGATGACTACCATGGTGGAACATGGGAGGTCTCCAAGCACCCAACTCAGCCGCTTCGCCTCGCCTCAAGAAAAGAAAGTTAGGCTGAATATTGTTATAATTTTCTTTTTGCCTTCTTTCCTTACTATCCTGGCTAGTGTTGATGTTATTTTGGGAGCTCACTCCAAAGTGAGGTGACTCCCTTATTTTAGGTATTTCAGGCTTGCTCAGGAATACGGGTATAGCCACCCGACCCTTATAGCACAGCTGAGAAGTTTATGTATTATTTTGTTGCTTACATTTGGATACTAAACACTATACAGCTAATGGTAAGTCTGTATAGCTGAAAGTTAATTTTCAGTTTGCAGTAATCCTGCAGTCCCTTGGTAAAGTAGACTAAGGTTATAGGTTCCTGGCTAGGTAAGGTCAACGCCCCTGAGTCAGCCTGAAGAAGTTACAGAAGATGGATGATCTTCACCCATCAGCCCCCCTTTAAAACCGAGGGACCACAGTTGTTTTTGGGAAGATGAGGCAGGATAAACTAGAGGCATGCAAAACAGAGGTACAGAGACTGTACTTGTGAGAAATGTGACAGGCCCTTTGGTTACTACTTTGGGCCCTATTGGCCCATGCCTTATCTCTATATCATCCCCTAGACATGCAAGCCATTGAAATAGACAGAATGGAGCCATGATTGGCTCCCAAGGTACCAAAAAGAAAAAGGGGGAAATGAAGTGCCAGACTTTGAAGTCAGGCCCCATTTTACCACACGAACCCCATTTTACCACGCGAACCTGAGATAAGCAGGCCCTGTGAGCAAACCCAGGATAAGCCCATTAGGGCCCAGTCGGTCTAGAACTCTAACCACTGGGAATGCTTAACTCTGACCACCCCTGTGGTGCCTCGTACCCTGAGCCAATCAGATTTGTACCTGTATCCTAATCTTGCTTGCTTGAACACCTGATTGTTGTAACTTTGTTCTTTGCTTCTTTGCCTTTATAAGCCCTGGGTAATCACAGCTCAGGGCTCCCTCCTAACCTCCGCTGTGTCGGTGGGTAGGACAAGGCCCGAGTTGCAGCTCGCTTAAATAAAGCCTTGCCTTGCTTTTGCATTTCGGAATGTCTGAGTCTCGGTGGTCTTCTTGGTGGTGGTCTTGTGACTTGGCACAACATAAACCTTCTTATGAACCTTCTCCTGTGATTATCTTCACATGGTCCTCTGGGATGGCACAGACATATCCTCTCAGTCCCCAGAGTAACGGAAAGACCACGGGGCCCTGAAACATGGCAGGCAGGCAGAGAGGGGCTCAGTGTCAGAGCCCTGGCCCTGAATTCAAGCCCCAGGACTGGCAAAAAGAGAAAGATAAATCAATAGCAACAACATTTAGCACCTGTAATCATAGCTATTCAGGAGGTTGAGATTTGAGGACTGAGGTTCAAAGCTAGCAGGGATAAATTACTCTTTTTTGGGGTGGGGAAGGGTTAAGCTCAGAGCCTGGTGTTGTCCCTAAGCTCATTTGGTCCCAGCAACAAATTGACTCTTATCCCCAAGTAACCAAAAAAGACAAAAGTACTGGGGCTGGAAATATGGCCTAGAGGTAGAGTGCTTGCCTCGCATACATGAAGCCCCGGGTTCGCTCCTCAGCACACCACATATGCAGAAAAAGCCAGAAGTGGTGCTGTGGCTCAAGGGGCAGAGTGCTAGCCTTGAGCAAAAAGAAGCCAGGGACAGTGCTCAGACCCTGCGTTCAAGGCCAACGACTGGCCCCTCCCCCAAAAAAAGACCAAAGTATAGGTGTGGTTCAATTGGTAAGATGCTAGCCTTGAGCCAAATAGGCAAGATTAAGCACAAGGCTCAAGTTCATTCCACAGTATTGTTGTAGGGAGCACAGCTGACTCCATCTTGATTAGGGAAACATTTCCCTAATGTTGGGGGGAGTAGAGCTGACTGCATCTTGATTATTAGGTCAACCTGACCCCAAAATTCTGCTCTGTAAATGGCTTAACTTGTTTGTTGCTTGCTCTACCTCCTGCGTCAACCTCCTACATCTGTGCTACACTTTTACCTTTACAAACCCCAATTTGTGGACTGCTCAGGATCACAGTGTTAGCTTCTGAGTCGGCCTTGTGTCCCTGGCCAGTCGGCCCGCTTTTCACTGTCAGTTTCACCTCCCAAGTCTGTGCTGTGTCCCTGGCCGGTCAGCCTGCTTTTTGCTTTCCCAATGTAATATGGAGGTCAGATCTGGCCAGTGCCATCATTGGCTGTTGAGGGTTGTCAGATTGACTCCATCTCAGATTATTTAAAGAGAACAGAAGCCGACTCCATCTTCACTAAGATCTCCCCTACCCTATCCAGGGAAGTTCCTCTTCACTGTGATAAGATTGTGTAAACAGTGGCTCAAGTGGTAGAGTGCTTGCCTTGAGCAAAAGAAGCCAGGGTCAGTACTCAGGCCCTGAGTTCAAGCCCCAGGACTGGCCAAAAAGAAAAAAAAAAAAGATTGTGTAAACTGCTTGACCACGTGAGTAGTGAAATGCTCAAGGTTAAACCTGTACCCTCCCATGAGTAGATGTATCTGCCTGCATTGTGTGAACCTGGCCAAATCCATGAACCAAGTCTAACTAAAATGATAGGTTGGTTCATGGGGAGTGAGAAGGGGGAATGAGGGAGGAGGTAACAAACAGTACAATAAATGTATCCAATGCCTAACGTATGAAACTGTAACCTCTCTGTACATCACTTTGACAATAAATAAGAAAAAAAATGATCGGTTGGTTCAAACAGCTGCTATGAGGCAGATTGTAACTCCATTGGCCACCTGTGTGTGACCTAACATGCTCTGTAAGTGTTGTAACCTCATTGGCTACCTGCGTGTGGCAGGCTTGACCATGTGGTGTTTGCCTTTATAATCTGATTCTGGGGCCGGTGATCCCAGAGCCCGAGTCTGGGCCGTGGCCCTGGCCAGTCAGTATACTTTTTACTTCCCCAGTAAATCCATCTTTTTACTTGAGATTGTCTCTGAGTGGTGGGCTCTTGGAGGGATGGGGGCTTTCTCCCCCCTTGGACCCCCATTACACTGTGGTCCCCTCCCTTGCGGGGAGCCCCATTACGTTTGGTGCATGGGCCGGGAAGTCTTTAACCACCTTTTTGGGGGAAGACAGAAGATGCGTGGGTGAGGAAAAGAAACCTCCAGAGGTATAGGTATGTATGTCTGAGCTTGGTCGACCAATCAGTTTTCTGTGTTTCTGTGTCTGTGTCTGTAGGCTGTCTGAGTGGGCCCATCTGCAAAGTGTTAGGTTTTTAAAGTAGGTAGCCAGTAAAGGAGAACGCCACGCCGTATTCAGGCAGGAGAGAAAGTTTATTACCAAACTGCTGGCCTGCGGCCCCGAGGTGATCCTTGGCTGGAGAGAAGGGAGAGAAGGGCAGGGCCAAGGGGTGTGGCCAGGTGGATTAGGATGTGACCTCAGGGAAAGGGGAGGTAACTGCCTCCAGGTCTGCAGGTTACCCAGGTAACTGGGTGGAGACTTAATGAGGTGGGGGCATCTACATGGAGCCCTCAGGGAGAGGACCTTACACAAAGGTGCACTGGAAAGTGCAGTCTGTAAAGGCCATCTGTAGGGCTGCCTTAGTGGGCCCATCTGCAAGAGTGCGCTGGGAAGTGCACTGTCTGGGGCCTGAGTGGGTAGGCCCACCTGTGTAAGAGTGCAATGGAAAGCACTGAGTGGGCCCGGGTGAATCTGAAAGGTGCACTGTCTGTAGGCCTGAGACAGAAGCTGGACACAGCAGAACTAAGGCTGGGGTGGTCAAGGGACACCTTGACTCCCTTCTGAAGGTCCTCATAGTGTGTTTGTTGTGATCTAACTTACTTTGTAGAAAGACATGGGACACACGGCCTCTACCGGTATCGAGTTCCAAACAGCCTCCCCGGGACCCCTAGGATCAGGACGACCGAGAGGAAGAGAGATCAGCTTCAAGTAACCATTTTCTTCCAACTGAAGATGAACACTGGAAACCTGATGGTAAAAATGAATGAGTTGATTGGTATTTCTGAAACTGCCCCTTGAGGTACTAGGAATTGTAAAAAAGTTTTTTTTTAAATAAATGGTTATAAGGTTTATTTGTATGATGTAATTTGGTTTCTGAGCTATTTTGCAATTTGGATGTATTGAAAGAACAAAGATGCTAAGTCTGGGTTCTTGAGTTTGTAATTCTGGTACTTGTAATTCTTGCATTAAGGAAAAATTGTCATTTGAGTTCAAAGGTCTTCATGTAGTAACTGGGACTGAAGAAAAAAGAAAGGCTCTTTTAAAACAGCCTGGAGGCAAAGGGCAGTACCTGGTTTCAGAATGCCTGTAATCTTCAGAGTTTTTCCAATGCAGATAAAGTGAAAGTGTAAGTGTTAAAGGAGAGGTTAGGAAAGAGCTTTGGAAATCAAGAAAGCATTTCTAGATAAGAAAGTTGGTAGTGAAATTGTCCTAAATGATTGTTCCAAAGTGAGAAAAGGAAAATTATGGCTACCAAAATGAGTGTTGAATTGCCATTCCAGTTTGTTTATAGGTTTTTTGTAACAGTTTCCAGCAGGCCCACAGAGAAGGACAGACAATTCCTACAAGTTTGTCAGATATAATGTTGACCCTTAATAAGTTCCAGGTAAGAGCATGCTTAAAAACTACTTCTGTGTGGACCACCTTCTTGCCTTAATTGGAGTAAACTGGCCTTTTGAAGACTTGTTGATCTGAAATCTGTGATTCAAAACCAGTGCCAGCAGAGAAAGGTCCCTGTGAGAGCCTTGTCTCTAGTTGGCCAGCAGAGTGCTGGGAACAGAGATGTGAGCTGTGTTGAGGCTCAAAGTGGCAGAGTACTGAAGTGCCAAACTTTGAAGTCAGGCCCCATTTTACCACGTGAACCCCATTTTACCACGTGAACCCCATTTTAGAATCGAACCCTGAGCCAATCAGATTTGTACCTGTGTCCTAATCTTGCTTGCTTGAACACCTGATTCTTGTAACCTTGTTCTTTGCCTTTATAAGCTCTGTGTAATCACAGCTTGGGGCTCCCTCCTAACCTCCGCTGTGTTGGTGGGTAGGACGATGCCTGAGTTGCAGCTCGCTTAAATAAAGCCTTGCCTTGCTTTTGCATTTCGGAATGTCTGAGTCTCGGTTGTCTTCTTGGTGGTGGTCTTGTGACTTGGCACAACAGTACTAGCCTTGAGCTGGAGAGCTGAAGGACAGCACTCAGGCCCCGAGTTCAAGTCCAGTGACCATAAAAGTGGAAAAGTCACTCCTGGAACAAATGGAGCATCCAGAGGCAGTAAGCCACTGCTTGGATGCAGAGATGGTGTCAGATCTTAGAGTTATGTGTGCTTGGTCTTTCAAAAGTTAATCAGAGCCGGGAGGTCCTAGAAGAATAGTTGGTAAGCATGCCTTCCTTATGCCCATGTCTGTCTACTCTGTAATTGGGCAGGAACTTGCCAGTTGTCTGTGAAAGTGGGTAGTAAAGCTAATTTGTCAAATGGGGGGATAGTTGAAAATCCCAAACCCCTGCATCTGCTCAAAGCCCTAACTGGCTGTGAGAATTTTAAACTGATACAACTGTACAGGAAAGGAAGCTTGTGGACCTGAGATTGTGTCCTTATTGAGATCTGTTAAAGGCCTGCAAAGGTAATGTGGGCATTGATAGGTCATCAGAGATCAGTTTCCCCAGCCAGTCAGGAAAATGCTTTTGCAAACTAGGATGTTAAAAGGCTACACTGCTGTAGACCCAAAAGAAGTCTGCATAGTTGTTAAATTAAGTTCCAGTTTGGATTAAGGCTCCTAATGGACATCTGATCCTGCAGTCCCTTGGTAAAGTAGACTAAGGTTATAGGTTCCTGGCTAGGTAAGGTCAACACCCCTGAGTCAGCCTGAAGAAGTTACAGAAGATGAATGATCTTCGCCCATCAGCTCCCTTTTAGGATCAAGGGACCAGAGTTGTTTTTGTGAAGATGAGGCAGGGTAAACTAGAGGCATGGAAAACAGAGGTAACAAGTGTAGAGACTGCACTTGTGAGAAATGGTTATAGGCCAAGCTTTCTATGTGGGCCTAAAATAATCCTAGCCTTATTGGAAATGTCTGACTTAAAGTTATTGCCCTGGCAAAATTACCCAAGGACCATTGATTGCCTAAAGCTGTCTTGAAATTCAGTAGGGCACCAGCCTGTAAAAGCCAGTGTACTTAAAAGTAAACCAGGAAAATATTAGATTTCACTAAAGTCAGGCCTAGGTTAAGTTTCTTTAACCAGTCTATGCAGAAAATAGCAGGCAACCCAGAAGAAGGTGTGACATTCTACTGGAGACACTGCTGCCCACTGCCGCCATATCCCCTGCCTATCCTATTTGGGTTAAGATCAAGGACATCCTGACAGTCATCTGGAAGAATCTACATCTTCACCCTGAGCACCTCTACCATGGTAAATGCAGATGGGATTCCCATCACATGCAGCTGATTCCTGCTGGAAGGCCACCTTGGATCTGCTGAAACTAAGATTTTGGGGGGACATTATTTCTGTGGTAATCTTCCCACTCCTCTGAGTTGACTGGAGTTGACTAGCTCTATTAAGAAAATTGGAAAGCATGTATGGCAGGCTAGAAAGTCACTCCCTGGTAATGCTTGGTGGGAGGTGTATCCAAGTGTAATAGAATGTGTCCAGATGGATTAGGGTGTGACCTCAGAAAGGAGGGATGTAACTGAATCCAGGTGTGTCAGTTACCTAGGTAACTGGATGGAGACTTAAACAGGTGAGAACACCTGCAACCCTCCTGGGGATAGACCTCACAGATAACCTGTTTCTTCCTGGGTGCAAGCTTACGAGCAGCAGTTCTGGCTCTTGTCTCATCCTTGCTCTCCCCAGCAGCCTGTGGGTGAAATCATTTTACAGTCCAGGCAAGATTAAACTCTCAAAGAGAAATCAATGATTTGATTTTTATGTACAAGAATAAAAGGAGGGGCCGTGCTCCAGCGCGTATCTCCGGCATCATGGCCACTCTGCGTGGATGCACTTGTGAGTGACACGCAGAGCCTTGGCTCCAGGAACTTCTCCAGCGGCAATTTTGAAAAGAGATTCCTGGGGGCCTAAAATTTCTGAAAGGGAGCGACCCCTTCGATCAACTTCATCAGAGCGCACCGGAAGTGGCCCAACCATGACTGGTATGATCTACTGTGCCCTTTCTCAGAAAGAAGCTGGAGAGCATGCTGTGCAGGTATGACCTCTTTCTCCCTCTGCATGAGCTCTGGAAACAGTACATCCGGGACCTGTGCCATGGTCTGAGGCTGAAGTAAAGTGGGGGTTCGCTACAATGAAACGGGGTCCCT
The DNA here is from genome assembly GCF_023159225.1 of Perognathus longimembris pacificus. Taxonomy (NCBI): domain Eukaryota; kingdom Metazoa; phylum Chordata; class Mammalia; order Rodentia; family Heteromyidae; genus Perognathus; species Perognathus longimembris. Next base: position 32,127,056 of record NC_063170.1, read on the forward strand.
CCAAGGGAGGGGATTCCTGGTTCCCCCAAGAGTCCACCACACAGTCTCCAGCTACAAGATGACAAAAAGATGGATTTATTGGGGAAGTAAAAAGTGAACAAAAGTGAACCGACCGGCCTTGGTCGCAGCCCAGACTCAGGAGCCGAAACTGACGACTATGTATGTAGGATCAGGGCCCAGACTTGGGAGCTGGAACCGCCCGCACGTGTGCAGCCCAGACTGGAGAGCTGGAACTGCATGCCAGTGTGGCCTTCCAGCCTGGTTATAAGGCAAACATCACAGCCAAACTTGCCACACACAGGCGGCCAATGAGGCTACAACACTCACAGGTGGCCAATAGAGTTACAGTCTGTCTCATAGTGAACTGCCAGACTTTGAAGTCAGGCCCCATTTTACCACAATAAACCCCATTTTACCACGCGAACCCCACTTTACCACACGAACCTGAGATAAGCAGGCCCTGTGAGCAGACCCAGGACAAGCCCATTAGGTCCCAGTCGGTCTAGAACTCTAACCACTGGGAATGCTTAACTCTGACCACTCCTAGAATTGAACCCTGAGCCAATCAGATTTGTACCTGTATCCTAATCTTGCTTGCTTGAACACCTGATTGTTGTAACTTTGTCTTTTGCCTTTATAAGCCCTGTGTAATCGTAGCTCGGGGCTTCCTCCTAACCTCCGCTGTGTCGGTGGGTAGGACGTGGCCTGAGTTGCAGCTCGCTTGAATAAACCCTTGCCTTGCTTTTGCATTTCGGAATGTCGGAGTCTCAGTCGTCTTCTTGGTGGTCGTCTCGTGACTTGGCACAACATTTGGGGGCTTGTCCGGGATCGCCCCAGAGACCTCCGACTCCGAAGGTAAGGAAACAGCGCTGTTCATTTATCTCGTCCTGTAATTTGTCTGTTTGTCTGTTTTGCTTTTGCTTATTTCTTTTTTTTCCTTTTTTTATTTTGCCAGTCCTGGGGCTTGGACTCAGGGCCTGAGCACTGTCCCTGGCTTCTTTTTGCTCAAGGCTAGCACTCTGCCACTTGAGCCACAGCGCCACTTTCTGTATATGTGGTGCTGGGGAATCGAACCCAGGGCCTCATGTATACGAGGCAAGCACTCTTGCCACTAGGCCATATCCCCAGCCCTTTTGCTTATTTCTTAAAGGGGTTCTTGAAGGGGTTGTCGAAGCAGACGCGCTTACTTGACAATCTCGTGGGAGACTGGGGGACGCCCCAGACTCTCTAGCACTACTTGAGTCCACTTGTGTCCACTCCTCCTGCACCCTTGCGGGAGGTTGGGCCAACTTACGTCTGCTTCTGCTGCTTAGCAGGAGGCTTGTGGGCCAACCTAGGAGACTCTCCACTCTTACCTGAGCCCCAGACTCTGAGTCCACTTGGGTCCACTCCTCCTGCACCCTTCCGGGAAGGTTGTGGGCCAACTTGGGGTCTGCTCCTGCTGCTTCTAGCTTGCAGGAGGTGGCTTGTGGGCCAACATAGGAGATCTCCAACTCATAGCTTTTCTTATTCTCAGGCCTGTGTGTTGTATTGTTGTTGTTTTTTTCGTAGCCTTTTGAACTAAAAATCTGATCAGAGCTATGGGTAATTTTCTATCTTGGGGACCTCCATCTAGCCCCCTAGATTTGACCCTAGCTCCCTGGAAGGAGGTCAAGGAGATAACTCAGGCATGTAAGGAGGAAAATCACCCTGTGCAAGTCAGAATGGCCCATCCTTGAGGCTAATGGCCACCTGAGGGGAGCTTTGAATCGACGCCCCTCATTTAGGCTATCTAGACCAGATTCCTTATATAGACACCTGGAGGGAACTAGTTGACAGGGACACTCCAGCTTGGGTTCCGCCTTTCTTAAAATGTTTCAGCTGTGCCCTCCGCTCTGGAGGGTCCCGACCAGTCCTGGCACTGGCAGCCCGGGGCACAGAGGCGTCAGGGGCAGACACGGGGCCAGCCCAAGCCACCCGCAGGCGGCGGGGGTTGACCCCACTGCGCAGCGCTGTCATCCCATGTTGTTTGTAAGTCTTACAATCTTTTGTGTCAAACCTGCATAGCTCATTGGAAAAATGTACAGGCGACGGTTCAGAGTGTGAGTGTCCACAAAAAGGACTCTGGGGGGACCTCCACCCAGCCTTCTTAGGCAGAAAATTATTTGGTGTGCTAAAATGTTTGTTAAAGTTTTTTGTCTTAAAATTTGGGTGTTGCAGGAGTAAGATTGACAAAATACCTCTTGCCACTGGAAAATGTATGACCGATGCTTATTCTGCACACTTTAAGATCTTTTGAATATATTTGTGTGTGTGCATGTGTGAGTGTGAACATGTTCATGACTGTTAGTATGATGTAAAATTGAGTGAGTTTAAGTTTAAATCCAAATGGTCATCAAGTTCAGGCATTACCAAATGCTTTAATTTGGATGTAAAGGTTTATCACTGTTTTAAAAAAAACTGCTTGGGTTTCTCAGTTCAAAGACTAATAGGAAAGGACAGGTAAAACCTGGGATGGGCCTGTGTGCCTATCCACAGGAGTGAGGGGTGATCTGGCAAAGGTGCAGCTTAGCCAGCCCACGTGGTGGGACAGCCATAAGGGGGTGTCCATTCATGGTGGAAGAGGACAAGACAGCACCAAGACAGTTCATCAAGCTCTGAGGAGTACAATGGAGATAGGCCGTTCAGTAGGACAGGCCAATGGAGGCCTTTCTTCCATCTTTGTTTTCAGGTGAACATTGGAAAACTTGTAGTAAAAATGAATGATTTGACTAATTTCTAAAACTGCCCCTTGAGAGGTACTAAGAATTGGAAAAGTTTTTTAAATCATTGGAAAGTTTATCTGATGTGATTTGATTCCTGTGAAAACTAATGGGGATAGAAGTAAACTCTCATTAACTCTATGTAGGAAGAAATGGCAAAATGGGCCGTTTCTCACTAATATATTGGAAAGCTGAACGGATAAGTGTTACTAATTCTGTAATTGTAATTCTTGCATTAAGGAAAAATTCAAAGGTCTTCATGCCATGCGGTAAGCTTCAGAGTTTTTCCAATGCAGATAAAAGCTAAAGTGTTGTGTTACTGTTAAAAAGGCTTTGGAGATCAAGAATACATTTCTAGATAAGAAATTTGGAAGTAAAATTGTCCTAAAGAATTATTGCAAAGTGAGAAAAGGAGAATTATGGCTACCAAAATGTTAAATTGCCATTCCAGCTTCTTTGTAGGTTTTGTAACCATTTCCAGCAGGCCCACAGAGAAGCACAGGTGATTCCTACAAGTTTGTCGAGATCTAATACTGACCCTTAATAAGTTCCAAGTAAGAGAGCATGCTTAAAAACTACTTCTGTGTGGACCACCTTGTTGCTTCTAATTGGAGTAAAGTGGCCTCTTGTAAGACTCACTGATCTGAAATCTGCGGTTCGAAGCCAGCCCAGGCAGAGAAAGGTCCCTGGTGAGACACTTGTCTCTAAGCAGCCAGCAGAGTGCTGGGAACGGAGTTGTGTGGAGCTCAAAATGGTAGGGTGCTAGTCTTGAACTGGAGAGCTGGGGGACAGCACTCAGGCCCTGAGTCCAAGTCCAGTGGAAAAGTCACTCCTCTTGGGACAAAAGTGATGGAGCATCCAGAGGCAGTAAGCCACTGCTTGGATGGCAGAGATGGTGTCAGATCCTAGAGTCACTCCTGTTTGGCCTTTCAAAAGTTAATCAAAGCCGGGAAGTCCTAGAATAGTTCATAAGCATGCCTTTCTAATGCCCATGTCTGTCTACTGGACAGGAACTTGCCAGTCATCTGTGATGTGGTTAGTAAAGGTAAGTTTGTCAAATGAAAGGATAAGTTTAAAATCTCAACCCCCCACATGTACTCAAAGCTCTGACTGGCAGTGAGAATTTTAAGCTGATACATCTGTTTAGGAAAGAAAGCTTGTAGACCTAAGATTGTGTCCTTATTGAGATTGTGTCCTTATTGAGATCTGTTAAAGGCCTGCAAAGGTCATCAGAGATCAGTTCCCCAGCCAGTCAGGAGAAAGCTTTTACAAACTAGAATGTTAAAAGGCACAAATTTGTAAACCTGAAGTCACCTATCTGGGCTTTATATTAAGAGACGGCAAGTGTTGGCTGTCAGATGCACGTAAAGAGACTGTGCTGAAAATCCCTGTGCCTAAATCAGCCAGACAAGTCAGAGTTCCTGGGAACAGCAACAGCAGGCTTTTGCCAGCTGTGGATACCTGGGTTGGCTGAGATGGTCAAGCTTCTATATGAACAGAGGCATTGACTCTAGTAGACCCAGGGCCACGAGCTTTGCCTCCTGTGCCCCAGTAGTCCCAAGAAGACTTGGAGTGGATAAAGAAAAATCCCATGGCCCACAAAACCCCTGGACAAAGAAGGAAACAATGACTGGTGGAAAACTTGTGAAGGGAAACTTATCTTGCCACAAGGGCTGGGTAAGGGGATCCTTAAGAGAATCCACTGAGCTTCTCACATGGGAACCCGAAGAATGCAGGACTTGCTCTGACACTCCAAAGTGAAAATTAGACAAGGAGATCAACTTATTGAAGATATTGTTAAAAATTGCAAGGCCTGTCAGCTTACCAATGCCCCCAATCAACAGATTACTAAAGGAGCTCACCTCCGTGGGGATAGGCCAGGCGTGCATTGGGAAGTAGATTTCACAGAAATTAAACCTGGAAAATTTGGATACAAATATTTGCTAGTTTTTGTAGACAGCTTTTCAGGATGGGTTGAAGCCTATCCAAAAAAGCATGAGACCACGAGTGTAGTGGCTAAGAAGATCCTGGAAGAAATCCTACCCAGGTATGCCTTCCCATCCACCATTGGGTTGGACAACGGACCGGCCTTCGTCTCAAAAGTCAGTCAGGGAATAGCCGCTGCACTGGGGATGGATTGGAAATTGCATTGTGCTTATAGACCCCAGAGTTCAGGACAGATAGAATGAATCAGACTCTAAAAGAGACCTTAACTAAATTGGCCTTGGAGACTGGCGCAGACTGGGTGTCACTCCTTCCTTTTGCTCTGCTTAGAGGAAGAAATTCTCCCTATCAACTTGGCTTTACTCCTTTTGAAATAAGCCTTCAGACTGAATTGCTTGCTGATTTGGATGATGCTGAATTTTTGTGTAAACTTGATTATTTACAGCTCGTGCACAAGAATATGTGGCCCCAACTTAAGGCATTATATGATTCTGCTTCTGTCCCTACCCCCCATTTATTCAGACCAGGGGACTGGGTGTTCGTCCAGAGGCATAACCCCAAATCCTTAAAACCACGGTGGAAGGGACGCTACGTAGTGCTACTGACTACTCCCACCGCCCTCAAGGTAGACGGCATTGACACAGGTACATTGCTCCCACGCCAGGCCAGCTGACCCCTTTGCCCTGGACGACGACTACCGTGGTGGAACATGGGAGGTCTCTAAGCACCCAACTCAGCCGCTTCGCCTTCGCCTCAAGAAAAGAAAGTTAGACTGAATATTGTTATAATTTTCTTTTTGCCTTCTTTCCTTACTGCCCTGGCTAGTGTTGATGTTATTTTGGCAGCTCACTCCAAAGTGAGGTGACCCCCTCATTTTAGGTAGTTTTGGGCTTGCTCAGGAATACGGGTATAGCCACCCGACCCTTAGAGCACAGCTGAGAAGTTTATGTATTATTTTGTTGCTTACATTTAGATACTAAACACTATACAGCTAATGGTAAGTCTGTATAGCTGAAAGTTAATTTTCAGTTTGCAGTAATCCTGCAGTCCCTTGGTAAAGTAGATAAGGTTATATGTTCCTGGCTAGGTAAGGTCAACACCCCTGAGTCAGCCTGAAGAAGTTACAGAAGATGGATGATCTTCACCCATCAGCCCCCCTTTAAAACCGAGGGACCACAGTTGTTTTTGGGAAGATGAGGCAGGATAAACTAGAGGCATGCAAAACAGAGGTACAGAGACTGTACTTGTGAGAAATGGTGACAGGCCCTTTGGTTACTACTTTGGGCCCTATTGGCCCATGCCTTATCTCTATATCATCCCCTAGACATGCAAGCCATTGAAATAGACAGAATGGAGCCATGATTGGCTCCCAAGGTACCAAAAAGAAAAAGGAGGAAATGAAGTGCCAGACTTTGAAGTCAGGCCTCATTTTACCACGTGAACCCCACTTTACCACATGAACCTGAGATAAGCAGGCCCAGTGAGCAGACCCAGGACAAGCCCATTAGGGCCCAGTGGGTCTAGAACTCTAACCGCTGGGAATGCTTAACTCTGACCACCCCTAGAATCGAACCCTGAGCCAATCAGATTTGTACCTGTGTGCTAATCTTGCTTGCTTGAACACCTGATTGTTGTTGAGGTGCCAGACTTTGAAGTCAGGCCCCACCACGTGAACCCCATTTTAGAATCGCACCCTGAGCCAATCAGATTTGTACCTGTGTTCTAATCTTGCTTGCACAGCTGATTGTTGTAACCTTGTTCTTTGCCTTTATAAGCCCTGTGTAATCACAGCTCGGGGCTCCCTCCTAACCTCCGCTGTGTCGGTGGGTAGGACGAAGCCCGAGTTGGCAGCTCGTTAAATAAAGCCTTGCCTTGCTTTTGCATTTCGGAGTGTCTGAATCTCGGTGGTCTTCTTGGGGGTGGTCTTGCAACTTGGCACAACATTTGGGGTTTCGTCCGGGATAGCCCCAGAGACCCCGAGATCCCAGACTCCGAAGGTAAGAAAACAGCGCTGTTCATTTGTCTTGTCCTGTAATTTGTCTGTTTTAAAATTGTCCTAAATAATTATTGCAAAGTGAGAAAAGGAGAATTATGGCTACCAAAATGTTTAATTGCCATTCCAGCTTCTTTGTAGGTTTTTTGTAACTGTTTCCAGCGGGCCTACAGAGAAGCACAGGCAGGTGATTCCTACAAGTTTGTTGAGATCTAATACTGACCCTTAATAAGTTCCAGGTAAGAGAGCATGCTTAAAAACTACTTCTGTGTGGACCACCTTGTTGCTTTAATTGGAGTAAAGTGGCCTCTTACAAGACTCACTGATCTGAATCTGCAGTTCGAAGCCAGCCCGGGCAAAGAAAGGTCCCTGTGAGAGACTTGTCTCTAATCAGCCAGCAGAGTGCTGGGAACGGAGTTGTGTGGAGCTCAAAGTGGTACGGTGCTAGTCGTGAGCTGGAGAGCTGAGGGACAGCACTCAGGCCCTGAGTCCAAGTCGAAAGTCACTCCTCCTGGGACAAAAGTGATGGAGCATCCAGAGGCAGTAAGCCACTGCTTGGATGGCAGAGATGGTGTCAGATCCTAGAGTCACTACTATTGGCCTTTCAAAAGTTAAAGCCGGGAAGTCCTTGAAGAATAGTTCATAAGCATGTCTTTCCAATGCCCATGTCTGTCTACTGGGCAGGAATTTGCCAGTCATCTGTGAAGAGTAAGTTTATCAAATGAGAGGATAGATTAAAATCTCACCCCCCGCATTTACTCAAAGCCCTGACTGGCAGTGAGAATTTTAAGCTCATACATCTGTTTAGTAAAGAAAGCTAGTAGACCTGAGATTGTGTCATTATTGAGATCTGTTAAAGGCCTGTCAGCTTGCCAATGTCCCCAATCAACATTACTAAAGGAGCTCGCCTCTGTGGGAATAGGCCAGGTGTGTATTGGGAAGTAGATTTCACAGAAATTACAAATATTTGCTAGTTTTTGTAGACACCTTTTCAGGATGGGTTGAAGCCTATCCAACAAAGCATGAGACTGCGAATGTAGTGGCTAAGAAGATCCTGGAAGAAATCCTACCCAGGTATGGCTTCCCATCCACCACTGGGTCAGACAACAGGCAGGCTTTTGTCTCAAAAGTAAGTCAGGGAATAGCTGCAGCACTGGGGATGGATTGGAAATTGCATTGTGCTTATAGACCCCAGAGTTCAGGACAGGTAAAGAGGATGAATCGGAGTCTAAAAGAAACCTTAACTAAACTGGCCTTAGAGACTGGCGCAGACTGGGTGTCACTCCTTTCTTTTGCTCTGCTTAGAGTAAGAAATTCTCCCTATCAGCTTGGCTTTACTCCTTTTGAAATAATGTACGGGTAGCCCCCGCCCATTATCCCTAGCCTTCAGACTGAATTGCTTGCTGATTTGGATAATGCTGAATTTTTGTGTAAACTCGATTATTTGCAGCTCGTGTACAAGAATGTGACCCCAACTTAAGGCATTATATGATTCTGCTTCTGTCCCTACCCCCCATTTATTCAGACCAGGGGACTGAAATCCTAAGAACCACGGTGGAAGGGACCCTAGACGGCATTGCCACTTGGGTTCATTGCTTCCACGCCAGGCCAGCTGACCCCTTTGCCCTGGACGACAACTACCGTGGTGGAACATGGGAGGTCTCCAAGCACCCAACTCAGCCGCTTCACCTTCGCCTCAAGAAAAGAAAGTTAGACTGAATATTGTTATAATTTTCTTTTTGCCTTCTTTCCTTACTACCCTGGCTAGTGTTAATGTTATTTTGGCAGCTCACTCCAAAGTGAGGTGAATCCTGCAGTCCCTTGGTAAAGTAGACTAAGGTTATAGGTTCCTGGCTAGGTAAGGTCAACGCCCCTGAGTCAGCCTGAAGAAGTTACAGAAGATGGATGATCTTCACCCATCAGCCCCTCTTTAAAACCGAGGGACCAGAGTTATTTTCAGATACTATTTTTGGCCCTACTGGCCCATGCCTTACCTCTATATCATCTCCTAGACATGCAAGCCATTGAAATGGACAGAATGGAGCCATGATTGGCTCCCAAGGTACCAGAAAGACAAAGGGGGAAATGAGGTGCCAGACTTTGAAGTCAGGCCCCACCACGTGAACCCCATTTTAGAATCGCACCCTGAGCCAATCAGATTTGTACCTGTGTTCTAATCTTGCTTGCACAGCTGATTGTTGTAACCTTGTTCTTTGCCTTTATAAGCCCTGTGTAATCACAGCTCGGGGCTCCCTCCTAACCTCCGCTGTGTCGGTGGGTAGGACAAGGCCCGAGTTGGCAGCTCGTTAAATAAAGCCTTGCCTTGCTTTTGCATTTCGGAGTGTCTGAATCTCGGTGATCTTCTTGGGGGTGGTCTTGCAACTTGGCACAACAGTTATAACTTTGTTTTTTGCCTTTATAAGCCCTGTGTAATCGCAGCTCGGGGCTTCCTCCTAACCTCCGCTGTGTAGGTGGGGAGGACGTGGCCCGAGTTGCAGCTCGCTTGAATAAAGCCTTACCTTGCTTTTGCATTTCGGAATTTCTGAGTCTCGGTGGCCTTCTTGGTGGTCATCTCATGATTTGGCACAACAATAGTATCTATTTGAACCAACCTATCATTCTAGTCAGAATTGGCGCATGGATTTGGCAGGGCTCACATGATACAGGTGGATCTGCCTACTCATAGGAGGGCACAGGTTTAACCTTGAACGTTCCTTGAAACTTCCATGCTTCAGTTAGTCAAGCAGTTTACACAATCTTATCACAGGGAAGGGGAACTTCCCTAGCCAGGGTGGGGGAGATCTTTTTTTTTTTTTTTTTTTTCCAGTCCTGGGCTTGGACTCAGGGCCTGAGCACTGTTCCTGGCTTCTTTTTGCTCAAGGCTAGCACTCTGCCACTTGAGCCACAGTGCCACTTCTGGCCATTTTTTATATATGTGGTGCTGGGGAATCGAACTCAGGGCTCCATGTATGCAAGGCAAGCACCCTTGCCGTTAGGCCATATTCCCAGCCCAGGTGGGGGAGATCTTAGTGAAGATGGAGTTGGCTCCTTCTCTAATCTGACCTGGAGTCAATCTGACACTCCTCCACAGTTAATGATGGCACTGGCCAGATCTGACCTCCCTATTACATTCCCCCGTTTTTTTCTTGTACATAAAAATCAAATCATTGATTTTTCTTGGAGAGCTTAATCTTGCCTGGACTGTAATATGACTCCGCCCACAGGTTTCTGGGGAGAGCAAGGATGATACAAGAGCCAATCTGATGTGACTGCTGCTCTTAAGCTTGCACCCAGAAAGAACCTGGTTATCCCTGGGGTCCATCCCCAGGACAGCTGCAGGTGTTCTCACCTGTTTCAAATCTCCATCCAGTTACCTAGGGAACTGGCACACCTCCTCTGAGATCACACCCTAGTTCATCTGGACACTCTAATACACTTGGACACACCTCCCACTCCAAGCATTTCCTGAGAGTGACTCTGTAGCCTGCCATGCATTTTTTTATTTTTTGCCAGTCCTGGGCTTGGACTCAGGGCCTGAGAACTGTCCCTGGCTTCTTTTTGCTCAAGGCTAGCACTCTGCCACTTGAGCCACAGAGCCACTTCTAGCCATTTTCTATATATGTGGTGCTGGGGAATCGAACTCAGGGCCTCATGTACACGAGGCAAGCATTCTTGCCACTAGGCCATATTCCCAGCCCCGCATGTTTTTCTTAATAGAGCTCGTCAACTCCAGTTAACTTAGAGGAGTGGGAAGGTTACCACAGGAAGAATGTCCTTCCAATATCTTAGCTTTACTACCCACTATCACAGATGACTGGCAAGTTCCTGCCCAGTAGATAGACGTGAGCATTTAGAAAGGCATGCTTACAAACTATTCTTTTAGTACCTCCCGGCTCCAGTTAACTGTTGAAAGGCTAAACACAGGTGACTCTGAGATCTGAGACTGTCTCTGCCCTCCAAGCAGTGGCTTGCTGCCTCTGGATGCTCCATTTGTCCCAGGAATGACTTTTTCACTCTGAGGTAAATGCACCTTTGGCATTTCTCTTGGTTCGTCGCTGGACTTGGACTCAGGGCTTGAGTGCTGTCCCTCAGCTCTCCAGCTCAAGATTAGCACTCTACCACTTTGAGCCTCAAAGCAACTCACAACTCTGTTCCCAGCACTCTGCTGGATGATTAGAGACAAGACTCTCACAGGGACCTTTCTCTGCCCGGGCTGGCTGTGAACCGCAGATCATGAGTCTGTACATAAGGCCACTTTACTCCAATTAAGGCAACAAGGTGGTCCACACAGAAATAGCTTTTAAGTATGCTCTTACCTGGAATTTATTAAAGGCCAATGTTAGGAATTATCTGTCCTCTGTGGGTCTGTTGAAAACTGTTACAAAAAGCTGATAGACAGACTGGAAATTCATTTTTGATTTCAAAGTCTTTTCCTCAGTTCCTCTTTTGGCAATGCAATAAAGCTCCAAAAATTTGGTAATGCTCAAACTCAGAGTTTAAACTTAAACTCGCCCTTTCTTACTCTTTATCAAAGCCACAAGAACATTACTAGTTCAAATGTTTCACAAATGTTCATTTTAGTGGGTCATCACCAGATTGCACCACCTTCCACTTGTCCTCCTTGGTCAGGTTAGCTGCTTTGACATGGGAGGCGTGGATCCAGATCTTTAGGCCATCTACCTTGACAGCAGTAGGAGTGGTCAGGACTACAGTGTAGGGGCCTTTCCAGCGGGGCTCCAAGGACTCAGTCTTATGTCGCCTTACCCACACCAACTGTCCTGGCACAGGTGTGAGGCTAGGGCATCCTTAGGCAGTTTCTCATGAGCGGCCTTGATCTGGGAGTAAAGTTTATTTTGGACTCTCTGCAGGGCCTGTAAGGACTGTAACAAATGTTGGTTAGACAATTCAGCTATGGCTTCAGAACCAAGCTTAGGGCATAGGGGAGGAGGCCTCCCAAACATTATCTCATAAGGTGTGATGCCCTTAAAGTATAGTGTACAGCATACCCGCAGAAGGGCAAATGGTAGGAGGGCTGTCCAGTTTTCACCAGTCTCAAGGGTCAATTTGGTTAAGGTCTCCTTTAGAGTCCTATTCATCCTCTCTACCTGACCTGAACTTTGGGGGTGGCAGGCACAATGTAATTTCCAATTAATCCCCAATGACTTACCCAAAAGCTGGGTTACCTGAGAGATGAAAGTGGGGCCATTGTCTGAGCCTATGGCTACTGGGAGTCCAAACCTGGGAATTATCTCCTCTAGCAGCTTCTTCGTTACAGTTTGTGCTGTTTCCCACTTGGTTGGGAAAGCTTCTGTCCATCCTGAAAAGGTGTCTACAAAAACTAGCAGGTACTTATATCCATACTTGCCTGTTTTTACCTCAGTAAAGTCTACCTCCCAATAGGCTCCTGAACTGTTCCTCTTTCCCTCCTTCCTTTGATGGCTACTCCACCAGCAGCATTTGTCCTCTGGCATGGCACACACCAGCTGGGAATATCTTCTAACATTTTGTCCATTTCAGGTATATAGTAAAATCGGCGAATCAATTCCGCTAGCTTGCTCTTTCCTAGATGGGTTCCCTGGTATATTTGCTTAATGAGAGTCCATCCTAATGCTCATGGAAGAATAATTCTTCCGCTGTGAGTCTGTTTCCAGTTTCCCTTTTCACTTACATTGTGAAGAGACTGGAGAACCTTTTGATCTTCAGAAGAATACTGGGGCTCCTCTGGGAGGGCTGGCGTCGGGAGAAGGGCTAATGCCATCAGGCCCCTATCTCTTGCAGCCACTTCCCATGCAGCCTTCTCCGCTCTCCGGTTGCCCTTTGCCTCCTCTGAGTTTCCCTTCTGATGTCCTGGGCAGTGCATTACAGCGACTGCCTTTGGCAACCATATGGCCTGAAGTAGGCCTAATATCTGTTCTTTGTTTTTTTGTTTTTTGTTTTTTTTTTGGCCAGTCCTGGGCCTTGGACTCAGGGCCTGAGCACTGTCCCTGGCTTCTTCCCGCTCAAGGCTAGCACTCTGCCACTTGAGCCACAGCGCCACTTCTGGCCGTTTTCTGTATATGTGGTGCTGGGGAATCGAACCTAGGGCCTCGTGTATCCGAGGCAGGCACTCTTGCCACTAGGCTATATCCCCAGCCCTGTTCTTTGTTTTTGATGGTTTTGCCTTCTGCTGTCAGCAGCCCGTGTTCCTTGTAAATGGCCCTGTGTACATGTACAGTGGCAAATGCATACCTGCTTGTCCGTATAGATGTTGACCTTCTTGTCCTTTCCCAGCGTCAGAGCTTGGGTTAGGGCAATGAGCTCAGCTTTTTGCGCTGAGGTGCTCACTGGTAATGGCTCAGCCCAGATGACTTGGTCCCCTTCCACGACCGCTGCTCCCGCTCGCCTCACTCTGTCCATCACGTAGCTGCTTCCGTCGGTGAACATGGTCTTTTCCACGTCTGGTAGCGGGACGTCTGTGAGGTCTGGTTGAATGCTGTGGACATGGGCCACAACCTCTGCACAGTCATGCAGCACTGTCTGATCAGTGTCTGGCAGCAGGGTGGCAGGGTTGAGGGCTGTGGAAGCTCGGAAAGTCACTTTAGGCTGGTCAAGCAACAGGGCCTGGTACTGTGTTAGCCTGGCATTGGACATCCACCAGTCCAGGGGGGCTTTGTAACAAGTTCTCAACCACATGGGGAGTAGTTACCCCTAGGTCCTGCCCCAATGTTAGCTTGTTAGAGTCTTTGACTAGCTGAGCTGTTGCTGCAATCACCCTAAGGCAGGTAGGCCATCCTGATGCAACAGGGTCCAATTTTTTAGATAAGTAGGCCACTGGCCGATACCAGGGTCCTAACTTCTGAGTTAGCATGCCTTTTCCCACTCCAGCCTTTTCATCCACGGATAAGTAGAAAGGTTTGTGGATATCCGGGATGGCCAGGGCTGGAGCTGAGACTAGCTGCTTTTTAAGGGTCTGGAATGCCCATTCCTCTTCTTCTGTCCATCTAATATTTTCTCCTGGCCCTTTGGTAATCTCATATAAGGGCTGTGCTACTTCAGCAAACTCCAAAATCCAGAGTCTACAGTACCCCACAGTTCCCAAGAATTCCCTTACTTGCCTCTTAGTGGGGAGTGGGGATCTGCATGATTGCTTGCTTCCTGGAGTCCTGAGTCTCCCTTCAAGATCGTACCCGAGATATGTGGCTCTCTTGGTGCACAGCTGGGCCTTCTTTGCTGAGACCCGGTAGCCAAGTTCCTGTAGCGCCTTTAGGAGCCCTTCAGTTGCTTGTAAGCAGATCTCCTCTGTTTCTGCAGCTATCAACAAGTCATCCACATATTGTAACAAGGAAACCTCGGGGAAAGAGAGTCGGTACTCATGGAGGTCCGTGTGCAGTGCCTCATCAAAGATGGTGGGGGAGTTCTTGAACCCTTGAGGCAGCCTGGTCCAGGTCAGTTGTCCTTGATATCCATTCTACAGATCTGCCCACTCGAAGGCAAATAGAGGCTGACTGGCCTTCACCATCGGGATGCTGAAGAAGGTGTCCTTCAGGTCTAGGACTGTATAAACCTGTTTCTTGGGGTTAAGCATGCTGAGCAAAGTATATGGGTTAGATACAGTTGGGTGAATGTCTTCAACCCTCTTGTTCACTTCTCTCAAGTCTTGCACCAGCCTATAGTTGCCTGTCTCTGCCTTCTTTACAGGAAGAAGTGGTGTATTCCAAGGTGACTGGCATGGGACCAGTATCCCCACTTGTTGGAGGCTGTTGATATGGACCCTGATCCCCTCTCTTGCTTCTAATGCCATGGGGTACTGTCTCACTCTCATAGGTTCAGCAGAAGCCCTCAGCTGGACCAGCACTGGGCTCTGATGGACAGCTAGGCCTGGGGGTTGGTTTCTGCCCACACTTGGGGAAACCTCTCTTGGAGCTCCTGGAGGAGTTTGAGAGGGCGACTGTTTTCATTGGCCTGGTGTAGAACATATTCTTGGGCTATTGGCAGTGATAGCTTTAGGGTCTGGTTCTCCTGTAGGGGTCTCAAGTCAACTTTAATCTGCGTTGCCTCAAACTTGATTTGTGCTCCCAATTTGTGTAATAGGTCTCTCCCCAACAAGGGGTATGGACACTTGGGCATTACTAAAAAGGAATGGGTCACAGTTCCTTTGCCCAAGTCCACTTTTCGACTTATAGTCCATTGATAACTTTTAGATCCCATGGCCCCCTCGTACTTTCGTCTTTTGGTTGGTCATCGGCCCTAAGGCTTGCTTTAAAACTGACATGTCTGCTCCAGTGTCCACTAAGAATCTGACTGGTTTTCCCTCCACTTTTAGAGTTACCCTAGGCTCTGGGAGGGGGGAGCCCCGACTCTGTCAATCATCCAAGGCCAGTGTTTTGGCTTCCCTTCTCTTTGGGCATTCTTCTCTCCTTTCCTCTTGCAGTAGCTGCACTGATCCATCCCTAACTTCCACACTCTTTCCCTACTTCTACTTCTCCCTAGTCTCCTCTCACAGGGCTCAGAGCCTGTTTTCCTCTTCTGTTCCTCTTGGGAGATAGCAAAAATCTTAGCCAACTTCCTAACCTGCCTCTTCTGCAGAATCCCTGTTGTCAAAAACTCTGGTGGCAATCTCCACTAACTCCGGCAAATTTTTTCCTTCAAACCCTTCAATTTTCTGAATCTTTTTTCTAATGTCCGGAGCTGCCTGTTCCACAAATGCTATATTAATTGCTTTTTTATTTTCCTCAGCCTCTGGATCTATAGGAGTATAAGTACAGTAAGCATAAAGAAGCCTTTCTAAATAGATTGCTGGGGACCCCATTCCCTGTCTTACTTCCCCAACCTTAGACAAATTCATAGGGCACTTTCCAGCAGCCCAGAGACCGCCCAGAATTGTCTGGTGATAAACCTTTAGCCACTCCCTACCTGCTGACAAATTCGGGTTCCAGTCCAGATTCTGGGAGGGGAGGGCTTCCTCTATCTCAAAGGGGTCTTCTGATGGCCTGCCATTGTTTCCTGGGACCAGCTTCTTGGCTTCCCGGAGAATCCTGTCTTTCTCCTCAGTGGTGAAGAGGATGTCCAGGAATTGCTGGATATCGGCCCAGGTGGGTTGATGAGTCACAAAGAGAGTTTCTAACAAAGAGGTTAGTGCCTGAGGCTTCTTTGAGAAGGGAGGGTTCTGCTGTTTCCAATTTAATAGATCATTAGAAGCGAAGGGGACATGAACTTCATAAGGGTGAACCTGACCCTCTTGAGGGGGTCCCATATTTTCCTGTAAAACACATCTGATAACAACAATAAGCAAAAGCAAAAGCAAGAACAGACACAGGTAGAGGAGCAGTTCCTCAGTGGATTTTGCTCGTCCCATGCTTCCCTGTAGAGAAAAGTCAATCATAGCAAGCAGGAGTAGAAGTGTGAACAGACACAGACAAGATCACGTACAGAACAAGGAACAAGGTCAGAATTGCTGATCTTTTGACAAAATTCATACATGTCCTTTCCAATGAGGACCTCCAGAAGGGAATCAAGGCCTTAGAGAGCTCCGCTGCGTCCAGCTTCTCTCTGTCTTAGGCCTACAGATGGTGCACCTTCAGATTCAGACGGGCCCACTTGGCAGCCCCACAGATGGCCTTTACAGCCAGCGCACTTTCCAGCACGCCCTTACAGGCAGGGCCCACTCGGCGGCCCAGCAACTACAGATGGCCTTTACAGCCAGTGCACTTTCCAGTGCACACTTACAGATGGGCCCACTCAGGCAGCCCCAGACTGTGCACTTCCCAGTGCACCTTTACAGGTGGGGGGGCCCACTCAGCAGCCCAGCACCCCTTTATGAACAGGCCTGCTTCGGCAGCCCTACAGACTGCCTTTACGGCCAGTGCCCTCTTGCAGATGGGCGTGCTCCAGCGACCCTACAGACAGTGCACTCTCCAGCACCTTTAAAGGTGGGGCCCACTCTGCAGCCCACCGCCCCTTTACCAACAGGCCTGCTCAGGCGGCCCTAGACAGTGCACATCCCAGTGCACCTTTACTGGCGGGCCCACTCAGGTGGCCCTAGACATACCTCCGGAGGTTCCTTTTCTTCACTTGGGTGTCTTCCCAGCCAATGCACCAAGTATGAAGTAAAGTGGGGGTTCATTATAATGAAATGGGGTCCCTCCCCAAGGGAGGGGATTCCTGGTTCCCCCAAGAGTCCACCACACAGTCTCCAGGTACAAGATGACAAAAAGATGGATTTATTGGGGAAGTAAAAAGAGAACAAAAAGTGAACCAACCAGCCTTGGTCGCAGCCCAGACTCGGGAGCCAAAACTGCCGACCATGTGTGCAGGATCAGGGCCCAGACTCAGGAGCTGGAACCGCCTGCATGTGTGAAGCCCAGACTCGAGAGCTGGAACTGCATACCAGTGTGGCCTTCCAGGCTGGTTATAAGGCAAACATCACAGCCAAACTTGCCACACACAGGCGGCCAATGAGGATACAACACTCACAGAGCATGCTAGGCCACACGCAGGTGGCCAATAGAGTTACAGTCTGTCTCTTTTTTCTTTTTTTTTTTTTTTTTTTCCAGTCCTGGGCCATGGACTCAGGGCCTGAGCACTGTCCCTGGCTTGTTTTTTGCTCAAGGCTAGCACTCTGCCACTTGAGCCACAGCGCCACTTCTGGCCATTTTCTGTATATGTGGTGCTGGGGAATCGAACCCAGGGCTTCATGTATACGAGGCAAGTGCTCTTCCCACTAGGCTATATCCCCAGCCCTGTCTCATAGTATCTATTTGAACCAACCTATCATTCTAGTTAGAATTGGTGCACGGATTTGGCAGGGCTCACATGATGCAGGTGGATATGCCTACTCATAGGAGGGCACAGGTTCCCTTGAAGCTCCCAGGCCTCAGGTAGTCAAGCAGTTTACACAATCTTATCACAGCGAAGGGAATTTCCCTGGATAGGGTGTGGGAGATCTTAGTGAAGATGGAGTTGGTTTCTGCTCTAATCTGACCTTGAGTCAATTTGATGCCTTTCCACAGTTAATGATGGCACTGGCCAGATCTGACCTCCCTATTACAAGGCCAGATACCCAGCCACAGATGATTCAGGCCAAGTTGCTCAAGGCCGATCTGCATGGTGCTCTCATTTCAGTCACCAAGTCCAATTGCCCTCATACGTGGGCGTGATGGACATCCTCGTGCAGGAGACAAAGCATGTGTTCAGGATTATCACCAGAGAGGATCCCCAAGCTAAACTGTGTGTTCACAGTAGAAATCGATAGCTTTATTTCCTACATTTATGGGAGCAAATTTCAGCTGCGGTCAAGTGAGCATTCTGCCAAGAAGTTCAAGGCCAAGGGAAGCATTGACCTGTGAGCCTGAAGGCAGCTGGGAGCTGGGAACCACATTGCCCCAAGCTTTCTGTAAAGAGATGGGGTTACAGACCTCCTCACTCAGTGCCACCCTGCCAGGGACCAGGTGGGGAGGGGTGCGGAAGGAAGCACAACCTGACATTTCTGGGTGACTTTATTTTCTAGGACAGGCAGAAACCATGAGAATGCACCCTGGCTGACATGTTTACCATGCAATAATAAATATACTCATTGTTATACCCAAGTCGCAGGACCCCCACCAAGAAGACCACCAAGAGCCAGACGTTCCGAAATGAAAAATAAGGCTTTATTCAGGTGGGCTGCAGCTCGGGCCTCGTCCCATACATGGACACAGCGGAGATAGGGAGGAGGGCCCCCGAGCTGAAATCTTACAGGGTTTATAAAGGCAAAAACCACACACAGGTGGCTGCAGGTGGCTTGGCAGGGTATGTTCTAGTTCCTAAGCAGTATAGAGAAAAATAATCTAAATTCTAACAGTCTTAACCTTCAAATAAGAATAACATTTCCATAGCAGGATGCAGATAGCAATACTGAGACAGAACTTAGCCTTGAGTCGCAGATGCAACACAACATTTGCCAGGTCAGCCGGTTCCCATACTTTCCATATCAAGACTAGTTAAAAATAAAGCATTGTCCCAGACCTTGAGCAGGCCTGCTTATTTCAGGCTAGCGTAGCCCTCCCCTGGAATTTAGTACAAAGTGGAGCCTGACTCCAAAATGGCTTTGTTCTGTCCCCAGTGAGTTATGGTTTACCAGTTTCAGCACAAACAAGTCAGCAGTCCTTGGAATTGAGGTGGTCTTTGGGTTACTCATAGCTTAAACAATTTAAAAATGGCTACTGCCTCAAAATGGGGTTTACTTTAACTCTTCATTCATAGGCATAAATGAGCTGCAAATTAAAAGAAAAAAAACAACAACACTGCTGCTGGGCACCGTAGCTCACAGCTGTAATCCCAGCTACTTGGGAGGATGAGATCTAAAGATTACAGTTCAAAGCCAGCCTGGACAGGATAGCCAGGGAGACTGAACTCTGATTAAATAAAAACACTGGACGTGGTGCTGTGGCTCATGAGGTAAAATGCTAGCCTTGAGCAAAAATAGCCAACACATGAGCCTGAGGCCCTGAGTTCAAGTCCCAGTACATGCACGTGTGCACACACACACACACAATTTTCTTTTTAATTGGCAAAAAGCAAACAAAGCATCTGGCTTGGGGCTGCACTGAGGCCCCACTGAAGCTGACTCCAACAGGGCTTCGACCAAGATGGCCATGCACTTGCTCATCTGAGACCCCAGCTGTTGCCTGTAATGGCTGCTGTTTGAGGATTAGGGGTCCAGATGCCTTCAGAAGTCTCCTAGCCCTACGCTGTGGCCTGTGCGTGCACACATGGGACTCTGGCTCAGGCATTTTTTGGGGTACTAAAGAAGGTCACCAAATAGTCCCATCAGGTTCCAAAGAATAAACAAGAAACACTCCTCCAAAGGCTATAAATTATGCTAAAGAGCTTTCTTTCTGGACAAATAAATAAATAAATAAAAGGAGGGACTGTAATATGGAGGCCAGATCTGGCCAGCGCCATCATTGGCTGTTGAGGGGTGTCAGACTGACTCCTTCTCAGATTAGTTAAAGAGAGCAGAAGCAGACTCCATTTTCACTAAGATCTCCCATGCCCTATCCAGGGAAGTTCCCCTTCACTGTGATAAGATTGTGTAAACTGCTTGACCACATGAGTAGGGGAACGCTCTGGGTTAAACCTGTGCCCTTCCATGAGCAGGTGTACCCGCCTGCCGAATCTGTGCACCAATTCTAACTAGAATGATAGATTGGTTCAAACAGTTGCTATGAGGCAGATTGTAACTCCATTGGCCACCTGTGTGTGACCTGGCATGCTCTGTAAGTGTTGTAACCTCATTGGCTACCTGCGTGTGGCAGGCTTGACCATGTGGTGTTTGCCTTTATAACCCAACCCCGAGTGTGGCCCGTGGTGCGTGGTCCCAGCTCCCAAGTCTGTGCTGTGACCCTGGCTGGTCAGTATACTTTTTACTTCCCCAATAAATCCATCTTTTTACTTGAGACTGTCTCTGAGTGGTGGACCCTTGGAGAGATGGGGGATTTCCCCGCCTTGGACCTCCTTACACTGTGGTCCTCTCCCTTGAGGGGACCCCATTACACCCAATAAATCCATCTTTTCACTTGAGACTGTCTCTGAGTGGTGAACTCTTGGAGGGACAGAAACCCCCCCACCCCAGACCCTGTAACAATTATACACACACGCACACAAATTAGCAAGTCAACTATCACCTAGAAATATAGACAGAACATGTTCCAAGCAGGAGTGATGGGGCAGTCCTCCAAGACGCTGAGGGTGGCTCAACTCTGGACCTGTCCCTGAAAACTCAGCACTGGCCAAGCACTATCATGTTTCCTAGAGGTAGTGAGGGATGAAGGTGAAGAGCAAGGGGGACGGAGTAAAAAGCAAACTGAATGTGAACTGTGGCATCAGCCAAGAGAAAATCACCATCTATCATTCACAAAACCTTTAGTCATTTCCAGTAAATAGAATTAGCCTGGACTGGCACTGATAATTCATTCCTGTAGTCCTCGCTACCTGAGATCTGGGATTGCAGTTAGATGCCAATCATGTGCAGAAAAGTGATGAGACCTTTTACTCCAGTTTGTAATGGGGTCCCCCTAAGGGACAGGACCACAATGTAATGGGGTCTGAGGGTGGGGGGATCCCCCATCACTCCAAGAGTCCACCACTCTGAGACAGTCTCAAGTAAAAAGATGGATTTATAGGGGAAGTAGAAAGTATACTGACCAGCCAGGGTCACAGCACAGACTTGGGAACTGAGACTGCAACTGTAAAAAGCAGGCTGGCTGGCCAGGGCTGCAGCCCAGACTTGGGAGCCGGGACCACACACCCCGGGCCAGGCTCAGGGTAGGATTATAAAGGCAAATACCACATGGTCAAGCCTGCCACACGCAGGTAGCCAATGAGGTTACAACACTTACAGAGCATGCCAGGTCACACACAGATGGCCAATGGAGGTACAATCTGCCTCATAGTAACTGTTTGAACCAACCTATCATGTTAGACTTGGCGCACAGATTTGGCAGGGCTCACAATGCAGGCGAATACACCTACTCATGGGAGGGCACAGGTTTAACCTTGAGCGTTCCACTACCCAGGTGGTCAAGCAGTTTACACAATCTTATCACAGTGAAGAGGAACTTTTCTGGATAGGGTATGGGAGATCTTAGTGAAGATGGAGTCTGCTTCTGCTCTCTTTAACTAATCTGAGATGGAGTCAATCTGACACCCCTCAACAGTCATTGATGGCATTGGCCAGATCTGACCTCTGTAATGGAGTCACCCACCCAAAGGAAGGGGATTCTTGGTTCCTCCTAGAGTCTAACACTCAGTCTCCAGCAAAAAGATGATAAAAGGATGGATTTATTGGGGAAGTAAAAAGTGAACTGACCGGCCAGGGTCCCAGGCCAGACTTGGGAGCTGAAACTGCAACCACGTGTGGCCTTCCAGGCCTGGTTATAAAGGCAAACATCCCATAGTCTAACCTGCCACACGCAGGTGGCCAATGAGGTTACAACATTTACAGAGCATGCCAGGTCAAACGCAGGTACCCAATGGAGTTACAGTCTGCTTCACAATAACTGTTTGAACCAACCTATCATTCTAGTTAGAATTGGTGCATGAATATGGTGGGGCTCACATGATGCAGGTGGATATGCCTACTCATGGGAAGGCACAGGTTTAACCTTGAACATTCCTTGAACCTTCCAGGCCTCAGGTAGTCAAGCAGTTTACACAATTTCGTCATAGTGAAGGGAAACTTCCCTGGATTCTGAGCAGACAGGGCACACTCCCAATCCTGAGGCTCAGGGGCAGGGGAGAGTTTACTGGAGATGGATGCAGCTTCAGCTCTCTTTAACTGAGATGGAGTCAATCTAATACCCCTCAACAGCCAGTGATGGCACTGGCCAGATCTAACCTCCATGTTACAACCTCCATATCACAGGTGATATTTACCAGAACATGTTCCTGCTATCCAGCCTAAGTCTGCCATTCCCCAGGCCCACTACTCTGCCTAGGCCTGCTGTTTTTTAGGGACTCAGTAGGGGGCTCCCCTACACCTTCCACATGGTGACACACCTGGATCAGATACTGGCACTGTTGTGCCAAGTTGCGAAACCACCACCAAGAAGACCACCGAGACTCAGACACTCCGAAATGCAAAAGCAAGGCAAGGCTTTATTTAAGCAAGCTGCAACTCGGGCCTCGTCCTACCCACCGACACAGCGGAGGTTAGGAGGGAGCCTCGAGCTACGCTTACACAGGGATTATAAAGGCAAAAAACAAAGTTACAACAATCAGGTGTTCAAGCAAGCAAGATTAGCACACAGGTACAAGTCTGATTGGCTCAGGGTTCGAGGCACCCCAGGGGTGGTCAGAGTTAAGCACTCCCAGCGGTTAGAGTTCTAGACCTAATGGGCTTATCCTGGGTCTGCTCACAGGGCCTGCTTATCTCAGGTTCACGTGGTAAAGTGGGGTTCACATGGTAAAGTGGGGCCTGACTTCAAAGTCTGGCACTTCATTTCTCCCTTTTTCTTTTTGGTACCTTGGGAGCCAATCATGGCTCCATTCTGTCCATTTCAATGGCTTGCATGTCTAGGGGATGATATAGAGGTAAGGCATGGGCCAGTAGGGCCCAAAGTAGTAATAGAAAATAACTCTGGTCCCTTGGTTTTAAAGGGGGGCTGATGGGTAAAGATCATCCATCTTCTGTAACTTCTTCAGGCTGACTCAGGGGTGTTGACCTTACCTAGCCAGGAACCTATAACCATAGTCTACTTTACCAAGGGACTGCACACATCAAACTGGACAGGACTCCTGCTCATCACACTTGGGAAGTCGCTTATTCAGGTTCGGGTCCAAGTGATCTGGCACATCCCAGTTGCCTGTGGCCAGATCACATAAGTAAGTCTGGCCACCAGGTTCTTAAAGGGGATTCCTTAGTTGCAAAAATAAGGGGGTCACCCCACTTTGGAGCTGCCAAAATAATTGGAATGGCTGGTGAGGGTTAACGTCAACATTAGCCAGGGTAGCAAGGAAATAAGGCAAAAAGAAAATTATAACAATATTCAGTCTAACTTTCTTTTCTTGAGGCGAAGGCGAAGTGGTTGAGTTGGGTGCTTAGAGACCTCCGATGTTCCTCCATGGTAGTCGTCGTCCAGAGCAAAGGGGTCAGCTGGCCTGGCGTGGAAGCAATGAACCCAAGTGGCGATGCCGTCTAGGGTTCCTTCCACTGTGGTTCTAAGGATTTGGGGTTATGCCTTCGAACGAACACCCAGTCCCCTGGTCTGAATAAATGGGGGGTAGGGCAGAAGCAGAATCATATAATGCCTTAAGTTGGGGCCACATATTCTTGTGCACGAGCTGCAAATAATCGAGTTTACACAAAAATTCAGCATCATCCAAATCAGCAAGCAATTCAGTCTGAAGGCTTATTTCAAAAGGAGTAAAGCCAAGCTGATAGGGAGAATTTCTTACTCTAAGCAGAGCAAAAGGAAGGAGTAACACCCAGTCTGCGCCAGTCTCTAAGGCCAAGTTAGTTAGGGTCTCTTTTAGAGTCTGATTCATTCTCTCTACCTGTCCTGAACTCTGGGGTCTATAAGCACAATGCAATTTCCAATCCATCCCCAGTACAGTGGCTATTCCCTGACTTTTGAGATGAAGGCCGGTCCGTTGTACAACCCAATGGTGGATGGGAAGGTGTGCCTGGGTAGGATTTCTTCCAGGATCTTCTTAGCCACTACATTCGCGGTCTCATGCTTTGTTGGATAGGCTTCAACCCATCCTGAAAAGCTGTCTACAAAAACTAGCAAATATTTGTATCCAAATTTTCCAGGTTTAAATCTACTTCCCAATGCACGCCTGGCCTATCCCCACAGAGGCGAGCTCCTTTAGTAATCTGTTGATTGGGGGCATTGGTAAGCTGACAGGCCTTGCAATTTTTAACAATATCTTCAATAAGTTGATCTCCTTGTCTAATTTTCACTTTGGAGTGTCAGAGCAAGTCCTGCATTTTTCGGGTTCCCATGTGAGAAGCTCAGTGGATTCTCTTAAGGATCCCCTTACCCAGCCCTTGTGGCAAGATAAGTTTCCCTTCACCAGTTTTCCACCAGTCATTGTTTCCTTCTCTGTCCAGGGGTTTTGTGGGCCATGGGATTTTTCTTTATCCACTCCAAGTCTTCTTGGGACTACTGGGGCACAGGAGGCAAAGCTCGTGGCCCTGGGTCTACTAGAGTCAATACCTCTGTTCATATAGAAGCTTGACCATCTCAGCCAACGCAGGTATCCACATCTGGCAAAAGCCTGCTGTTGCTGTTCCCAGGAACTCTGACTTGTCTGGCTGATTTAGGCACAGGGATTTTCAGCAGTCTCTTTATGTGCATCTGACAGCCAACACTTGCTCTCTTTTAATATGAAGCTCAGATAGGTGACTTCAAGTTGACAAATGTGTGCCTTTTGGGCTGGGAATATGGCCTAGTGGCAAGAGTGCTTGCCTCCTACACATGAAGCTCTCAGTTCGATTCCCCAGCACCACATATATGGATAACGGCCAGAAGGGGCGCTGTGGCTCAGGTGGCAGAGTGGCAGGTGGCAGGTGGCTTGAGCGGGAAGAAGCCAGGGACAGTGCTCAGGCCCTGAGTCCAAGGCCCAGGACTGGCCAAAACCAAAAAAAATGTGTGCCTTTTAACATTCTAGTTTGTAAAAGCTTTCTCCTGACTGGCTGGGGAACTGATCTCTGATGACCCAAAAAGTTACCTTTGCAGGCCTTTAACAGATCTTAATCAGGACACAATCTCAGGTCTACAAGCTTTCTTTCCTAAACAGATGTATGAGCTTAAAATTCTCACTGCCAGTCAGAGCTTTGAGTAAATGCGGGGGGTGGGGGTGAGATTTTAATCTATCCTCTCATTTGACAAACTTCCCCTTACTAACCACTATCACAGATGACTGGCAAGTTCCTGTCCAGTACACAGACATGGGCATTGGAAAGGCATGCTTATGAACTATATTCTTCTAGGACTTCCCGGCTTTGATTAACTTTTGAAAGGCCAAACAGGAGTGACTCTAGGATCTGACACCATCTCTGCCATCCAAGCAGCGGCTTACTGCCTCTGGATGCTCCATCACTTTAGTCCCAGGAGGAGTGACTTTCCACTGGACTTGGACTCAGGGCCTGAGCACTGTCCCCTAGCTCTCCAGCTCAAGACTAGCACCCTACCACTTTGAGCTCCACACAACTCCGTTCCCAGCACTCTGCTGGCTGCTTAGAGACAAGTGTCTCACCCGGGACCTTTCTCTGCATGGGCTGGCTTTGAACCGCAGATTTCAGATCAGTGAGTCTTACAAGAGGCCACTTTACTCCAATTAGAAGCAACAAGGTGGTCCACACAGAAGTAATTTTTAAGCATGCTCTCTTACCTGGAACTTATTAAGGGCCAGTATTAGATCTTGACAAACTTGTAGGAATCACCTGTGCTTCTCTGTGGGCCTGCTGGAAACTGTTACAAAAAACCTACAAAGAAGCTGGAATGGCAATTAAACATTTTGATAGCCAGAATTCTCCTTTTCTCACTTTGCAATAATTATTTAGGACAATTTTACTTCCAAATTTCTTATCTAGAAATGTATTCTTGATTTCCAAAGCCTGTGTGTGTGTGTGTGTGTGTGTGTGTGTGTGTGTGTGTGTGTTTTGCCAGTCCTGGGCCTTAGAGTCAGGGCCTGAGCACTGTCCCTGGCTTCTTTTTGCTCAAGGCTAGCAACTCTGCCACTTGAGCCACAGCACCACATCTGGCAGTTTTCTGTATATGTGGTGCTGGGGAATCGAACCCAGGGCTTCATGTATTAGAGGCAAGCACTCTTGCCACTAGGCCATATCCCCAGCCCTCCAAAGCCTTTTTAACACTAACACAACACTTTAGCCTTTATCTGCATCGGAAAAACTGAAGCTCACAGGCAATCTGAAACCAGGTGCCGCCCTTTGCCTATGGGCTGCTTGTTTCAAAAGAGCTTCTTTTTTTTTTTTTTTCAGTCCCAGTTACTGCATGGCATGAAGACCTTTGAATTTTTCCTTAATGCAAGAATTACAAGTAGAAATACTTATCCATTCAGCTTTCCAATATAGTAGTGAGAAACATTGGCCCATTTTGCCATTTCTTCCTACATACATAGAGTTAATGAGAGTTTACTTCTATCTCCATTAGTTTAGTATATATATATATATATATATATATATATATATATATCCTTTTAAATCCAAATTTCTGACACTTAGCTCTGATTTTTTTTAAATTTTAATTAAAGAACCCTTAGAAATCCTTTAAAGCATTTGGTAATGCCCAAACTTGATGACCCTTTGACTTTAAACAAACTTAGTTTTGCATCATACTGCAGTCTTGAACATGTTCACACTCACACATGCACACACACATACATTTTCAAAAGATCTTAAAGCACGCTGAATAAGTATCGGCCATACATTTTAAGACAAAAACCTTTAACAAATGGTTTTAGCATTCTCCAGCCTCATTTTCCAGGGCTTGATAGTTTTACTAAAACATTTTTAGTCTTAGTAAAACATTTTAGCACCCCAAATAATTTTCTGCTTAAGAAGGCTGGGTGGGGTCCCCCTAGAGTTCTTTTTTGCAGACACTCTCACTGATTGACTGATTGTGGGCTGTCACCTGTACATCTTTCCAGTGAACTAAAGTCAAGTCTAAGGGAGTGGAAGGAATGTTCCCCATCATCCATTTGTCAGTCAGGCACAGCGCAAGAAAGAAACACACAAAAATAATCACAGGCACAAAGACCAGACAACACTTATAGACAGACTTAGGGAGCTGTGGCTTACAGGTTCGACTGTGTCTCTCCTGCCCCTGTGAGGAGGCAGACCACACAGTCTCACTGTTTCTCTCCTGCCCCTGTGAGGGGGCAGACCACACAATCTTGAGGCTCACTCTTTCCCGTTCCTGTGTAGGAGCGGACCAGACAACCCCGAATATAGAGTGGACTTGACAGGCGCCCGTTAGAAGGGCCTCCCGGTCCAATCCTTCAGGTTCAGGGTGGTAGTGGGAAGCCTGAGCCCCCTGTGGAGGGCTTGAGGTGTGCCCCAAGTCTTCCAGGACTGCCCATACGAGCGTGTCCACTCCGGCTGGTCCTTCACTACCTACAGGTTCAGATTCAGGCGGCTGGCCTAAACAGAAAACAAAACTACAAATCACACAGACACAGACACACAGAATGAACAGCGCTATTTTCTTACCTTCGGAGTCTGGGGTCTCGGGGGTCTCTGGGGCCATCCCGGACGAAACCCCAAATGTTATGCCAAGTCGCAAAACTGCCACCAAGAAGACCACCGAGACTCAGACATTCCGAAATGCAAAATCAAGGCAAGGCTTTATTTAAGCGAGCTGCAACTCAGGCCTCATCCTACCCACCAACACAGCGGAGGTTAGGAGGAAGCCTCGAGCTGCGATTGCACAGGGCTTATAAAGGCAAAAAACAAAGTTACAACAATCAGGTGTTCAAGCAAGCAAGATTAGGACACAGGTACAAATCTGATTGGCTCAGGGTTCGAGGCACCCCAGGGATGGTCAGAGTTAAGCATTCCCAGCGGTTAGAGTTCTAGACCGATTGGGCCCTAATGGGCTTATCCTGGGTCTGCTCACAGGGCCTGCTTATCTCAGGTTCACGTGGTAAAGTGGGACCTGACTTCAAAGTCTGGCACTTCAGCACCAGAAAGGAAGGATCAGCCCCCCTCCAACACTGGGGCTTCAGAGAGTGAACAGGGCTGGGGTGCTCACCTTAACTCCACTCTCTCCAGCAGCCTTAGCTCTTGTACCCCTGCCCACCACCTGCTCCTGAATTACCTTCACTTCCTGAAGGGGCTAAGCACACAAAGCTGTTTTGTGAGGACTTTGAGAAGACTGGAATCAGCAGGTGTGACTGAGTAGAACCAAAACACAGAAATGTCAGCCATCTCTTCATGTCCTGAGGAGAGTGAGTAACAACCAGGAAAGACGTTGGGAGAGGCGAGAGGTGTTCTATGTAGATCTTGAGAGACTGATTAATCCCAGTGGCCTCATTTCCAGAACCATAAAAGGACAGGAGGAGTTTCTGGACATAGAGATAAATAAATTTAGCTGTCAGGTAGTAATGGGGAACTTATGTCTGTTGATGGAACCCTGTGAATGGTGACAAGAAAAACCTTAGAAATGTACCTTCTTTTTTTCTTCTTCGTCTTCTTTCCTCCTCTTCCTCTTCCTTCTCCTCCTTTCTTTCTTCATGGGGAACTCAGGGCCTGGAAAACTGTCACTGAGCTCTTTTGCTCAAGGCTAGAGCTCTACCACTTTGAGCCACAGCTCCATGTCAGGTTTTTGAGTGGTTAATTGGAGATAAGAGTCTCACAGAGACTTTTCTGCCCAGGCTTGCTTTGAACTTCAATCCTCAGATCTCAGCCTCCTGAGTATCTAAGATTACAGACATGAGCTACCAGCACCCAGCTACAGCTACCATCTTCTAATCAAATACAGCCACTCAATGTATAAGTGCAAATTAGTATTCAGAGCTTTTGGAGCACATGGAGAGTAAGTCTTCATTTATTTCAGGTCTCTGGGAATGTAACATCCCACTCTCCTTAACCCAACAGCTGCTACTTTATAATAAACTCCAAAATTGCAAATGTTATTGTCTCCCTTGATCTCAAACAGAACTTCAGAGAAATTACTGTAAAATGCCCAGGGTGAAACTAACTTCCAGGAACTTCAAGGAAGTGGACTGATGGTCATAAAGAGTGGAGTAGAACTTGTTGGGAGAAAATCTCACATCTTCTTTCCCCAACACACTGATTCGGTTTAGGTAACAGTTCTAAAAGTATCTGAATGAAACCAGAAAAAAGAAGTAAGAATGTGTCCCATTCTTCCACACATAGGCCAGGAGCCTGCCCCCGAGGGAGAGGATGGGACTGGAGAGTGTAGCTGAGCAGAGCCTTCAGATTGTTTACTTATTTAATTTATAGGTGCTGGGACTTGAACTCAGACCCTTGCACTCTCATTAGGCTCTTTCACTCAAGGCTGGTGGTCTTCCATTTGAGACACATTTCCACTCTGGCTTTCTGCTGGTTAATTGGAGATAAGAGTCTCACAGTTTTGTCTGGCCCAGCTGGCTTTGAACTTCAATCCTCAGATCTCAGCCTCCTGAATAGCTAGGATTACAGGTGTGAGCCAATGGCTCCTTAATTCCTTAAATAAGAAAATAAATTAGGGATGGGGAAGATAGGAGTGAGAGAAATGCCTGGGTCCCGTAGATAGAGAAGAAACAGGCTTAGGACTTCGATAACCCCAGACTTCCTCTGTGTGAGAGGATGAGGAGGGAGCACATGTGGGCAATTTTTTAGGCAGCAGGGGTTGTAAACCATAGTTCATAACCAGCAAAGTATACAGGCACACAGTTCATTGGAGAAGCTTTCTCTGTGCAGATTCCAGATGTCAAACAGCAAATTTGGTGCAATGACAGTGCAGCTAGACTCCCAATTTGGTGATTTTGGAAAAGGTAGTCTCCAAAACACACTTTGAGAAACACTCAGATCCACAGTTCTTGCCAGAGCATGCAGTTCTTCCTGAGCCATGTATCTGGGTGCCAGTGCTCACCCCTGTAATCCTAGCTACTCAGGAGCCTGAGATCTGAGGATCATGGTGCAAAGTCATCCCTAGCAGACAAATCAGAGAGATTCATCTCCAGTTAACCAGCAAAAATGTCAGAAGTGAAAGTGGAGGCATGACTCAAGTAGTAGAGCACCATCTATGAGTGAAAACACCAAGCAGGAGCAGGAGGCCCTGAGTTCAAGCCTCATTACAAGCATAAAGGAAGGAAGTGTTATGCCTAGATTTCTGGTCCCCAAAGACCACCAAGGAGCTGATTCCGATGCAAACACACAAGCGTCTTTATTGCAAGCCTGAGCCTGGACTCTCAACCATCACCAACGCAGCAGATCTGGATTGAGAGTCCCGACCCTCAGATAGTCAGGGTTTTTATTGTGATTACAACAGGGGCAGGGTATTTCCAAGTTGGCCGATACTTGATTGGATGGTATTTAGCAAGCAAGTCTTGTCCTATTTCTATTGGCTATCTACCCTTTCAGTTATCTATTTTGGCTTTGATATCGGGAACTGGCCTCAATATCAGGAATTGACAACAGGTGGTCATGTAACACTGATGCAGGGGGTTAGTAAAGAGGGTAGAGCAAGTCACAAATGGGTTAAGCAAGCCATTTACAGAAGCAGAATATTGCAGTCAGGTTGACCTAGTACCAACTTTATTTTAACAATTGCACCATGTTTTCCCATTACCACTAAGCAAGCTTGATCAGGCTAAAACAATCCAGTACTCAATCATAAGTAAACCAACCCGACAGTTACCATGGCATTTCTACTACTATTATGGTTATTTCTATAATCTACGACAATGATCATTTTTTTTACTATCCGTTACCATGGTTGCTACAGAGGGGAACAAGGGCTCCCTATATTTTTGAATGTCAAACTACAAGAAACTAGTCTCACCGGTAGGGGTGCAGCCCTCTAGCATGGAGTCATCACCAGGGTTTAGAAGCTGTTATAATTTTAACACTAAAACTTATATTTACTCAGGTCAGCCATAACAGAAGGAAGGAAGGAAAGAAGGAAGGAAGGAAGGAAGGAAGGAAGGAAGGAAGGAAGGAAGGAAGGAAGGAAAGGTCTTTCTTAATTTGCTAGAATTTGCTAGAATTCTCTGTCCTGGGAAATGAGCCTGACTAGTTTTCCTGGACATTCTCTTCCTTCCAGATGTATTGGTGGTGAATAACTGTCACACATCTATCAAACATCAGATGAGATGTTCTTTTTTTTTTTTTTTTTTTTTTTTTTTGCCAGTCCTGGGGCTTGGACTCAGGGCCTGAGCACTGTCCCTGGCTTCTTTTTGCTCAAGGCTAACACTCTGCCACTTGAGCCACAGCGCCACTTCTGGCCATTTTCTGTATATGTGGTGCTGGGGAATTGAACCCAGGGCCTCATGAATACGAGGCAGGCACTCTAGCCACTAGGCCATATCCCCAGCCCCAGATGAGTTGTTCTTAAGCAAACTAATTCTAGCAAAGTTCATGACTCATGGTAGAGCTATTGCTTGGAGCACAGTCCTTCAAGAGAACAATGAAGACAAAGACTGACAATTGTGTCCATTGACTGAGTCTGGGGATCAAAACCAGCTACTAACTTTTCCTATGGTGAGAGGAATGAGGCAGCCCCACTTCTGGGGACTGCGCACAACTAATCTTGCATCAGCAGGAGGTCACCCAGATCCATCTTCCCCCTTGGGGAGTTGACATCCAGGGAGGGGAATGTGTTCATTGATGAGATTCTAGAAGGCAGGTGAGGAAATGAGAACAATTGGTCCCATTAGACCTGTTAAAGCTTTGGCAAAGTTAACATCTCTGAGGGGCTCTGCCTCTGAAGAATAAGGTGTTTGGGGCTGTGGATATGGCCTAGTGGCAAGAGTGCTTGCCTCGTATACATGAGGCCCTGGGTTCAATTCCCCAGCACCACATATACAGAAAGCAGCCAGAAGTGGCGCTGTGGCTCAAGTGGCAGAGTGCTAGCCTTGAGCAAAAAGAAGCCAGGGACAGTGCTCAGGCCCTGAGTTCAAGGCCCAGGACTGGCCAAAAAAAAAAAGAGAATAAGGTGTTTGAGGAGCTGGGAATGAGGAGATTGGCCCCAGGGCAGGTCCCCAAAGGACTGCTTTTCCTTAACTCAGAATTAATTATGTAATTATTGTCTTTATTTCTTCTCTATTGAAAACCAAGCTTTTCTTTTCTTTCTTTTTTCCTTTCTTCTTTTTTTTTTCTAGTCCTGGGGCTTGAACTCTGGGTCTGGTCCCTGAGTTTCTTTTGTTCATGGCAAGTGCTCTACCATTTGAGTCACAACACCACTTCCAGCTTTTCTGAGTAGTTTACTGGAGATAAGTGTCTCACAGAGTTTCCAGCCTGGGTTGGCTTTGAACAATGATCCTCATATCTCAGCCTCCTGAGTAGCTAGAATTACAGGCATGAGCCAACGACACCCAGCTGCTTCTTTTTTTTCTATGATTGTCCAATGTACTTTTGTGCCTTAGATTAGAGCCCATGCCTTTCCTTCCCTTCAAGATGATAGTAAATTAGAGGTATGTGTTAGGTTTTTTAAAGTAGGTAGCCGGTAAAGGAGAACATCACGCGGTATTCAGGCAGGAGAGAAAGTTTATTACCGAACTGCTGGCCTGTGGCCAAGATGATCCATGGCCAGAGAGAAGGGAGAGAAGGGACGACCCCCACCCAGCCCTGCCTTATCTAGGGCAGGGGCAAGGGGTATGGCCAGGTGGATTAGGATGTGACCTCAGGGAAAGGGGAGGTAACTGTCTCCAGGTCTGCTGGTTACCCAGGTAACTGGGTGGAGACTTAATGAGGTGGGGGCATCTACATGGAGTCTTCCAGGGACGGACCTTACATTCCAACCTTTTAATAGTTATGAAAAAGGACGAAGATTCTCTGGCTGCTTCCTGCTGGCAAGGGGCATCAGCATTAGGGGTAAAAGGCAGAAATGCGGCCCCTCCTGGAGAAGGTGAGCAGCAGGGTCCCTTGGTGGTAGATGCCAGTCCTTGAATGAAGCCTGGAAGAAGTCTCATGAGGCAGGGGCTGGACAAAATAAAACAACATTAAGGTAAAAGGAAGGGTTTAGGGCAAACAATTTAAAATTGGATGACTTGGATAGTTCTTATATTCAAGTATGTACATTAGATGAACAAGCTACTATCTCTTGATCCCCAGCTCTGATTAATTTTGAAAGGGCGAGACAAAGTGACTCCATTTAGGATGTGATCATTTTCCTCTTACTCCACTCCATGATCTTTGTTCCCTGAACTGGCTGAGTCCCAGGGGTCTAGGGCTCGTTGCTGGGATGGCTTGCCCCCATTGGCATTCACGGGGTTTGAACTCAGGGCCTGGGCACTGTCCCTGAGCACTTCTGCTCAAGGCTAGTACTCTATCACTTGAGCCACAGCTCCACTTCCAGCATTTGACTGCTTAGAGATAAGTCTCTTCAGCCATGCTTCCAGCCTGGCTCTTCGCTGGTTAGTTGGGAGATGGAGTTTGAGAGAGATTTTTAGCCCGGGCTGGCTTCGAACTGCAATCCAAGGCGTCTTTGCCACAAAAGCCCTTTTTTATTTCCAATTAAAACAACAAGGAGACAAAGGGGACTAGAGCTTACCTGTACCCTGTCAAGAATTGACCAAATAGGGCTGGGGATATGGCCTAGTGGCAAGAGTGCTTGCCTTGTATACATGAGGCTGTGGGTTCCATTCCCCAGCACCACATATACAGAAAACGGCCAGAAGTGGCGCTGTGGCTCAAGTGGCAGAGTGCTAGCCTTGAGGAAAAAGAAGCCAGGGACAGTGCTCAGGCCCTGAGTTCAAGGCCCAGGACTGGCCATAAAAAAAAAAAGAATTGACCAAATACTTGCCAGAATTCTGCAGTGACAAAACTCAGTAGATGTGATGAGTTTTAGCACAGATATATAGCTAGATGGACATATAAAGAATGGCATACTGGCTTTACATCAGTTTAAGTCACAGCCAACAATTGTATACCAATTTAACAATCTTTGTCTTGTATGAATTTAAGACATACCCATACCATCTTCTTCCTACACTGTTTTTCATTTCCTTTTCTGAGACTTCACTAACAAATGACGTTTACACAGACATACACACATGGAACCCACATATAAACTGTGCACATAGGTTTTACAGCATGCAAAGATAAATTTCAGCGGCAGATTCTTGGAATTCCAATAGTAAATGACATTTTTTTTGCCCAATATTGTAGAACCATATGGTTGCTTAGAAAAACAATTTTGCTAGCAAACAAAAATTTTCAGATTATAAAATGGAGAAACCATATTGTGATCAACTCCAGTGGGATGCCATGTTGAGGGGGGTGGCAGGAAGACACAAACACACTAACAGAGGACACATAGCATGGCATAATGGTGCCTGAGCTGGTGCCTGTAAAACCCAATATCTACCACGTGGTCAATGGTAGAGAAAATAGCTTTTAGATATTTTTGCTAACAACACACATTGGTGGTCAAGCCTCAGTTTTGGAGTGAAAAGCCAAAATGACTCCATTTTCAGGCAGCCCCCATTTTGTTGATTGTTTAAACTATGAGTAACCCAGAGCCCACCCAAATTCCAGGAACTGACTTGTTTCTGCTGAGACCGCTAAACTGTACATTTCTTGAACAAAGCTATCTTGAAGTCAGGCTCCACTTTGTGCTAACTGACCTTGGGCCTACACAAACTCCGGGAAATGACCATGCAAGCCCAAGATAAATGGGCACTATGAGCAGACCCAGACCACCAATTATTTCAGCTAGCAGAGCAGCTCTTCATTAACCCAGACAGCCGGGAAACTCTCTGCCTGCCCTGGAATGTCCCTAGCCCAGAGCCAATCAGACTTATGCCCATACCCTAATCTTGCTCAAACACCTGGTTGCTGTAACTTTGTGGTTTTTGCCTTTATAAACCCTGTAAGATTTCAGCTCGGGGTCCTCCTCCCTATCTCCGCTGCGTCAGTGAATGGGACGAGACCCAAGCTGCAGCTTACCTGAATAAAGCCTTGCTTTTGCATTTCAGAATGTCTGGCTCTCAGTGGTCTTCTTGGAGGTCATCTGGCGACTTGGGGCATAACTGTTGGGGGCTCGTCTGGGATGCCCCAAGGACCCTGGATCGCGAAGGTAAGGAACAGCGCTGTTCATTCTGTGTGTCTGTGTCTGTGTGATTTGTAGTTTTGTTTTCTGTTTTGGCTGGCCACCTGAGTCTGAACCTGTAGGTAGTGAAGGACCAGCCAGAGCTAACGCGCTCGTATGGGCAGTCCTGAAGGACTTGGGGGACGCCTCAAGCCCTCCACAGGGGGCTCAAGCTTCCCACTACCAACCTGAAGGACTTGACTGGGAGGCCCTTTTAACGGGCGCCTGTCCAGTCCACTCTGTATTCAGGGTTGTCTGGTCCACTCCTACACAGGAACGGGAGAGAGACAGCCTCAAGATTGTGTGGTCTGCCTCCTCACAGGGGCAGGAGAGACACAGTGAGACTGTGTGATCTTCCTCCTCACAGGGGCAGGAAAGACGCAGTCGAACCTTTAAGCCGCAGCTCCCTAAGTCTGTCTGTGAGTGTTGTCTGGTCTTTGTGCCTGTATTTATTTTTGTGTGTTTCTTTATTGCGCTGCACCTGACTGACGGACAGATGATGGGGAACGTTCCTTCCACTCCCCTAGACTTAACTTTAGCTTACTGGAAAGAAGTAAAGGAAATTGCCCACAAAAACAGTGTGGGAGTTGTCTAAATGATATGGTTAATTAGACTTTGATGTAAAAGAGAAAGTAAAATTGAAAGCAAAAGGGCCTAGGACAAGATTGAGTACTGAGGAGACTAGGTCTGGTGGTGAATTAGGAAAGGAAGTAAAAGTAAATCCAATCGGAAACTAGAAAATATTGTGTTGCAGAAAAGGAAAAATTGCCTCTGTATCTCCTGACCATGACGGACTAAATGGGACAGACTCCCTTAGCCCCCTGGTTTTATGTTCAGCTCATTGGAAAGATGTACAGGCGACAGCTCACAATCAGAGTAAGTGTCTGCAAAAAGAACTCTGGGGGACCCCCACCCAGCCTTCTTAAGCAGATAATTATTTGGTGTGCTAAAATGTTTTGTTAAAACTATCAAGCCCTGGAAAATGAGGCTGGAGAATGCTAAAATCATTTGCTAAAAGCTTTGTCTTAAAATTTGGGTGTTGCAGGAGTAAGATTGGCAAAAATATCCTTGCCAGTGGAAAATGTAAGGCCAATGTTTATTTTGCGTGCTTTAAGATCTTTTGAATATGTATGTGTATGTGTGAGTGTGAACATGTTCAAGACTGTAGTATGATGTAAAATTGAGTGAGTTTAAGTTTAAATCCAAATGGGCATCAAGTTTGGGCATTACCAAATCCTTTAAAGGATTATTGCATTGTTTTAAAGAGGAACTATAGTTAAAAAACTGTTTCTTTAATTTGAAAAATCAGGGTTAAGTGTCAGAAATTTGGATGTAAAGGTTTATCACTGTTAAAAAAAACTGTTTGGGTTTCTCAGTCATAGATCAATAGGAAAGGACAGGAAAAACCTAGAACTGTTGTGCCAAGTCACAAGACCACCCCCAAGAAGACCACCGAGATTCAGACACTCCGAAATGCAAAAGCAAGGCAAGGCTTTATTTAACGAGCTGCCAACTCGGGCCTCGTCCTACCCACCGACACAGCGGAGGTTAGGAGGGAGCCCCGAGCTGTGATTTCACGGGGCTTATAAAGGCAAAGAACAAGGTTACAACAATCAGCTGTGCAAGCAAGATTAGAACACAGGTACAAATCTGATTGGCTCAGGGTTCGATTCTAAAATGGGGTTCACGTGGTGGGGCCTGACTTCAAAGTCTGGCACCTCATTTCCCCCTTTTTCTTTTTGGTACCTTGGGAGCCAATCATGGCTCCATTCTGTCCATTTCAATGGCTTGCTTGTCTAGGGGATGATATAGAGGTAAGGCATGGGCCAGTAGGGCCAAAAGTAGTAATAGAAAATAACTCTGGTCCCTCGGTTTTAAAGGGGGGCTGATGGGTGAAGATCATCCATCTCCTGTAATTTCTTCAGGCTGACTCAGGGGCGTAGACCTTACCTAGCCAGGAACCTATAACCTTAGTCTCAGTCTTGAGGCGAAGGCAAAGCGGCTGAGTTGGGTGCTTGGAGATCTCCCATGTTCCATCACGGTAGTTGTCATCCAGGGCAAAGGGGTCAGCTGGCCTGGCGTGGAAGCAATGAGCCCAAGTGGCGATGCCGTCTAGGGTCCCTTCCACCGTGGTTACACAAAAATTCAGCATTATCCAAATCAGCAAGTAATTCAGTCTGAAAGCTAGGGATAATGGGTGGGGGGTACCCGTACATTATTTCAAAAGGAGTAAAGCCAAGCTGATAGGGAGAATTTCTTACTCTAAGCAGAGCAAAAGGAAGGAGTGACACCCAGTCTGTGCCAGTCTCTAAGGCCAGTTTAGTTAAGGTTTCTTTTAGAGTCCGATTCATTCTCTTTACCTGTCCTGAACTCTGGGGTCTATAAGCACAATGCAATTTCCAATCCGTCCCCAGTGCTATCCTCTCATTTGACAAACTTACCCTTACTAACCATTATCACAGATGACTGGCAAATTCCTGCCCAGTAGACAGACATGGGCATTGGAAAGGCATGCTTATGAACTATTCTTCTAGGACTTCCTGGCTTTATCTTTTGAAAGGTCAACAGTAGTGACTCTAGGATCTGACACCATCTCTGCCATCCAAGCAGTGGCTTACTGCCTCTGGATGCTCCATCACTTTTGTCCCAGGAGGAGTGACTTTCGACTTGGACTCAGGGCCTGAGTGCTGTCCTCAGCTCTCCAGCTCAAGACTAGCACCCTACCACTTTGAGCTCCACACCACTCCGTTCCCAGCACTCTGCTGGCTGATTAGAGACAAGTCACTCACAGGGACCTTTCTTTGCCCGGGCTGGCTTCGAACCGCAGATTTCAGATCAGTGAGTCTTATAAGGGGCCACTTTACTCCAATTATAAGCAACAAGGTGGTCCACACAGAAGTAGTTTTTAAGCATGCTCTCTTACCTGGAACTTATTAAGAGTCAGTATTAGATCTCGACAAACTTGTAGGAATCACCTGTGCTTCTCTGCGGGCCTGCTGGAAACTGTTACAAAAAAAACCTACAAAGAAGCTGGAATGGCAATTAAACATTTTGGTAGCCATAATTCTCGTTTTCTCACTTTGCAATAATTATTTAGGACAATTTTACTTCCAAATTTCTTATCTAGAAATGTATTCTTGATTTCCAAAGCCTTTTTACTAACCCAACACTAACACAACATTTTAGCTTTGATCTGCATCGGAAAAACTGAAGTTCACAGGCAATCTGAAACCGGGTGCCGCCCTTTGCTTACAGGCTGCTTGTTTCAAAAGAGCCTCTTTTTTTTTTCTTCAGTCCCAGTTACTGCATGGCATGAAGACCTTTGAATTTAAACTTAGTTTTGCATCACACTGCAGTCTTGAACATGTTCACACTCACACATGCACACAAACACATACATTTTCAAAAGATCTTAAAGCGCGCTGAATAAGCATCGGCTGTACATTTTAAGACTAAAACCTTTAACAAATGATTTTAGCATTCTCCAGCCTCATTTTCCAGGGCTTGATAGTTTTAGTAAAACATTTTAGCGCACCAAACA
Source organism: Perognathus longimembris pacificus (assembly GCF_023159225.1). Lineage (NCBI taxonomy): Eukaryota > Metazoa > Chordata > Mammalia > Rodentia > Heteromyidae > Perognathus > Perognathus longimembris. The sequence continues at coordinate 32,165,516 of NC_063170.1, forward strand.
ATTTTCTGCTTAAGAAGGCTGGGTGGGGGTCCCCCTAGAGTTCTTTCTTTTTTTGCAGACATTCTCACTGATTGACTGATTGTGGGCTGTCACCTGTACATCTTTCCAGTGAGCTAAAGTCAAGTCCAGGGGAGTGGAAGGAACGTTCCCCATCATCCGTTTGTCAGTCAGGCACAGTGCAAGAAAGAAACTCACAAAAATGAGCTATCTCCTTAACCTCCCTCCAGTGAGCTAGGATCAAGTCTAGTGGGCTAGATGGGGGTCCTCAAGATAGAACGTTATCGAGAGAGAAAGATGGCGCCGAAAGAATAGGGAGGCACCCCGACTCGCACCAACTGAATAGTGAGCTAGGAACTCCAACACCCAACACCCCATCAAGAACCCAGGAAAACCAACATCCAGAAGCAGTGGAGAAACGCAGGAAAACAAAACGGAGCAAAAAAGAAGAACCAAAAACCTACATGGAGCTGGAGATTCACCGGGGCACCCTCCCCCCACCAGCCGACCCTGGCCCAAATAGGGCCAGGCTGGGAAAGGGGAACCCGGCGATCGGCAGACAGGTTGCCAGGAGTGCAGAATTCAGATAGCAGGAGACCCCACGGACACAAGGCAGGGTGCGGACCAAGACACACACTGGCAGCGACGAGAAGGTCGGGTCCACACCGGGTTCGGACAAGGGAACCCAGCGCGGCAGAAAGAGGGAACGGGGGAAGCCACCACGACACTTCGCCAACCCCTGAAGGGCCAACGGCTGCGCGGGACACACACACACAAAACAGCAAAAGTGAGTCCCCCATAATCCCTTCCCCCAACGGGAGACCCAAGCCCGAAAAGAAGCTAGATCTCCCTCCCTCCCCCTCCCCACTCCCGAGGGAACAAAGAACCCCCAAATCAGGCGGGAAGCTCCCATCAGGCGCTGGGAAGCCAGTTTAGCAGGGGAAGGGCGGAACAGCCCCAAGCCCCCAAAGGTTCCTGAACTGGCAGAACCGGCCCCGTCCCCTTCCCAACAGGGGCCAGGGGACGGCCGGCAGGACAAGCCCCACCCGAGGCGCCTGGACCTTGTGGACTCTTACAACTAAAATCACAGGCGCTGGTGGGCAATACCAGCCCAGCAGGGTCACCTGAGCCTGATCACGTCCCCCCTACTCGCAGCGGAGGCGAGGTCTGAGGGTGCCAAGCCACACCCGGACAGTCGATCCCACTGGGCCCCACACATACTGCCTCCTGCAACGGGCTCGCAGGAGGGCGCAAGCACAACCCAACAACCCAGGGCTCGCTCTGGGAGGCATATCCCGCTAAAGTGCCTGTTGTAGGGGACTCACAGTGCACAGGAGGGCGGGGCCCCCGGCGAAAGCGCCCGCTCTGGTAGGCGTGCCCTGCACTGGTGGGCGGGGCCACAGCCACAGCACCTGCTGCCGTAGACACGCCTACACAGAAGGGAGGGAAGACCTACACAGACCTCCAGATGCGCAAATCACAAAGAAACATAACTCAGTTCATCAAAGGACAAGCCAACTCGCCAGCTCCAAAAAGCAGCATGACTGAAGAGGAGATGGAGACTAAAAAAGCAAATGAGGCCATGTTAACAGGAATGATCGAAAGCGTCAGAAATGAAATCAGAAAACAATTCCAGGAGTTTAGAGCGGAAATCTGGAAGCACACCCAGGAAGCCAAGAAAGAAATGGAAGCAAAAATGGATACAATGCAAGCCTCGTTTAAAGAAATGGAAGCAAAAATGGATACAATGCAAGCCACCTTTAAAGAAAATCTCCACATCTTGAGAATTGAAATGCATGAAAAAATAGATTTAAAATACAACTCTTTAAAGGAAGAAATTTCCACGATCAGAGCTGATATGACAACCATGAATAGCTCTCTGACATCCATAAACTCCGCAATTGAAACCATAACACAAAGAGTGGACCATATAGAATCCAGAATCTCTCGCCTGGACGATGAAGCAGCTGACAACAACCAGAAAATGACCACACTTCAAGAAAAGGTGAAGCTTCAGGGAAGATTAATCCAGGAACTAATGGACAAAGACAAGAGATATAATCTGCTCATAATTGGAATAGAAGAAGGAGCCGAATATCAGAACAGAGGGCTTAATCATGTTCTCAATAAAGTTATTGCAGAAAACATCATAACAAAAACAGCATGGTATTGGTATAAAAACAGATCGGAAGACCAGTGGATTAGAATTGAAGACCCAGAAATAAAACCGCACTCTTACAGCCAACTGATATTCGACAAAGGAGCTAAAGACATACAATGGAATAAACATAGCCTCTTCAACTACTGGTGCTGGGAGAACTGGGCAGCCATATGCAGAAAACTCAAAGTAGACCCAAGCCTATCACCATGCACCAAGATCAACTCAAAATGGATCAAGGACCTCAATATCAGACCTGAATCATTAAATCTACTGAAGGACAGAGTAGGAAAGTCACTAGAACTTATAGGCACAGGAAGGAACTTCCTGAATATAGTCCCAGGGGCACAACAAATAGGGGAAAGACTCAACAAATGGGACTACTACAAATTAAAAAGTTTCTGCACAGCTAAGGTCATAGCCACCAAAATAGAAAGACAGCCAACGATATGGGAAAGGATATTTACCAGCACAGCAACAGACAAAGGCCTGATATCTGTCATCTACAGAGAACTCAAAAAACTAAGCCCCTCCAAGCCCAATAAACCTATTAGGAAATGGGCAAAAGAGCTAAAGAGAGACTTCACAAGAGAAGATATAAAAATGGCAAAGAAACACATGAGGAAATGCTCAACATCCCTGCTAGTAAAGGAAATGCAAATAAAAACAACCCTGAGATACCACCTCACCCCAGTTAGAATGGCCTATACTCTGAACTCAGGAAACAACAAATGCTGGAGGGGCTGTGGGGAAAGAGGAACCCTTCTCCATTGTTGGTGGGAGTGCAAATTAGTACAACCACTTTGGAGAACAGTATGGAGGTTTCTCAAAAAGCTCAATATAGACCTACCCTATGACCCAGCCATACCACTCCTAGGCATCTATCCTAAACAGCAAAACCCAAGATATCAAAAGGACATTTGTACTTCCATGTTTATCGCGGCACAATTCACAATAGCCAAAATTTGGAAACAACCCAGATGCCCCTCCACAGACGAATGGATCCAAAAAATATGGTACTTATACACAATGGAATACTACATAGCGATTAGGAATGGTGAAATATTGTTATTTGCAGGGAAATGGTCAGAACTCGAACAAATAGTGTTGAGTGAGACAAGCCTAGAACACAGAAAACAAAGGGGCATGATCTCCCTGATATATGACTGTTAACAAAGGGAGATGGAGAGACAGTAGAGACCAAGTCTGTGAACACTGTATATGTGCTTGATACATTGTATATTGCATATGGGTCTACCTGACCTAGACAAGGGATGGGAAAACAGGTTGTAAGATATCACAAGAAATGTACACACTGCCCTACTATGTAACTGCACCCTCTTTGCACAGCACCTTGTAAAAAAATTTTATGTTCAATTAATAATAAAAAAAATTTTAAAAAAAAAGGATACACTGCCATAGCCCAAGGAAAAGTCTGTATAAAGTTAAATGTTAAATGCAATTTCCAGTTTGGAGTAAAGCTCCTAATGGACATCTGATCCTGGTAACCCATTGGTAAAGTAGACTACGGTTATAGGTTCCTGGCTAGGTAAGGCCAATGCCCCTGAGTCAGCCTGAAGAAGTTACAGAAGATGGAATCCAAGGGCCACTACCTAAACCAGTGGAGTGTCAGCCTGCCAGAGCCAGTGTAAAAGTAAGGATTGTCTTCAATTTTCACAGAATGCTCCAGTAAGTCACTGGTGGTGTGAAGATATTGAGGTGCCAGACTTTGAAGTCAGGCCCCACCACGTGAACCCCATTTTAGAATCGAACCCTGAGCCGATCAGATTTGTACCTGTGTTCTAATCTTGCTTGCACAGCCGATTGTTGTAACCTTGTTCTTTGCCTTTATAAGCCCTGTGTAATCACAGCTCGGGGCTTCCTCCTAACCTCCGCTGTGTCGGTGGGTAGGACGAGGCCCAAGTTGGCAGCTCGTTAAATAAAACCTTGCCTTGCTTTTACATTTTGGAGTGTCTGAATCTCGGTGGTCTTCTTGGGGGTGGTCTTGCGACTTGGCACAACATTTGGGGGCTCGTCCGGGATAGCCCCAGAGACCCCGAGATCCCAGACTCCAAAGGTAAGAAAACAGCGCTGCTCATTTGTCTTGTCCTGTAATTTGTCTGTTTGTCTGCTTTGCTTTTGCTTATACTTGTAGGGCAAGAGTCAGTTTGGTTTTTGGCTGGAACTGACCAGGAGGGCCTCCTAAACGAGACTCAACCCGCCCACCTTGTACTCGGGTCCACTCCTTCTTGCAGGAGGTTGTGGGCCAACTCGGGTCCATTCCTTCTGCACCCTTGTAGGAGGTTGTGGGCCAGCTTGGGAGATCTCCAACTCGTAGCTTTTCTTGTTCTCAGGCCTGTGTGTTTTCCTCCTTTTGTATTAATTGTTTTGTTTTTTGTAGCCTTTTGGACTGAACATCTGATCAGAGCTATGGATAACGTTCTATCTTGAGGACCTCCATCTAGCCCCCTAGACTTGATCCTAGCTCACTGGAGGGAGGTTAAGGAGATAGCTCAGAACCAAGGTTGTGGCCCTTAAGAAGGAAAGGTGGATCACCCTGTGCAAGTCAGAATGACCCACCTTTGAGGGAGCTAATTGAGGGAGCTTTGACATAGGTAACATCAGGACTTTGCAACACCTAATCTACACCCCTCGTTCGGGCCATCCAGACAAGAAAGAAACCAAGAAGGAAGAGAAGAAATTGTACTCACCTGTCCTCCAGGGAGGAAGCATGGAGGAGGAAATGTTTCCCGCTCCATACTCCCCACCCCAGTTAACTCTACAAGAGGAGGACTCTGAGGAAAATGTTTCAGCTGTGCCCTCCGCTCCGGAGGGTCCTGCCCAGTCAACTCGCCGGCGCCGACAGCCCAGGACACGGACGCATCAGCCCCAAGTCCAAGTCCTGACCCGCAGCCGCCGACAGGGTGGACGTAGGGCCAGCACAAGCCACCCACAGGTGGCAGGGAGTGACCTCACCATGCTGCGCTGTCATCTCTGTGTTGTTTGTAAGTCTAACAGTCTCTTTTGTGTCAAATCTGCATAGCTCATTGGAAAGATGTAATTGCTATTCCAGCTTCTTTGTAGGTTTTTTGTAACAGTTTCCAGCAGGCCCACAGAGAAGCACAGGTGATTCCTACAAGTTTGTCAAGATCTAATACTGGCCCTTAATAAGTTCCAGGTAAGAGAGCATGCTTAAAAACTACTTCTGTGTGGACCACCTTGTTGCTTATAATTGGAGTAAAGTGGCCCCTTATAAGACTCATTGATCTGAACCTGCGGTTCGAAGCCAGCCCGGGCAAAGAAAGGTCCCTGTGAGAGACTTGTCTCTAATCAGCCAGCAGAGTGCTGGGAACAGAGTGGTGTGGAGCTCAAAAGTGGTACGGTGCTAGTCTTGAGCTGGAGAGCTGGGGGACAGCGCTCAGGCCCTGAGTCCAAGTCCAGTGGAAAGTCACTCCTCCTGGGACAAAAGTGATGGAGCATCCAGAGGCAGTAAGCCACTGCTTGGATGGCAGAGATGGTGTCAGATCCTAGAGTCACTCCTGTTTGGCCTTTCAAAAGTTAATCAAAGCTGGGAAGTCCTAGAAGAATAGTTCATAAGCATGCCTTTCCAATGCCCATGTCTGTCTACTGGGCAGGAACTTGCCAGTCATCTATGATAGTGGTTAGTAAAGGGAAGTTTGTCAAATGAGAGGATAGATTAAAATCTCAACCCCCCGCATTTACTCAAAGCTCTGACTGGCAGTAAGAATTTTAAGCTGATACATCTGTTTAGGAAAGAAAGCTTGTAGACCTGAGATTGTGTCCTTATCTGTTAAAGACCTGCAAAGGTAATGTAGGCATTTTTTAGGTCATCAGAGATCAGTTCCCCAGCAGTTGTTTTTGGGAAGCTGAGGGCAGGCTTTGGTTACTACTTTGGGCCCTACTGGCCCATGCCTTATCTCTATATCATCCCCTAGACATGCAAGCCATTGAAATGGACAGAATGGAGCCATGATTGGCTCCCAAGGTACCAAAAAGAAAAAGGGGGAAATGAGGTGCCAGACTTTGAAGTCAGGCCCCACCACGTGAACCCCATTTTAGAATCGAACCCTGAGCCAATCAGATTTGTACCTGTGTTCTAATCTTGCTTGCACAGCCGATTGTTGTAACCTTGTTCTTTGCCTTTATAAGCCCTGTGTAATCACAGCTCGGGGCTTCCTCCTAACCTCCGCTGTGTCGGTGGGTAGGACGAGGCCCGAGTTGGCAGCTCGTTAAATAAAGCCTTGCCTTGCTTTTACATTTTGGAGTGTCTGAATCTTGGTGGTCTTCTTGGGGGTGGTCTTGCGACTTGGCACAACAGATATAGATGTTGGTGTGAGTGGGAATGTGTTAAGTTTTATAAGACACAGATTATAAAACAGTATAAGGAAAGACTTCAGAAAGAGAATTGGGGAAACAAAAATGTTTCCTTTAGATTAAAAGGTTTTGGTGGTGCTGGGGATATGGCCTAGTGGCAAGAGTGCTTGCCTCGTATGCTTGAGGCCCTGGGTTCAATTCCCCAGCACCACATATACAGAAAATGGCCAGAAGTGGCACTGTGGCTCAAGTGGCAGAGTGCTAGCCTTGAGCAAAAAAGAAGCCAAGGACAGTGCACAGGCCCTGAGTCCAAGGCCCAGGACTGGCCAAAAAATAAAAAATAAAAAAATAATAATAAAAGGTTTTGCCATGTTAAAACTGAGGAAGACAATCCCAAGGGAGTTTAAGTGTAGCAAATGGTATCAGTATGTCTTAAAATTGGAACTTCTGAGTAAAGTTGGTATGTAATCAAATTTGTTATAATATAAATAGGGTCAGTATTGGGGCTTCGGTGTAAAACTATGTTTATCTGTACCTGCATCTGCAGGACTAAGGGACTTGTGTGATGTCATCTAAATGTTAACCAGAAAGATCTCATGTAAGGCTGGGAATATGGCCTAGTGGCAAGAGTGCTTGCCTCCTACACATGAAGCTCTCGGTTCAATTCCCCAGCACCACATATATGGAAAACGGCCAGAAGGGGAGCTGTGGCTCAGGTGGCAGAGTGCTAGCCTTGAGCGGGAAGAAGCCAGGGATGGTGCTCAGGCCCTGAGTCCAAGGCCCAGGACTGGCCAAAAAAAAATAAAAAATCTCATGTATCTTTAACTGCTTGATACCCTTGCTGAGATGGTTTTGTAGGTAAAGCCTGGATTTGCTCACGTGTAGCCTTAGGATCAGATTTGGGATCCCCTCCCATAAATCCTAACTTGCAATCGCATTTGTTATGAGCTTTTATCCCCCCTCAGAGCCCTATAGCAGGTCCACCAAGAGATCTGGTTAAAGACCCTTTATGAGACTGGACCTCCTCCTGAGCCACACTGGCTACCAACTGGGTAAGGCGCCACCGACAAGGGAACCTGGAACCACATTGGAAGGGACCTTATATCCTGCTGCTGACAACTCCCACTGCACTCAGGGTGGACGGAGTTGCGACTTGGATTCTCTTCACCCACGCCATCAAAATGACTGGAGCTGGTAGACCCATTCTCAGTAAGAGAGAACATTCTACCCTGGTGGCAGATTAGCCACAACAAAGGCTGTGTACCAAAAGATGGACTTGTCTAACTTTACCTTGCTAGGCCTGCTATGTATGGTTGGTGCTTCCGTAGCTAGGGAGAGAGCCTAGACACCCATAAACCCTACCTATGGGTGGTCCATTGGCATGGGGATGATAAAATAGTGGGCACCATTTATATATCTTCCCCGGCCTCTGGCCTGAGCTACTGTAACTCCCCTGGCCACTATTATTGCTCCTACTGGAGTCGTGAGATCATGGCCCCACTGTAAAAAAGGAAGAGGAAATTATTCCCCCTGGCAACAGCACTTTACTTTCAGTTGTGACCAGACCCTTGTTTGTGATTATGCTTGTCCTGATTGTAGGACCCTGTATTATTAATAAGTTTACAGCTTTTATTAAGGATAAAATAAACACTGTACAACTTATGGTATTGCGGGCACAATACCAACCTGTCCCTATCAATTCTCATTCAGAATCGAACTTATGAGCAAGGAGAACCATGATTGGTTCTCCAGTTATCTATCAGAAGGGGGAAATGAAAAGCTAAAATGACTCCATTTTCAGGCAGCCCCCATTTTGTTGATTGTTTAAACTATGAGTAACCCAGAGCCCACCCAAATTCCAGGAACTGACTTGTTTCTGCTGAGACTGCTAAACTGTAAATTCCTTGAACAAAGCTATCTTGAAGTCAGGCTCCACTTTGTGCTAACTGACCTTGGGCCTACACAAACTCCGGGAAATGACCATGCAAGCCCAAGATAAACGGGCACTATGAGCAGACCCAGACCACCAATTATTTCAGCTAGCAGAGCAGCTCTTCATTAACCCAGACAGCCGGGAAACTCTCTGCCTGCCCTGGAATGTCCCTAGCCCAGAGCCAATCAGACTTATGCCCATACCCTAATCTTGCTCAAACACCTGGTTGCTGTAACTTTGTGGTTTTTGCCTTTATAAACCCTGTAAGATTTCAGCTCGGGGTCCTCCTCCCTATCTCCGCTGCGTCAGTGAATGGGACGAGACCCAAGCTGCAGCTTGCCTGAATAAAGCCTTGCTTTTGCATTTCAGAATGTCTGTCTCTCGGTGGTCTTCTTGGAGGTCATCTCCCGACTTGGGGCATAATAGGAGGTCTGTGAAAAGAGGCAGCTTTGTGAGCAAGCCACACAAGGATGGTACGACTTTGGAGTTTTATAAAGTAAGCAAGTAAGCAGGCAGATAGAGAGAGGGAGAAAAAGGAAGAGAAAGAGAGGCAAAGAGAAAAAGAGAGAGCCTGAATATAAGTGATTTCTGACCATTTACCATTGCAGTGGCAAAAACTGTATCTGTCCAAGTATTTCGAGCAGGCCTCATTGCACTGTCAAGCGGTGTGCTAGCAGTTTCCCTGCTTGGGTGTTGACTGTGTTGCAAAACCCAAAAAGCACAGGAGGGAGGTAGCAGGTGAGTGAATGAGAGCTTACGGGGCAGAAGCGGCGGATGGAGAGGCAGACAACCGGAGCAGCAGCAGTTTCACTCACCAGGGTAGACAAGTGGTGTGGAAGTGGAGGTGGGTGTGGAGGCCAGCAATGGTATTAGTGAAAATTGCTGTGTGGCAACTCGCAGCAGTTCAGTTCATGGAAAAAGAGCCGTCAGGACTGGGGATACTCCCAGAAAAAGGAGGAAAATAGAGGGGAATTCCGCCTGTCCTGACTCTTAAGCCCTTCCTGAGTCATGGCACCATAAATGTTAGGTTTTTTTAAAGTAGGTAGCTGGTAAAGGAGAACACCACGCGGTATTCAGGCAGGAGAGAAAGTTTATTACCGAACTGCTGGCCTGTGGCCAAGATGATCCATGGCCGGAGAGAAGGGAGAGAAGGGACGACCCCCACCCAGCCCTGCCTTATCTAGGGCAGGGGCAAGGGGTATGGCCAGGTGGATTAGGATGTGACCTCAGGGAAAGGGGAGGTAACTGTCTCCAGGTCTGCAGGTTACCCAGGTAACTGGGTGGAGACTTAATGAGGTGGGGGCATCTACATGGAGTCTTCCAGGGACAGACCTTACAGTATGTTATGGAGAATTTTTTGGTGGTACTAGAATTCAAGTCTTACTTTTTAAGCAAGTGTTCTACCACTTGAACCATCTCCCCAGCCCTTTTTCTTTTTTCTCTTTTCTTTTTTTTTTTTTTGGTCAGTCATGGGCTTGAATTCGGGGTCAAGGTGCTATCTGAGCTCTGTAGCTCATGACTAGTGCTCTACCACTTTGAACCACAGTTCCACTCCCCCCAGTCCTTTTTCTTTTGTTTTTAAAATAAAGTCTTACATTTTTGCCTGGGACAGCCTGGATTGAAATCCTCTTACTATGCTTCTCAAAGAGCTTGAATGACATGTATGAGCCACCACGTCCAGCTTTTCACTATTCAATGAGGTTGAGGGTCTAGTAAACTTTTTGTAAGGTTTGCTGGAAAGGAAACCACCACATGCTTCAGGCAGAGAAGAGTTTATATGGGGAGAGCAAACTGCCAGCCCACACAAGATGGAGGCACAAGAAACAGAGGGGAGGGGCTGGGAATATGGCCTAGTGGCAAGAGTGCTTGCCTCACATACATGAAGCCCTGGGTTCGATTCCCCAGCACCACATATATAGAAAACGGCCAGAAGTGGTGCTGTGGCTCAAGTGGCAGAGTGCTAGCCTTGAGCAAAAAGAAGCCAAGGACAGTGCACAGGCCCTGAGTCCAAGGCCCAGGACTGGCCAAAAAAATAAAAAATAAAATAAAATAAACAGAGGGGAAAGAAGAAGAGAGAAAGAGAGAAAAGGAAAGAGAACAAGGTGTTGAGATGGATTATATAGGGAAATGTGGGAGGTGTGGCCAGGTGGATTGGATGTTATGTCAAAGAAGGAGGAGGTAGCTGGCTCCAGGTGTGCTAGTTACCTAGGTAATGTGGGTACTGGGCAAAGACTTAAAAGGCGGGGGGGGGGGGGGGAGGCGCAACTGCATGAAGCCTTCATGGGTGTGGACCTTACACTTTTACCATGGCTGACTTGGTAGAGCAATCCTCTTTATCACTACTTCCAATGAAGTTGAGATTACAGGCATGATCCACCATGCCCAGCTAGAAATGTTAGTTTCCAAATACATGGGAATTTTCCAGGCGTATTTTTTAATTGAATTTTATTGACAAGGTGATGTACAGAGGGGGACAGTTACATAATAAGGTAGTGAGTACATTTCTTGTCTTATTTGTTACACCTTCCCTCATTTTCTTTCCTTTCCCTAGTTAAGCCCTAGATAAGCATATATACAATATCCGAAGTCATATACAGTGACCACAGGCCAGGCATATTTCTTGATTGATTTCAAATTCATTAATAGGGACTAGCTAATAGTAGGAGTACACATGATTCATATTGTATGGTGAGAATACTTTTGATGTTACTGGGTCTTATATTATGGCCTATAATATGTTCTGTTTGATGAATGCTCCATATCACTTGTCTGTTTATTTATGCAGGTATTGAAGTGCCAGACTTTGAAGTCAGGCCCCATTTTACCACGTGAACCCCATTTTAGAATCGAACCCTGAGCCAATCAGATTTGTACCTGTGTCCTAATCTTGCTTGCTTGAACACCTGATTCTTGTAACCTTGTTCTTTGCCTTTATAAGCCCTGTGTAATCACAGCTCGGGGCTCCCTCCTAACCTCCACTGTGTCGGTGGGTAGGACGAGGCCCGAGTTGCAGCTCGCTTAAATAAATCCTTGCCTTGCTTTTGCATTTCGGAATGTCTGAATCTCAGTGGTCTTCTTGGTGGTGGTCTAACGACTTGGCACAACAGTATTAGGCCTTGAACTCAGGGCCAGCGTGCTGTCCCTTAACTTTTTGGCAAAAGGATGGCACTCTCCCACTTGAACTCCACTTTTGGCATTTTGGTGGTTAACTGGAGATAAGTGTCTCACAGACTTTTCTGCCTGGCTCTTAGGTAAGACTTCTTTCCCCTGATGATTGGTGATGATTACCACTTCCTACATCTGTTGATCATTTGTATGTGTTCTTTTGAGAAATATTTATTCAGATTCTTTGCCGATTATTTACTGATTCATTCACCTTAAGAGACTAGGTCTTGCCAGGTGCTAGTGGATCAGGCCTATAATCCTACTCTGGAGACTTAGATCTGAAAGCCAGCTTCAGCAGAAAAGTCTGCGAGACCCTCATCTCCATTTAACCAGCAAAAAACCAGAAGATCTGGCTCAAGTGGCAGAGCTCTAGTCCTGAGCAAAAATGCCAAGTAAGGGCTGGGAATGTGGCTAAGTGGTAGAGTGGCTGCCTAGCATACATCAAGCCCTGGGTTCAATTTCTCAGTACCACATAAACAGAAAAGCCAGAAGTGGTGCTGTGGTTCAAGAGATAGAGTGCTAGCCTTGAGCAAAAGAAGCTCAGGGACAGTGCCCAGGCCCTGAGGTCAAACACCAGGACTAGCAAAAAAAAAAAAAAAAAAAAAAGCCAAGTAAGAGCTTGAAGTCTGAGTTCAAGCCCTAGCACCAGAAAGAGAGAGAGAGAGACAGAGAGAGAGAGAGAGAGAGAGAGAGAGAGAGAGAGAGAGAGAGAGAGAGAGAGAGAGAGAGAGAGAGAGAGAGAGAAAGATTGACACTCTTTATACTTTTTCCAGGCTGGCCCCAGACTCTTGGGCTAAAGTCATCATCAACTTATTCTCAAGCTCCTTTGATCCACTGGACACCATTGCTCGTTGCAAAAATCAGAATGAGTATATATAATACATTATATGTACATATGCATTATCATCCCTTTATCAGAGATGTGCTTAAAAAATGATCCCTACTGTTTCATGGCTCGCCTCTTTACTTTGTGTATTACTATAATACACATTTCGGTTTGTCTATTTTTGCTTTTGTGGTCAAATACATAAAAGGCAGGGCCAGATCAGTGCCTTGGGGTTGTACTCCTCTGTTTTCTTCTAGTAGTTTTATTGTTTCAGGTCTTATGTTCAGTCTTTGAGTTGATTTTTGCATGTGGTTTAAGGGAATGGTCTAATACCATCCTTCTCCATATGGACATTCCATTTTCTCAGCAGCCTTTATTGAAGAGTTTGTCCTTCCCACTTGGGTGTGTGTGAGTCTGAGACCCTGAGTTGGGGGACCTGAAAAGACTGGGAGTTGGGAAGGCCTATTCCCAGCGTACTCTCAGAACACTGGGAATTTCCTGGGAAGATCAATCAGTCCTGGCCTAACAGGAATTCAGATCTCTCCTGGGTGGAGCCTGGGGTAGAGGAAGGTTTGTGCGAATTCTAAGCTGTTACCTATTTAACTCTAGTTCCCCAAATTAGGAAGTCATTTACTACTTGTATATGCAATATTGTCACTTGTTGATGCTTTATAACCTTTTTTTCTGCACACCTCCCTATATGAAACACAACAAAAACTTTCGTTAATGGAACCTTGGGATCTGGAGCTAGCAGAGGGCAACAGGTCCCCTGCCATCCAAACCTCAATTTCACAGTCCAGTGTCACTTCCTGCCTTGCTCTTGCCTGCTTGAGGCTCCTTGTGGCTTCTAAAGTGGGTTCAACAGGTGTGCTTGACACATTTGTCAGAAATTAATTGAACATAAGTGTATAGATTTATTTCTGGGCTCTATTTTCCACAGTCTGTTTTTATTTATTTATTTATTTTTATTTTTTTTATTTTTTGCCAGTCCTGGGCCTTGGACTCAGGGCCTGAGCACTGTCCCTGGCTTCTTCCCGCTCAAGGCTAGCACTCTGCCACCTGAGCCACAGTGCCCCTTCTGGCCATTTTCCATATATGTGGTGCTGGGGAATTGAACTGAGAGCTTCATGTGTAGGAGGCAAGCACTCTTGCCACTAGACCATATTCCCAGCCCACCACAGTCTGTTTTTATGCAAGTATCATAATATGTGTGTATGTATATGTGTATGTGTATATGTGTAGAGTGTGAGAGATCTTGCTATGTAGCCCAGGCTGGCCTAAAATTTGGTATCCTGCTAATCAGTCTCCCAAGTTCTGAGCTCCAGGCCCCAACTTTGTGGTTTCGGTGTAGAGATTGTTCACGTCCTCAATTAAACTTATTCTTTTTTTTGGAGAGGGGGTGCTTAGTAGCTATTATAGGTGGAAGTGTTCTCTTGACTCTTTTTTGGTAATTTTTCTTGGTTTTAGCATACAGATTTTTTGTGGCCTGCAAGTTTACTAAGTTTGTTTCTTAGTTCTAATCTTTTCCAGTGAAGTCTCTGGGTTTCTGTGTAAGAGATCACACTGGCTGACTTCCTCCTTCCCATCTGATGGCTTTGCTTTCTTTCACTTGCCTATTATTACCCTGGCTAGGCCTTCCAGCAGTACTATGTTGAGTAGAAGAAATGACAGAAAGGACATTCTTGTCTTGGCCCAGCTATTTTTTTTTTTTTTTTTCATTTTTAGTCTTTTATTAAAATATTCAAATGCAATAAGGCAATTATTTAAGACACTTAAAATTGTGTTTAACAAATGGATAACTGGCCCCACACGTGACATACTGCACCCCAACTTTTCTTCTCTAAGACACCAACATCACTATTTTTAAGAAGTGGTCTCTCTGAAATCATCTCAAAGAAGTTCTGATTGCAACTACAGTAGTATTAACTTTCAATAAAAGAATCCAAAGAAAAAGCAAAATGTATAGTCCATTCTGCGGTTTTCCTTTCCGGTGTTTCTACCACCCCCTTTTGCATCCACTCGACAGTGCAACCCACAGCTTCCCTCCTACAAGCTATCACACTCCATCCACTGTTCCATCTGCCACTGGAGGCAAGTGAGTGATTCCCAAACACCACTTCCTGTGAGCATCATTTGGGAAACTGAGTCCCCAGGCTCCCCCTCAGACACATGAAGCAATCTTCTTCCCAGGAATATGTGGCTAGTCTTACTCAATCTAACATTTGGAGTGACTAAAGAACAACATTATCACAAAGTAGGATCCAGGAAAAAAAATTAAAAAGACAAAATTTGGGGTTGTTCATCCTAAATGATCAGTGAGTAGGGTAACTGGCAATGTGTCTGGCACTGGCTCTGCTGCCCCCTGCATGGAAGCCAGCACCTTCCCTGACCCTGAACACTAGGCAGGCAGATGTCACCTAGGGAAGTCACACGCCCCTTCTCCATCCCTGCTTCTCCATTTTCTCACCTTCTTTCCATCTTTCCTCTTACTCTAACTTCTGTCACTCTCCCATTGTCCTCTCTTTCTTCTCCTCGCCTCACTTCTCTTTTCCTTCTTGCATGATTATTCATGTACACCATTCTTTTCTTCTCTACTTTCTCTTCCTTGAAAACACTCCCTTACCTAACAGAAGCAAATCATCCCGAGCACCACGTCAGGAAGCATTCAGCCAGGGACACTGACCACCAGGGCAAATGAGAACCTCAGCAACAGCACAGCTGTGGCAGGACAAGCCTTGTGAGGGATTTTCTGACCCTTTCCTCTTCTGATGATGTTTGAAGTACACACTTGCTGTGCTTAAAAACCAAAGGCATGGAGAAGGTTAAGTGGCATGCCTGAGGTCTCTAACCAACAGAAGAATCCAGAGCTAGTTCACAATGTGGTCTTCCTGTGGCCACACCCACATCTGACTGAAGATGAGGTTGGCCCAGCTATTGGACATGAAATTCTCAACATTTTCCTGTTAAGTATGTCAGCTGTGGTTGCCATATAATGCCTTTATTGTGTGGAGATACATTCTTTGGATACCAAATTTGATTAGAGTTTTTATCGTGAAAGAATTAAAAATTATGTCAAATTCTTTTTCTGCCTCTATTGAGACAAATACATTGACATTATTGTCCTTTATCATGCTAATGTAGGCATGAAACATTTACTGATTTGTGCATACTGCATGTTTCTTGCATCCCAATAATAAACCTTGTGTTTTCTTTTTCTTTCTTTCTTTCTTTCTTTCTTTCTTTCTTTCTTTCTTTCTTTCTTTCTTTCTTTCTTTTTGGCCAGTCCTGGTCTTGAACTCAGGGTCTGAGCACTGTCCCTGAGCCTCTTTGTGTTCAAGGCTAGAGCTCTATCACTTGGGCCACAGTGCCACTTCTAGTTTTTCCTAGTAGTTTACTGGAGATAAGAGTCTCACCAACTTTCCTGCTGGGCTGGCTTTGAACTGTGATTCTCAGAGCTCAGTCTCCTACTCCTAGCCTCTCAGGTAGGATTACAGGCATGAGCCACCGACACCCAGCCTAAATCCTGTATGTTTTTACTTTTTTTTCTTCTTATGTATGTATGTATTTATTTATTTATTTATGCCAAACTGAGGTTTGAACTTAGGACCTGAGCGCTGTCCCTTAGATTTTTTTATTTTTTTCAATATAATTTTATTAGCACTTATTACATAAAAACTCACTTATACCGATCCAAAGGAATGCTTTAAAAAATTCAAAAGCCTATTTAATTAGATTTTAACATTATGGTAGAACTAATTCTCACAGCCCTCTAAGTCAAGAATACTACTTAGAATTAAGTTTAGTTCTATCAAGAACTAGAAACTAAACCTGTGTGCATAGTGTCACTTAAAACAAAGTTCCATGAAAATATAATATGCATCTAGGAATGTATTAGTGGCAAACATCACTGGCTTCCAAATTAAAGGAATTTCCAACCAAACCACAATCAGAGGCTTCCATTCAATATAGTTTTAAGTCTAGAAAGAGACCCTGAATCCTTAAGTACTTGGAATATGATTTTATGCCCTGACACTAGTATAAAACACATCAACTCTAATGCATAGATTATGACACATTATGACAACAGAATACTTTTCCACAGAGCTTTTTCTATGTCACAAAATGCTGACATTTCCAGTTAAGTATATGCTGGTCGGAGGCTGGGGATATGGCCTAGTGGCAAGAGCGCTTGCCTCGCATACATGAAGCCCTGGGTTCGATTCCCCAGCACCACATATACAGAAAATGGCCAGAAGTGGCGCTGTGACTCCAATGGCAGAGTGCTAGCCTTGAGCAAAAAGAAGCCAGGGACAGTGCTCAGGCCCTGAGTCCAAGGCCCAGGACTGGCAAAAAAAAAAAAATATGCTGGTCATTGCTGATCTTGTGAAATTCTACGTCCTCCAGCTTGAGCAGTATTGTAGGAGTCACAGATCTTATACTTCATGCCTAAAATATGGAACTGGATGGTCGATCATCGATTACAGTCATTGCAGAGAATGTCCACAGTCATGTTCTGGTACTCTGACAGCATGGGGGGGTGCCACCTCGTCATCGAGCTGCCTCCAGTACCACGTCATATCTAGAGCATAGTGAATACACAGCGGACAGCAGTAGCATTCTTTCAACATTTCTTTTTTTTTTTTTTTTTTTTTTTTTTTGGCCAGTCCTGGGGCTTGGACTCAGGGCCTGAGCACTGTCCCTGAGCTTCTTTAGCTTAAGGCTAGTGCTCTACCATGTGAGCTACAGTGCCACTTCCTGCTTTTTCTGTTTATGTGGTACGAAGGAATCGAACCCAGGGCTTCAAGCATGGTAGGCAAGCACTCTACACTAAGCCATATTCCCAGCCCTGGAAGGATTTTTTTTGGAGGATTTTTATATTTATGTTCATCAGGAATAGTGACCTGGAATTTTCTTTCTTCTGGTATCTGTTGGTGGGGGGGGGGAGTAGAGTTGACTCCATTGAAGTAGAGTGGGGGTTCGCTACAATAAAACGGGGTCCTCCCCCAAGGGAGGGGATTCCTGGTTCCCCCAAGAGTCCACCACACAGTCTCCAGCTACAAGACGACAAAAAGACAGATTTATTGGGGAAGTAAAAAGTGAACAAAAAGTGAACCGACCGGCCTTGGTAGCAGCCCAGGCTCGGGAGCCGAAACTGCCGACCATGTGTGCAGGATCAGGGCACAGACTCGGGAGCTGGAGCCTCCCGCACATGTGAAGGCCAGACTCGGGAGCTGGAACCGCGTGTGGCCTTCCAGACTGGTTATAAGGCAAACATCACAGACAAACATGCCACACACAGGTGACCAATGAGGATACAACACTTACAGAGCATGCTAGGCTGCACGCAGGTGGCCAAAAGAGTTACAGTCTGTCTCATAGTATCTGAACCAACCTATCATTCTGGTTAGAATTGGCGCACAGATTTGGCGGGGCTCACATGATGCAGGTGGATACGCCTACTCATAGGAGGGCACAGGTTCCTTTGAAGCTCCCACGCCTCAGGTGGTCAATTTACATAACTTATCATAATAAAGAGGAGCTTCCCTGGATAGGGTGGGGGAGAGCTTAGTGGAGATGGAGTTGGCTTCTGCTCTTATCTGAGCTGGAGTCAACTTGAAGTCCCTCCACAGTTAATGATGGCACTGGCCAGATCTGACCTCCCTATTACATCCATCTTGATTAGGGAAACATGGTAGCAAATTTGGGGGGGAGTAGAGCTGACTCCATCTTGATTAGGAAAACAAAACATGGTATCAATTGTTAAAATGAAGTTAAATATTAGGTCAACCTGACAGCAAAATTCTGCTTCTGTAAATGTCTTGCTTGGTCTGCCCCCTGCGTCAACCCCCTACATCTGTCCTCCACTTTTACCTTTATAAACCCCAACTGAAGGACTGTTAGGGGTCGCAGTTTCAGCTCCCGAGGCTGTGCTGCGTCCCTGGTGGGTCAGTTTGCTTTTTGCTTCCCCAATAAATCCGTCTTTTTGCTCGAGACTGACTCTTGGAGGGACTCCCTCAAACCCCGTAACAATGTCTTGTCTAGCTTTCATACAGGGGTGATAGTGGTCTCACTATATATGTTTAGAAATATTCCTTTCCTGTCAATGTCATGACAGAAATTTGGGAACTGTACTCTTTTTTCAATATTTTTGTTGTTGCCAGTCCTAGGGCTTAAACTCAGGGCCTGAGCACTGTCCTTGGCTTCTTTTTGCCCAAGGCTAGCACTCTGCCACTTGAGCCACAGTGCCACTTCCAGTTTTATGCTTGTTAATTGGAGGTAAGAGTCTCATAGACTTTCCTGCCTGGGCTGGCTTTGAACCATGATCCTCTCAGATCTCAGCCTACGGAGTAGCTAGGATTACAGGCATGAGCCACGATCACCCAGCTCCTTACTCTTTAAGTAGCCTATTGACTTCTACTTCTTCATAATTCAATCTTGGTAGGTTATATATTTGTACAAATTCATCCATGTCCTCTGGGTTATTTAATTTGTAAAAATGTTCACAACAGTTGGTTATTATCTTTTTCATTTTGGTGGGGTTTGGTTTTAATGTTTGCTCTTTCATTTCTGATTTTATTTATTTGAGGTTCCCCCTGCTTAGTCTGCAAAAACTTTGACGTTATTTTGGGAAGAAAATCAACTCTTAGCCAGCTGTGCTAGTTCATATGTACAACCCCAGCTATTCAGGAAGCAGGATCCTATTGCTTTTCTAGTCTCTACTTTGTTTTCTACTCCCAACTTCATTATGTCCTTTCTTCTATGAACTTGGGGCTTAGTGTAATTTTTTTTCAAGTTTCTTGACATGAACACTAGGCTGTTTGACATTCTCCTTCACTTTGCATGTAGGCAATTTATTGGTTCATTCTCAGAACTAGTCTTGCTATATCCCATAAGTTTGGTATGTTCTATACTCATTTTCACTTATTTCAAATATTAAAAAAAATTCATTTTAATGTGTCCTCTGAATCACTGGTTGTTCAGAAGCATAATATTTAATTTATAAATGTATGTGTGAATTTCCTGAAATCCTGATCCCACTCATTATTGATTTCTATTCTGTATGTGTATTCACCCCTATGCATGTCCCCTGAGGCTAATAGTCTGGGTGTTGTCCTCAAGATTTGTTCAAGGCTAGCATTCTATCACTTGAGCTGCAGCTCTACTTCCAGCTTTTTGTTGTGAATTGAAGATAAAAGTCGCATCTCATGAACTTTCCTGCCTGGCCTAACTTCAAATCTCTCTCTCTCTCTTTTTTTTTTTTTTTTTTTTTTGCCAGTCCTGGGCCTTGGACTCAGGGCCTGAGCACTGTCCCTGGCTTCTTTTTGCTCAAGGCTAGCACTCTGCCACTGGAGTCACAGCGCCACTTCTGGCCATTTTCTGTATATGTGGTGCTGGGGAATTGAACCCAGGGCTTCATGTATGCGAGGCAAGCACTCTTGCCACTAGGCCATATTGCCAGTCCCCCTAACTTCGAATCTTGATCCTCAGATCTCAGCCTCCTGAGTACCTAGGTTACATGAATGAGCAACCAGCACCCATCTTTTTCTACTTTTATACCACTGTGCTCAAAAAAGATACTGTGACTTCAGTCATCTTAAATCTGTTTTTGTGTGTGTTGGTACTGGGGCTTGAACTCAGGTCTAGGCCATTGTCCTTTAATTTGTTCACTCAGGCTGGTGCTCTACCACTTGAGCCACAGCTCCACTTCTGGCTTTTTGGTTGTTAATCAGATAAGAGTCTCTTGGACTTTCCTGCCTGGCTGGCTTTGAACCTGGATTCTCAGATCTCCGTTTCCTGAGTAGCTAGTATTGCAGGCATGAGCCACCAGTGCCTACTTCTTAAATTGGTAAAGACTTATTTTTTGCATAACATATATACTAAAAACTATTCTACATTCAGCCGCTGTTAGATAAAATCCCCCTTGACATGGGATACCATTAGGTTTATTTGCCATCTAGAGACCAGAAATTTTCTGAGGAATTACTGCTTTTTCTTTTGTGTGTGTGTGTGTGTGTGTGTGTGTGTGTGTGTGTGTGTGTGTGTGTGTGTTTTGGGGTTTTTTTTTTGCCAGTCCTGGGCCATGAACTCAGGGCCTGAGCACTATCCCTGGCTTCTTTTTGCTCAAGGCTAGCACTCTGCCACTTGAGCCACAGCGCCACTTCTGGCCATTTTCTATATATGTGGTGCTGAGGAATCGAACCCAGGGCTTCATGTATTCAAGGCAAGCACTCTTGCCACTAGGCCATATTCCCATCCCTACTGCTTTTTCTTAATTAACAGTCTTTCCTATAGTTTATCTCTCTTGGTTCATGTCTTACTCCAAGAAATTCAACAAAGTAAGGAAAGATGTGTAGTCTGGAAAAAATTATTTCCTGACAATGCACATTGGTACGTCTTCTGGGTACGTAATTGGGTTCGTCTTCTGTCTCTTGGGCACTGCGGCAGGCATGAGCATTGCTAAACTTGCTGCTACTCTATAAGAAAGATTCTTTTCCAGGTATTCAGTATCACTGTTCACACATTTCTCTTTTTTCTGATTCTTTTCTTTCCTTTTTAAAACAATCTTTAAGTGGTTATAAAAAGGGATATCATCAGGGTATTCAAGGTATCAGTTTAGACAGTCTCACTATGTAGTCCATGATGGTCTCAAACGCACAGCCTTTCTGCTCAGCCTCCAGAGTGCTGTAATTCCAGTGAGTACCAGCACACCTGACCCTGACCGGCATTACAGTTCACACTAAGCAGCCTTCTTGGATATATCAAAATGGTGCTAACAGTCTCCTTAAAGGCCTTTAGGCTTTCCCTGACACTGTGTTCCTCCTTTTCCTTTCTTCTTTCCTTCCTTCCTTCCTTCCTTTCCTCCTTTCTTCCTTTTCTTTCCATTGGTGGTAGTGGATTTAAACTCATGACCTTGTCCTTGCTAAATAGGCAATGTATCATTAAACCAAACTGCCAGTCCGTTACTACTTTGGCTATTTTTGAAATAGGGTTTCACTTCCTGTCAAGGTGTGTGCTTTTCTATAAGTGGTCAGAGTTCAGTACCAAGCAAGAGGTATCAAATTTTAAGCTTCTAAAAACAAAAAACAAAACCAGGTTCCAAACCTGCCACTTCCATGGCTGAGAAGAAATGCCCAGACAACCACTCCTGTTTTGGCTTCTTCTTTTTTTTTTCTATCTGCTTCATTTTTACTCCTGAAACCCACATGCCCACCACAACAGTGAAGAGACACAGATCAACAACTTAGAATGTAAAAGCTCAGAGCTTTGGAAAACTACTGAGAACCTTCAGCTGACAGCAGCGACCCACTATCTGTGAGCTGCTACTCTCTAAGGGCTGCAGGGAGACAGCTAACAAGGGGCTGCATGTCTCTCTCTCTCGCCTATCACCACCATCCCGTCAAGCTCTCATTCGCCAATACCATCATGACTGAACTCTATACCTTCACTGACTGGCCTGTAGAAACCTAGAATCAAGATTCATAAATCACAGCAAGACCACAGAATTCATGAACTGACAACATGACACTCTCAAGAACAATACAGGGGAGGAATTGTGAGAGTGAAGATGTGAAGTTAAACCAAAGCATCATTAAGGCAATGATGAGATCAGTGGCTGATTAAATAAAAGAGAAAAACTGGAAACAAGTAGAAGAATACCAAGAGAAGATGGACAAAAAACAAGAGGAAATGATGGAAATGCAGGGCATGAGAGTCATAAGAAGCTAGAAACTATGAAAAACTTTATGAAGGATATGAGATAATATCCATAAAGAAATATAAAGCATCCTATCACAAAACACAGATGAAAACCTAAGCAATAGAAATAAAGAAGTTGAAAACAGGTGTCAGGAGTTGAAGATAAAGCAGAAGAATTAGAATGGTCAAATATATTGTAAATGTTAGGTCCTCTCCCTGAGGGCTACATGCAGATGCCCCCACCTCATTAAGTCTCCACCCAGTTACCTGGGTAACCTGCAGACATGGAGGCAGTTACCTCCCCTTTCCCTGAGGTCACATCCTAATCCACCTGGCCACACCCCTTGCCCCTGCCCTAGATATAAGGCAGGGCTGGGGGGGGGGGTTCTCTCTCTCTACTTTCTCTCCGGCCATGGATCATCTTGGACACAGGCCAGCAGTTTGGTAATAAACTTTCTTTCCTGCCTGAACACCACGTGGCGTTCTCCTTTACCGGCTACCTACTTTAAAAACCTAACATATATGGTGCCGTGACTCAGAAAGGGCTTAAGAGTCAGGACAGGCGGAATTCCCCTCTATTTTCCTCCTTTTTCTGGGAGTATCCCCAGTCCTGACGGCCCTTTTTCCACAAACCGAACTGCTGCGAGACACCACGTGGCACTTTTCACTAATATCATTGCTGGCCTCCACATCCACATCCACACCACTTGTCTACCCTGGTGAGTGAAACTGCTGCTGCTCCGGTTCCGCTGCTTCTGCCGCTTCTGCCTGGTAAGCTCTCATCCACTCACCAGGCGCCTCCCTCCCGTGCTTTTTGGGTTTTGCATCACAGTCACACCCCAGCCCGGACACTGCTAGCACGCCTCTTGACAGTGCAATGAGGCCTGCTCGAAATATTCAAACAGATACAGTTTTTGCCACTGCAATGGTAAATGGTCAGAAGTCACTTATATTCAGGCTCTCTTTCTCAATTTTCCTCTCTTTCTCTTCCTTTTTCTCCCTCTCTCATCTGCCTACTTACTTGCTTACTTTATAAAAACTCCAAGTCGTACCATCCTGATAACATGCCTTGCTTACAAAGCTGCCTCTTTTCACAGACCTCCAATACTGAGGCTTGACCACCAATGTGCTTTTTCAGCAAAGATATCTAAAAGTTCTTTTCTCTAGCATTGACCATGTGGTGGATATTGGATTTAACCGGCACCAGCTCAGGCGCCATTATGCCATGCCACGTGTTCTCTATTAGTGTGTTTGTGTCCTCCTGCCACCCCCCTCAACATGGCATCCCACTGGAGTTTATCAAAATATGGTATCTCCATTTTATAATCTGAAAATTGTTGTTTGCTAGCAAAATTGGTTTTCTAACTGACCACGTGGTTTTAAAATATTGGGCAAAAAAAATGTCATTTACTATTGAAATTCATTTTTGCATGCTGTAAAACCTATGTGCAGTGTGTATGTCTGTGTAAATGTCATTTGTTAGTATGTCCATCTAGCTATATCTGTGCTAAAACTCATCACATCTACTGAGTTTTGTCATTGCAGAATTCTGGCAAGTATTTGGTCAATTCTTGACAAGGTACAGGTAAGCTCTAGTCCCCTTGGTCTCTTTGTTGTTTTAATTGGAAATAAAAAAGGGCTTTTGTGGCAAAGACACCTTGGATTGCAGTTTGAAGCCAACCCGGGCTAAAAATCTCAAACTCCATCTCCCAGTTAATTAGCGAAGAGCCAGGCTGGAAGCATGGCTGAAGAGACTTATCTCTAAGCAGTCAAATGCTGGAAGTGGAGCTGTGGCTCAAGTGATAGAGTACTAGCCTTGAGCAGAAGTGCTCAGGGACAGTGCCCAGGCCCTGAGTTCAAACCCCGTGAATGCCAATGGGGGCAAGCCATCCCAGCAACAAGCACTTAGACCCCTGGGACTCAGCCAGTTCAGGGAACAAGGATCATGGAGAGGAGTAAGAGGAGAATTATGTCACATCCTAAATGGAGTCACTTTGTCTCGCCCTTTCAAAATTAATCAGAGCCGGGGGATCAGGAGATAGTAGCTTGTCCATCTAATGTCCATGCCTGAATATAAGAACTGTCCAAGTCATCCAATTTTTAATTTTGTGCCCTAAACCCTTCCTTTTGCCTTAACATTTTTTTTTTGTCCAGCCCCTGCCTCATGAGACTTCTTCCAGGCTTCATTCAAGGACTGGCATCTACCACCAAGGGACTCTGCTGCTCGCCTTCTCCAGGAGGGGGCGACATTTCTGCCTTTTACCCCTAATGCCGACGCCCCTTGCCAGCAGGAAGCAGCCAGAGAGTCTTTGCCCTTTTTCATAACTATTAAAAGGCTGGAATGTTAGGTCCTCTCCCTGAGGGCTCCATGTAGATGCCCCCACCTCATTAAGTCTCCACCCAGTTACCTGGGTAACCTGCAGACATGGAGGCAGTTACCTCCCCTTTCCCTGAGGTCACATCCTAATCCACCTGGCCATACCCCTTGCCCCTGCCCTAGATAAGGCAGGGCTGGGTGGGGGGTCGTCCCTTCTCTCCCTTCTCTCCGGCCATGGATCATCTTGGCCACAGGCCAGCAGTTCGGTAATAAAGTTTCTCTCCTGCTTGAATACCGTGTGGCGTTCTCCTTTACCGGCTACCTACTTGAAAAACCTAACAGTAAATAATAATAATATAACATTCAGAACATGCCAAAGGGACATTCAAGAACTAGAGGATTGCCCAAAAGATCAAATCTACATATAATTAGAAGAGATGAGAGAGAGATGAGGGAGAAGCCCTGGGTTCGATTCCTCAGTACCACCTAAACAGAAAAGGCCAGAAATGGCACTGTGGCTCAAGTGGTAGAGTGCTGACCTTGAGCAAAAACGAATCCAGGAACAGTGCTCAGGCCCCGAGTCCAAGCTCCAGAACTGGCAAAAATAAAAAATAAAGACATCTGGGTAGCAATGGCATACACCTATAACCCTAGGTACTCAGGAGGCTGAGATCTGAGGATCACAGTTTGAAACCAGAGTACTAGCTTTGAGTGCAAAAGCTCTGGGACAACACCCAGGCCTGAGTTCAAGCCCCAGGAGTGACAAAAACAAAACCTTAAAGTTTTTGTTTTAATTCAATTACAAAATGAGCATGCAGGGCTGGGGATATGGCCTAGTGGCAAGAGTGCCTGCCTCATATACATGAGGCCCTGGGTTCGATTCCCCAGCACCACGTATACAGAAAATGGCCAGAAGTGGCACTGTGGCTCAAGTGGCAGAGTGCTAGCCTTGAGCAAAAAGAAGCCAGGGACAGTGCTCAGGCCCTGAGTCCAAGCCCCAGGACTGGCAAAAAAAAAAAAAAAAAATGAGCATGCATTTTGCCAGAGATGCTCATTGGAGAGTAAATGAGCACATGAAAAAAAATTCAGAGGCTGGGAATATGGATTAGTGGTAGAGGCCTAGCATGCACAAGCCCTGGTTTTGATTCCTCAGCACCACATAAACAGAAAACGCTGGAAGTGGTGATGCGGCTCAAGTGGTAGAGTGCTAGCCTTGAGCAAAAGAAGCTCAGGGACAGTGCTCAGTCCCTGAATTCAAGCCCCAGGACTGGCAAAAAAAAAAAAAAAATCAATACCTAGCCAGGCTCTAGTGGCTCTCACATATAATACTATGTACTTTGGAGGTTGAGATTGAAGGATCAAGGTGCAGAGACAACCAAGGCAGAAAAATCCATGAGGTTTGTTTTTTGGTTTTTTTTTGCCAGTCCTGGTCCTTGGACTCAGGGCCTGAGCACTGTCCCTGGCTTCTTTTTGCTCAAGGCTAGCACTCTGCCACTTGAGTCACAGCACCACTTCTGGCCATTTTCTGTATATGTGGTGCTGGGGAATAGAACACAGGGCTTCAAGTATACGAGGCAAGCACTCTTGCCACTAGGCCATATCCCCAGCCCCTCCATGAGGTTTTTAATCTACAATTGTCAAGCAAAAACCCAGAAAATAAAAGTATCTCTCAAGTGATAATGTACTTGGCCTTGAGTGAAAAAGCCAAGTGAGGGGCTGGGAATATGGCCTAGTGGCAAGAGTGCTTGCCTGATGTACATGAAGCCCTGGGTTTGATTCCTCAGCACCACATCTATAGGAAATGGCCTGAAGTGGCACTGTGACTCAAGTTCTAGCCCCGAGCAAAAAGAGGCTAAGGGGAGTGCTCAAGCCCTGAGATGAAGGCCCAGGACTGGCCAAAAAAAAAAAAAGAAAAAGCCAAGTGATAGCACGAAGCTATAAATTCAAGCCCCATCACCAGCACAAAGAAAACAGTATTCCACACTTATAGCACTAAGGAAATACAAAACCTAAAGAATATAGTGGTACAAGATGCTATTTAAAAAAAAACTATTGAGGGGCTGGGAATATGGCCTAGTGGCAAGAGTGCTTGCCTCCTACACATGAAGCTCTCGGTTCGATTCCCCAGTACCACATATATGGAAAATGGCCAGAAGGGGCACTGTGGTTCAGGTGGCAGAGTGCTAGCCTTGAGCCAGGAAGAAGCCAGGGATGGTGCTCAGGCCCTGATTCCAAGGCCCAGGACTGGCAAAAAAATGAATAAATAAATAAAAAGAAAAAGAACTATTGAGTAAGAACTATAATTAAGAACCAGTGAAATAAATAAATTAATTTAATTAAAAAAAAAGAACCAGTGGCAATCTTATACCTTGGAGAAAATGTAGAGAAACCAGACTTCTTGTACACTGGTGGTGGGAATATAAAATGACAAAACACTAGAAAATAGCTTGGCAGGTTTTTTTTCTTTTCATTTTTATAGCCCAGCAGATATTTACATATGCTAGGCCATGAACTCATAAGGAATAAGTTCCTTTCCATTGGTTCTCATAAAGTGTGCTTTTCTGGGTGGTGCAGGCTAGCACTTCAGTTGAGCCCAGGTTCCTTTATCTTTGGCTTCCTTCTTTATCTGGTCATTTTCCTTCACCCATTTCAGGAAGCTATCTGGGTTCTTTGAGGGCTTAATATGCTCAAAACACACATTAATCCTCTTGGCAAGGTTCTTGCCCTTAACTTGCTTGTTCACAATGCTAGCAGCATGCTTCCTTTCCAGATTTGCCATGGTAACATTTGTGGGGAACTATTTTGAACAGTACCCCTTCCTTTGATGTCTACAATATCACCCTTCTTGTAGATTCTGATGTATGTAGCCAAAGGAACAACTCCACGTTTCCTGAAGGGCCTAGAGAACATGTATTGGGTATCTCTCCTCTTTCCTTTGTGTTCATTATTTTGGCAAATTACTGGAAGATGGTAGTTCTGGCCAAAAGGAAGGAGCAGTTTCTTATAAATATACAATGCTATGTTACCCACCAACCACACTTATGGATGTTCATCCCAGAGTAAAAAACCTATGCTCATAAGAACTTATATACAACCAGGAGCTGATGGCTCATGCCTGTAATTCTAGCTATTCAGGAGGCTGAGAACCGAGGATCACAATTCAAAGCCATCATGAACAGGAAACATCCATACTCTTATCTCCAGAAGGGGAGCTGTGGCTCAAGGTCATAGAGCTCTACCCTTGAGCAAAAGAGCTCAAGGACAGCACCCAGGCCCTGAGTTCAGGCCCTATGACCACATACACACATAAGAATTTATATACAAATATTCATAGTAGTTTTATTTGTAACAACCAGAAACTGCAAACAACCCAAATCAATAAATGGTTAAACAATGCAGCACATCCATAACAATACAAAGAAAAACTAACACCCCCCTGATTCACATAATTGGATAGAGTTCAAGAGCACAGGGAGGGGAGGGATGACAAAATCACTCTCAAAAAGTAGATACTACGGGGCTGGGGATATGGCCTAGTGGCAAGAGAGCTTGCCTCGTATACATGAGGCCCTGGGTTCGATTCCCCAGCACCACATATACAGAAAACGGCCAGAAGTGGCGCTGTGGCTCAAGTGGCAGAGTGCTAGCCTTGAGCAAAAAGGAAGCCAGGGACAGTGCTCAGTCCCTGAGTCCAAGGCCCAGGACTGGCAAAAAAAAAAAAAAAAAGTAGATACTAAGGGCTAGGAATATGGCCTAGTGGCAAGAGTGCTTGCCTTGTATACATGAAGCCCTAGGTTCGATTCCTCAGCACCACATATACAGAATAGGCCAGAAGTGGCACTGTGGCTCAAGTTGGCAGAATGCTAGTCTTGAGCAAACAGAAACCAGAGACAGGATTCAGGCCCTGAGTCCAAGCCCCAGGACTGACTGGCGAAAAATAAATAAATAAATAAATAAATAAAATAAAAATACAGGGCTGGGAAAATGGCCTAGTAGCAAGAGTGCTTTTTTTTTTTTTCATATACATGAACCACATATATAGAAAATGGTCAGAAGCGGTGCTGTGGCTCAAGTGGCAGAGTGCTAGCCTTGAGCAAAAAGAAGCTCAGGCCCCGAGTCCAAGGCCCAGGACTGGCCAAAACAAAACAAAGCAAAACAAAAAAATGTACATACTCCTTTGGGAGTTTTAAGGGAGGAACAGAAATGGAGGAACAAAGGGTGAACAAATGCAGCAATAGTATCACTGGACAGTGTTGAAAATGAATTATACAACTTGTGGGTGGAATTGGAAGGAAAAACTGAGAGCAAGAGGGTAGGGGTGACATTGTTCCAAAAAAATGTACTCTTTACCTGACTTACATAACTAACCCCTCTATGCATCACCTTCATAATTTTTTCTTTAAAAATGTACATACTCCAAGGCAGGGCACTGGTGACTCATACTTCTAATCCTAGCTACTCAGGTGTGAGACCTGAGGATCATGGTTCAAAGCTAGTCAGGATAGGAAAGTTTGTAAGATTCAAATACCCAATTAACTACCAAGAAGCCATAGGTATAGATATGGCTCAAGTGGCAGAGTGCCAGCCTTGAGCAAAAAAATATCAGGGACAGTGCCAGACCCTGAGTACAGCCCCAGTAACAATATATGTGCACACAGTCTACATGCTCATATAATTCCTTGAATTGGCACAATTATGGTGATGAAAAATAGGTTAATGGGTTTCTAGAGATTAAGGATGGTGGAGAGATGAGGGATATGGTGACAAATGTACAGTATCTGTTCCCTTGTGGAAGTGAATACTATTGATGTCATACAGTGCAGAATTACATGCTCATGACTGCATGACAGAGCTGAGGAAAACAAGAGTCTGGGGCTTAGTTAGGTTTCATGGTTCTGCAAATAGACTATGGTAGCAAGTCTGATATTAACATTAAGGGAAACTGGGTTCAGGTACAGAAGAAACTATATTATTTTTGTAACTCTTACATGAACCTAACATTATCCCTACATAAATGTTTGCGAGCCAGGCACCAGTGGCTTATGCCTGTAATACTCAGGAAGCTGAGATCTGAGGATCACATTTTGAAGCTAGTTAGGGCAGGAAAGTCTGAGAGACTCTTAACCACCAAAAAAGCTAGAAGTGGAGGTGTATATAGTTCAAGTAGTAGAATGTGACCCTTTAGCAAAAAAGCTAATGGACGATGGCCAGGCCCTGAACCAAGCACCAGTACCAACACAAAAATATAGTTTTAGAAAGGCAAAGGTTCTTTCTAAAAATGTGCCACTACCACACATCTGAAGGGGGCTGGAGGGAGAGAGAGGCTGAGGGAGAAAATGGAAGTGACAAGTGAGAAAACAATTATTTCTTGGGAATCTCATTTTTAGTTTTTTTATGCGGCATAAATATATGTATATACACACACGTTCAACTAGACCTCTAGAATGTTCATAGCAGTTTTATTCATATCAGCTATAATTAGAAACAGCCCAAATGCCTATTCATATTTGTACAATGCACTATAAACAGCAGTATGAATAAACTAGAGCATGCAACAACACAGATGAATTGTATAGACATATTGTTGAATCAAAGAAACCAGGCACAAGATACATAGTTAAATTTATTTGAAGTTCAAGTACAGACATACCTGTACTTGTGTAAGGGACAACAGGTATCCTTGAAATAGTGGTATAAGAACTGGGACAGAGCATGTACAGGATTTCTGCAGCATTGGTGACTTCTGCAGTATTGCTTGTGTGCTCTTTCAGTTACTTAATTCTTATTTTTTGAGATCTCAATATGTCGTAGTTCATGCAATCATGGAGCTCATGGACCTCCTGCCTCAGCCTTCCCACTCCTGGGATTACAATGTGCACCACTCTACCTAAGATCTTGTTCATTATGTAATAACTACCAACTGTACACAAAATTTGTATTTTATGGAGACTATACTTCAAGAAAGGCTATCAAAAGCAAATACACAAGATAAGGTAACACACCCCTTAAAAAGCCTAAAATTAAAAGGACAAAGACATAAAACAATTGTTTATAAAAAGCTAGTGAGATAGCACAATCACTTTTTAAAGTGTTTGGTATTTATTACGTGTGCTCACACTCAACAAAAATGTACATTCTCATATGCATGTAGAAAAATATTCCTAAGTATTATACCGAATTGGAAACAATCCAAATGTCTTACAAATCTAATATCTATTAATACAAGTTATGGCTAAGAATTTCAGGGGGGCATCCCTCAGCCAACTAGGAACCAGACCCAGTAGGTAAAACTTTGTACTTCTGCTGCTCCTATCTGTCACGATTCCGGGAAATGTGATGGATCCTGTGTCAGTAACATACCCAACACCAGCTTTCCACCTGTTGCACTATCCTCCTCCTGCCTCCTGGAGTCATGGCCTCTAACTACCACACCCATGTTTCTCTCTAAAAGGAAATCCAAACATCAATCAAAGAACACCACTATTTTTTTGACAGGCCTGGGGCTTGAACTCTGGGCCTAGGTGCTGTCCTTGAGCTTCTACCACTTGAGCTACAGAACCACTTCTGGCTCTTTTGAGTTTATTGGATACATGAGTCCGGAGTTTCCTGCCCAGGCTGGCTTCAAACAGCAACCTTTGGGTCTCAGCCTAACTAGCTAAGATTATAGGTATGAGCCAGTGACACAGGTTGCTAGAAAGTTGTCAAGACCATCTCTGCAAGAGCTCCACCCCCTGGACTAGATATTTTCATTTTGTAAATTTTTAAGCAGTACATCTAAATCTTGCCCATTTTATAGTATGCTTGGCACTCGAAAAATTTGAATGTGCATCAGAGTAGGAAAGCTTAAGTATTGAGGAACAGATGGACTGTAAAGGACACATTTTTCTTGGACAGGCTTTCTTGGCTTCCAGGACACTTGTGCACACATACATACACAAATCACACACAGGCACATGCCCACTGGGGCACTTGAACTTAGGGCCCAAGTATCATCCCTTAGCTTTTTTGCTCTACGACGGTGCTCTCCCACAAGTCACACTTCCACTACCACTACCTTGCTGGTTAATTGGGAGTCACTGACATTTCTCCCTCAACTGGCTTTGAAACTACAATTCTCATCTTAGCCCCTTGAGTAGGATTACAGACATGAGCTACTGGCACCAAACTCTGCAGTTTTGACATCATACACGTATTACTAAGGGAAGACAGGCATTATAACACGGATGTGTTTCGTCATTCTCAACTGCGTAAGCCATGCAGTCACATTCTTGAATCTATATACTGCCAGAGTGGCCTATTTGAAACCCCAGCCCTCAGCAGGTGGAGATAAAATATTGTTCAAGGCCAGCCTGTGTACAGGATCACAAAATATCCAAATGCTTGCTTTATGAACAGATTACCAAAGGAATAAAGAGCATGTAGGTAGACATGAAGCTTTTGTAATGATAGGGGTAGTTTGAACTGAATGAACTGTGGCAGGTTAAGACAAGAACAAACAGCATCTAAGTACTTAGAAGGTACTGTCTAGGAGATAGTGAATATCATTTCTATAGAACAAACACCTAAGAATGTTCTACCAATTTTTATTAGTCTTCTTTGTAACCACACTGTACATGAAGTGTGCCTGGACTATTCTGAAGATGCTAAGTATAAACAGTGCTCAAGACAGTTGCCACACACAAAAAAAATCAAATTAAAAACAAATGGAAAAATCAAGGTAGGGCTGTGGAACCACTATTAGAAGGCCAAAGTGAAGGTTTGACATTAGCAGTTGTGCGGGAAAAGTTTAAAAGGACTCATCTGATACATCAATGCTATTTTCCCATGATCTCCTTTGCATGAAAACTGCAAACTCCTCAGGAAAAAGAATGCTGCTGAGCAGTTAATTCTTAAGACACAACTTACACTTGGTAAAGGACAAAGTGGCACAAACTAAGCCGCAGCCACTTGATATGGGAGAGCTAGCACGGCCATTCCTGTGGCTGTGAAGTTAGTCCCAGAAGTATAAAGGAAAAAAAGTGAGTTTCCAGAAATGGGCAAATAACAATGTAACTATACTACACCCGAGGGTGTACTATACCATGGCTAGCCTTGATGATTAAGGCTGTTTACAGACTATTGGGCACACTAAATGCTAGATTTGCTACCATGTCCACCTCAACTCTAAATGCTACAAGAGCTTTGAAAATATCTTAGAAAAGATTAAAGTATTTGGGAGGAGGTGAATAGTCTAAAAATGGTCCTGGGCCTCAGTAATAATAGAAAGATTGTGTGGCAATACATTTCCTCTTGAAAGATGCAGAAAACCTGGAGTGCAAAACCTGTAGCTTCCAAATCATTTTCTTGAACCAACTTGGGAATGGGTGCAATTTTAAGGTCCAGAATGTGTAAGTTGGACAACAGGCTGAAATTTACTTCTGTCAATATCCATGAAACTTTGAACAAGCTCCCATCTCTCTGAAAATGGGAATGATTACCTTCACTATATACATAATAGGATGGAGAGGTTAAGATTAACTTTCTCTTCCTGTTAAAACGAGTACATGAATTGCTTGAGCCTGGGATAACTGGAGCCTGGAGTTCATGCAACAGCTTGTTCATGTAAGTTTGGATTAGTAAACTAGCAACCCCAATTTCAAATTAGTAACCGTTGTAACCAGTTTATCTACAAACTTCCCAGGATTCTCTAGTAGTTATAAAAATGATGGTGCCACATATTCCCCGTTAAACTGAATTCAAACAAAATGAAGTTGCATCCCTCATGGATGTCCTCAATGTCCTAACCAGCCACCACAATCCTTCCATCCTTGACTTCATGAGATTAAACAAACTAGCTGCAGTGGGCATTCACCTCCCATCTCAATGGTTTCTATTTCTAATGTATAAACCAGTTTATAACACAGTTCTTCTAAGTGCCAATGACAGATTCTGTTTTTCATAACTGGGACTTACATTAGCTATTGTGAACAATTTAAGCCTTTTTAGGCTAACAGCTTAAGTAAGTAGGGAGGACAAACACCAACTGTTCCCTGTGCATGGTAATGACTGTGTAACTTCTTTCTCCTTCCATTTGCCCTCCACTCTCCTTTCAGGGATCAAATCCAGGGACTTATGCATGTCAGGTAACATTGTAACAGGGAGTTAACAACCTGGCCCATTAAATCACTTGCTTGACACTAAAACCAGTGGATAGGAAGGGGATTAAAACCTTGGATCAATCACTCACTCCTGGTTTAGTCTGCTTTCTCTATAAACACTGGGTGAAACATGTCTATCTTCTGCTCCTTTATTGGGGTAGAGGGAGGAGTATGTTACTAACCATTTTATCCCCGTCCTTCCAAACATGCTTACATGACAGCTATCGATAGGCTGTTTTGTTTTCCTTTTGAGGTTTGCTATGCCAAGCTATTACCATCATGAACAATCACAATTCTCTAAACGCTCATTTATTTCAGCTCCTTCCAAATCACCAATCTTCTTGTTGCTATTTGAATTGTCTTGAATTCTGCTTCCATTTGTAAACAGGTGTTAAAACATAACCGAGTCAGTGCTTGTGATTAACCTGTAATCCTAGCTCCTACTCAAGAGGCTGAGATGAGGACCTAGCTTAGAAGCCAGCCCAGGCAGCATTATGAGACAATTATCTCTATCTCTAATTACCCACCAAAAAATGTACAAGTGGAACTGTGGTTCAATTAGTGTGCTCCAGTGGAACTGAAAAGCTGAAGGACAATGCCCAGGCCAGGAGTAGTTCCAGGACAGGAATAAAAACAAAATAAAAAAACTCCACAACTGATACCATTCACATAATCTTTGCAGGTCTTCTATGTGAAGGGACTGTGAACAGAACTTGTCAGCCACTAACTTCTAGTAAGCTCATTTCACTGTATTATATGTATTAAGGCTATTTTAATTTTTTTAGACTTCATAGCATACCAAATAAAAGCTTCTTTCAACTATATCAAAGCATACTCAGTTTTATGGTTTTAAATTTTCCTAACAGTGAACTGAGGGTATTCAGCTAACAAAACATCCCATTTAAACAGTACTTGCAGGTTCTAGAACTGTTAACTTTTCATTTAACAGGGCCAGGTAATATCACAGTATTATCACTGTACCAACCTTCATGCATTTGAACATTTCAAGATATTTAACTCTATGCCACATTCCAATCCTATCCAATGCTGTAGCAGTGACACAGAAACCCAAATGCATAAGTACCATGCATTCCTATGATTACACTGTTCAAAGATGGAGACTTAATTTGTAGTAAATGAAAAGAAGTATTGTGGTGTTTTGGGTAATAATGCTAGTATATGTGTATACTTCTACTCAAGTGTCTTGTCATAGTAAAATGCTTCCTGATCTAAATACCCCACTTTCTTAGTGAACTTAAAGCAATTACATCTGACAATAAAAAAAATCTTCAGAAATGTAACCTAACAATCCTATAATAAGAGTACACATTGAATTCTAAACTAATTTATACAGTATTTATCTTTCAAACATCAATCGAATATTTTTTAAAACTGATTTTATTAGTATCTTAGGCTTGGTATTTTCAGCATCCAGTTGACTTTTCCACCTGCTAAATGTTTGAAATGTTTGTAACAGATCACATCAAAGAATAAGAACAAGCCAGGTTGCCAATGGCTCAAGGGGATCCTAGCTACTCAGGAGGCTGAGATCTGAGGATTGCAGTTAAAAGGCAGCCAGGGGAGGAGAAAGTCCGTTTGACTCTTATCCCCAATTAACCACCAGAAAACCAGAAGAATGCTCTGGCTCAAAGTGGTAGAGCTGAAGAGCTTAGGGACAGTTCCTAAGCCCAGAATTCAAGCCCTAGAACCAACAACAACAACAACAAAAATTGTCTTTTTTCTCACTGAATTAACAAGAAGGATTACTTTTATATTATGCATTTGAACTTGAAGGGCAGCTTTGTTTTGCCAATTGTGGGGCTTGATCTCACAGACTAGGCACAATCCCTGAGGTTTTTAGCTCAAGGCTAGGACTCTACCACTTTTAGCCACAGCACCAATTATCTGCTGGGAAATTAGGTAAGACTTGCACAGACTTTCCTGCCAGGTCTAGCTTTGAAATGTGATCCTGAGTCAGCTCTCAGCCTCTGAAGTAGCTAGATTACAGGCTTTACCCACCACTGCCTGGCCTATGGGAAGGGCAGTTTTTGACTGTTCTAATCCAGATAAAGAACCTATAACATGTTTATTAAAAACATGACTGAACTTTGGTCCATTGTAGTGAAGATACAAACAAAAAATGCCTGCACAGCCTGCTTCAATGAATCTTGACACCCAAGGAATCCAAGGTCCGTCTCTACAAACCTAAGAATTGTCTTCCTTGCTGCTGTACTGGAAAAACTGAAGCATAAAACATGAAGTACCTGGACTTTTCAGAACTAAACATTAGCGTTCTGGTATTAAATACTCGATCTGTCCTTAGGAGAGCTGGGTGCTACCTGGTTTACAATGACAAAAATGGGGTTAGGGCTTGAATTAAGGAAGGGATGATAAAGGTTAAGTGGCTAAAATTTGGCGAAGTACTAGATCATTCTAAGGAAACTATATATGCACAACTCCCACAATGTTCTAAGGGAACTGAAGAACAAAAAAGAAATGCTTTTCCTATTTTTCCGCTTAACCCTAAGGCAGAGCTCAATATAAAGGTTACTAGAAAAACAATTTGAATACATGATGTTACAAATATATTTAGCACAATCTCAGGGTTTTGTGGAGGCCGCTGCAAAACAAAGAATTTGAAGTGAACACTTATGCAAAAATAAAAAACCAGGTGTTTTTTTTTTCCCTCCAAATTCCTGGTTTAATAAGGGCTTATTTATTTTTTTTTTTGAGAAAAAAAGGCCCCAAACATCAGGCTGTTCACAAAAATAACCCACAGTATCAACTTTAGAAAACAAATATTAAGACTATTACACTAATTTTCTAAAGGATGCATCTGACATGCCAACTCTGTTCACAAAAATACAGTTACATTGTGTTAAACCGCCCCACACAGCACTCTCATGTGGGGTATGACAAACATATTTCTGACTTAAAGCTGCTATCCAGTGCTACAACTAAATGCGTGAGATTGCATTTGCAGTTAGGGAAGCAACTACTAAAATCTTGTATGAATGGAGAGAACTGTACTCCCTACATAACAAGAGATTCTTTTGGAGACAGTTGATAAAAACCATACATCCTTTTTATTGTTAAGTCATAAAGAGGTATCAAAATTAAAAGCAAAAATTACAGGGTAAGACTTAACAAAACTACCAGGAGCATCAAAGGAAGCAAAAAAATGGAACTAGGCGCAGGGCAATATGAATTAATGAACATGGGAAAGATGAGGATAGGGAGAATAGTGAGCATGTGCTGAAGATACTAGGGGAGAGGATCTGGTGAAATTTTGATCTTAAGACATGCGCCTAGGTAAAGAAACAATGGGATAAGATCCCTAAGCCCCACTATGTGCTTAAGAGTCATCCTCGCCATTGGCGCTGTCTCTGTCATCCTCTCCTTCCTCAGCCTCTTTTTCATCATCCTTGATCAACTCCAGCTGTGAGAAACAGACACAAACATGATGGAGTTAGAAGCACTCCATGTGTTCTTGGTCCCCCCTCCACCACCTCTTTCTTTCCTTTCCCATAGTTTTCACCTGGTCTTCCCCCCGATCTTCATTATCATCATCATCCAGTAGGTCCCCCTCCTCAGCAGAATCATCTGCACCCCCCTCAGACTCCATCTTGACATTAGTCTCATCTTTCTTCAGGGAGCTGCTGCTCTGTTCTTCTTCTGACTTATCATTCTTCACCTCTACTGTCGATGATAAGGACAGGTCTGTATAGGGAGCAAGGATGCAAAGAGTCCCACTGTGGTCATGGAATTGGATTGAGCATATTTACCCCACCAATGCCCTCCAACTCAAAACACCTGAAATTTCTTTGCTTTTTCCTGCTGTGTCAACTCTGGGCTTGGGCGCTGTCCTTGAGCTCCTTTTGTTCAAGGCTAGCACTCCACCACTTGAGCCTTT
The DNA here is from genome assembly GCF_023159225.1 of Perognathus longimembris pacificus. NCBI lineage: Eukaryota > Metazoa > Chordata > Mammalia > Rodentia > Heteromyidae > Perognathus > Perognathus longimembris. The sequence continues at coordinate 32,202,993 of NC_063170.1, forward strand.
CCAGTTATTTTAAATGGAGATGAGGCTCAGATTTTTCTGCCCGGGCTGGCCTGGAACTGTGATCCTCAGATCTCCTCCTGAGTAGCTAGGATTACAAGTGAGAGCTTGGACCAGTGCCCAGCTTCAAGTTTTGAGAGTTAACCTAACTTTATACCTAATAAGCAGAAAGACCATTACCTGCTTGTTTGCTCTGTTCCTTTTCAATTTTTTCCAGGCTGTCCAGTAAAGAATCCACTTTTTGTTTAATTTGAGTAAGTTCCTTCTTAATGGCTTGAAGGTCATCTCCTTTCACTTTATTACAAAGAAAATTTTACATTAGAATCAACAGTACTAGTATCTACCTGCTACAAAACATATCCCCAATTGAACACAAATGGAGTCTAACAAGGGACTGTGATCTGCTACATGACAACTAAAAATGGAATCTCACAGCCTACTCCTTTGAGCAGTTGCACTGTGACTTAATATGGTTGCAGAAGACTATATTGAAGTATTTTTTGCTAACACATATGCACATATGTTTTACTAACACATATGCACTTTACTGCCAAAACCAATATAGTGAACTAAATAGGAAATAATTCCTCACATGGAGTAAGTCCCACCTGACTTTATTTTTATACTACACAAGAAAAATAAGTAGGAACAGGCCTTCACAATGTCTGAGGACAGCTTTTCAAATGCTTTGCTTTTAGGGAAAGAATGAGGACCTTCAACCTATTTGGAGCCATGTGAACCGAAGTTAAACACTGTAGCTCTATTTCCCAAGGTCAAAAAACACCAGAAGCACAAAATGGAAAGAACACATACACTTTCCAGACTTGGAAGAAGATCCTCGCTGTCCACTCTTAGAATTGAAGCCACTTTTGCCCCTGCGTGAGGTGTTTCCTGACACGCGCTGACGTTTAGAGGGCACTACAGCCCGAGCAATAGGAGGCGGCGGAGGCACACGTGCTGGGTAACTGTACATCCTATTAAAAACAAAAAAAAAAGATATAAGTAAGCTTACAAGACAGCATCATTACCTCATACATTTATGAGTTCAATCTCAACTGAAGGCCAGAAAAATGCCCCCATTCTTTGATGGAATTTGTGTGTGTATGCTGGTAGTGGAGCTTAAACTACTGTGAAGGTTTTTTTGCTTGTGGCTGGCACACTTGATCCATACCTCTAGAAATACCTTTTTGCAGATTAAATATACATGATTCTTTTAATTTGACAGTCTTACCTATATATAGCTGAAAAAAGAAAAAAAAACATCATGCCTGGCTTTCTGACAGAGATAGGGTCTTTTGGGCAAATTGGCTGCAAATTGTAATCTTCACTATCTCTGCCTTGAGCAATCACACACAGATAGAGAGTATTCCTTTTTAAAATAGTAATTAGCCTTTGTCTAGATTTTATTCTTTAAGGCCATGTGCTGGTGGCTCATGCCTGTAACCCTAGCTATTAAGGAGGCTGATATTAATGTGGCTCAAGGGATTGGGAATATGGCTCTGTGGTACAGTGCTGGCCTAGCCCTGGGTTCGATTCCTCAGTACCACATAAACAGCTAGCCCTGAGCAAAAAGAAGTGAGTGCCCATGCCCCGAGCTCAAACCCCATGGACTGGCAAAAAGAAAAAAGAAATGTGGCTCAAGTGATACAGCAGGAGTCTTGAATGAAGAAACTAAGGTAGAGTGTCCACTCATAACATAAAACCAAATACAAAAGCCAAATCCCTAATATTTTCACCCTCAGAAACATACAAGTCATTACTACCAATAAGCTGAACATAAAATTGCCTGTATAAGGCCATGATTTACCTATTAAATGGCCTAGCTGTAAAAATAGAAAAAGAAAAAGGAAAAAAGGTGTGGCTGAAAGCAGAGCACTGAACTGTTTAGCAAAATGTGAACTACTATTAACACAAAAAATACTATGCACATATTATTCGTTATAATTATTTCTAAGCTACTTTAAATGTACCTGAGGATCACAAAGTATTTTTTTAGTCTATCTTCAACTCAGAGCCTGAGCACTATCCCTAAGCCTTTTGCTCATGGCTAACACTCATCACTTGACCCAGCATTTCTATGTATCCCAAGAGAAACTGAAACAAGTCCATGCAAAGACAACATGATTATACAACTTCTATGCCACTGAAGATATTTTATAGGATCCTATTAGAAAATAGTCATTATATTCAGTGAGCTCAGGGACAGCACCCAGGCCCTAACTTGAGTTCAAGCCCAATAACTAAGTAAATGTACATGGAGTGGAAAACATGAAGAGGAAAACATGAAGAGTATTCGTGTGTACATATCCAAAATTTGAGTATTTGTGATGTCCATACTTCACACAGTTCTTCACCCGAGTATCACAAATGGAAAAAAGGGGAGTGAAGTGTGCTTTTAGCCCACATTTTTTCCATACACATACATATTAAAATCCTAATCTATTTAATGGCATATTACTTTTTTAATCAATGAGAACTTTCTCACAGTTAGGTTGCTAAACATCTAAGTAGTATCAATGAGAGCTATTTCCATGTATCTTGTTGCTCTGGGAAGGAAGTAAGTGATTAACATATTGGAAATGCTGGGGTTGGGAATATGGCCTAATGCTGGAGAGCTTGCCTTACATACATATATGGAAACAAGTTTATCACAGCATTGTGGACACTGAGAAGATTGAAGACAGCCTGGGCTACATAGGATGAAGGGGAAAAAAAGCCCAAAACAAGCCTATTTCAGTAGACTATGGTCTCTCTTTTCTAATGTTTGGACAATGTCAATAACTTAGTACATTTACTCTTTCTGCCTTCTTAGTCCTGTGACCATTTCTAAGAACACAACTATGTTGTACAGCTTTTTTTTTTGCCAGTCCTGGGCCTGGAACTCAGGGCCTGAGCACTGTCCCTGGCTTCTTTTCTTACTCAAGGCTAGCACTCTGCCACTTGAGCCACAGCACCACTTCTGACTTTTTTTTCTATATATGTGGTGCTGAGGAATCGAGCCCAGGGCTTCATGTATACGAGGCGAGCACTCTACCACTAGGCCATATTCCCAGCCCTTTGTACAGCTTTCTAATCACAGCTGACACCTCACAAAACATGAAACACCATAATACTTTTGAAATATTGTCTAACTTATCTCACACAAAGCAGGAGACACATTCCTTTAACTTTACACTGCATACTTGGATCCAAGTTCTTGATGTTACTTTTCTTATACTTAATACATGGAGTTAATGAGTACTATAAAACCACCAAACGGAAGAATCCTGCAACCCAGGAAAATATGCATATATGTATGAATGTGACAGAGCCCAGGCTCTAAGTTCAAGACTCAGGACTGTGAGAAAACAAACAAAAAGGGGGGCTACAGAATTATGCAAGTCAATGGATGTCACCCCTTCCCACCTAGAATATTTTTTTGGTTGATAATGGAGCTTCAAACTCAGGGCCTGGGCACTGTCCCTGTGCATTTTTGTCAAGGATGGTGTTCTAGGCTGTTGGAGATTCATGGCCTTTATGGCCCAGGCTGCCCATGTCTCAACTTGACTAAATGAGCGGCAGCAGGTCCAGCCTTTCAATAATGTTAGATATGATGTAAAATACCTTCTCTTAGGTTGTATAAGGGCAATCTCAAAATAACCAATGAAAAAAGGACTAATATAGGATAGTACAAGTAGTCTATAATATATTGAGAAGAGTAATCAATTGGGAACTAAATGGGAAAAAAAGTTTAAACCCAGAACCCAAGAATCTATCCACCAGGCAGGAGGATTCAGAGTTAAAGCAATCTGTCTTGGGAGAGAGGGGAGGGAATGAACAAGGAGAGCATATAAGGGGATGAGGAAGACCCCCCCCCCAAAATGGGGGGGAGAGTCCAGGAAAAAGGGGGCTAGGAATGTGGCCTAGTGGCAAAGTGCTTGCCTAACATGAATGAAGCTCTGGGTTCAATTCTGCAGTACCATATAAACTTTAGAAAAAGTCAGAAGTGGCATTGTGGCTCAAGTGGTAGAGTGCTAGCCTTGAAAAAAAGCAGCTCAGTAAGATATCACAAGAAACGTACACACTGCCCTATTATGTAGCTGCACCCTTTTTGCACAACACCTTGTCAAAATGTTTTCGTTTGATTAATAAATAAATTTAAAAAAGAAAAAAAAAAAAGCAGCTCAGGGAGAGAGCCCAGGGCCTGAGTTCAAGCCCCAAGACTGGCACAAAAAGAGGGGGGGGAGTCAGGCGAGGTGATATTGCTTGGTATTTTGTATACTCAGCATGGGTGATTGAGCCACAGCTTCACTTCTGGCTCTCTGGTGGCTAGTAAGAGCATCATAGATTTCCTCCGGCCCAGGCTGACATGGACCACAGCCCTCAGATCTCAGCCCCCTTGAGTTGCTAGGATTATAGGCATGATTCACGGGCACCCTGCCCAAATTATCATTCTTAATGCTTTAAATGGTAATCATCTGGGCTGGGGATATGGCCTAGTGGCAAGAGAGCTTGCCTCGTATACATGAGGCCCTGGGTTCGATTCCCCAGCACCACATATACAGAAAACGGCCAGAAGTGGCGCTGTGGCTCAAGTGGCAGAGTGCTAGCCTTGAGCAAAAAGGAAGCCAGGGACAGTGCTCAGGCCCTGAGTCCAAGGCCCAGGACTGGCCCAAAACAAAACAAAAAATGGTAATCATCTGCCAGTGGCTCATGCCTATCTATAATTTTAGCCAATTAGGAGGCTGAAATATGAAAATCCCAACCTAGAGGCATGGATCAACTGGAAGAGAACCAGTCCTGAGCAAGAAAACCGAGTGGCAATCTGTTAACCTTCGCTCAAGGAGTTCAACCCTACTGGGGAATTGAACCCAGGGCTTCATGAATACACGGCAAGCACTCTTGCCACTAAGGCCATATTCCCAGCCCCCTTGCCATAATTTTATATCTATATCTATATCTATAATATATATATTATTATCAAACTGAATTACAGAGAGGTTACAGTTTCATACATTAGGCACTGGATACATTTCTTGTACTGCTTGTTACCGCGTCCTTGCCATAATTTTTATACAAACTCACACACACACACATTATAGTTACATAGCTCTGCTCACAATTTGCCACGCTAATTGACAATCTTTGAATCATTTTTTCTTTTCAAGATATGCTAAGTAACCTTCATACTATTACACAACAATACCCAATACAGCACAAGATTCCAAAACAACATGAGAATGGGGCTCCTTGCCTAGCAATGAAATGAAGCCCTGGGCTCAATTCCTCAGTACTACATATTCAGAAAAGGCTAGGAGTGGTGCTGTGGCTCAAGTTGTAGAGTGCTAGCATTGAGAAAAAAGAAGCCAGGGGGGAGGGGGGACTGGGGATATGGCCTAATGGCAAGAGAGCTTGCTTGCCTCCCATACATGAAGCCCTAGGTTCGATTTCCCAGCACCACGTATACAGAAAATGGCCAGAGGGCTGGGGATATGGCCGAGTGGCAAGAGTGTGCCTGCCTCATATACATGAGGCCCTGGGTTCGATTCCCCAGCACCACATATACAGAAAATGGCCAGAAGTGGCGCTGTGGCTCAAGTGGCAAAGTGCTAGCCTTGAGCAGAAAGAAGCCAGGGACAGTGCTCAGGCCCTGAATCCAAGGCCCAGGACAGGGGGGGAAAAAAAAAAAATTGAGTGATGGCACCTGTCTGTTATCCCAACTATGTGACCAAGTGCCCAGTACAACCAGGGCAAAAAAGGCCCAATCTTAAAATAACCAGTTGTAAAAATTACTAGTCTTTTCCAAAGTGTGTCGTTTAAAGTTCAAGCTTTGGCTGGATGGCTTGGCTTTTTAAGGAACTGCTTTGAAATAAGAAAGGATTGTTGAAATGTCACTTTTAAAGATGGAATTATGACAAGCCCCAAACTGTTCAAAAAACAGAAGAGGAAGATATGTTTTCACATTACTTGTGTACTGTTAGATCCTACTTACAATCACTTTTTGAAATACCGCACTTTTAGCGCATTCAAACTAGGAATGATGAGCACATTGTGAACCTGAGCTCAACCAATCTGAGCAGAGGGGCATGGCCTATACATTAGGGATAAATAAGGGAGTAGACTGCCTGCTGTGGGTACCTGTCAGATTGTTGGCAGTTGGTGCATGCAGAAATTTTGCCTTGCTAAAGACAATTCTTTTTGTGCCCATTATTGTGACTCCATTGGTTCTTGGAAAGCGTATTTATGACACCATGTAAGGAGGCTGAGATCTGAGAATCACAATTCAGTCAGTCTAGGCAGAATGTTTTCCAGTTACCAGGAAAAACACTAGACTGGACTTTAGGCTCAAGTAGTAGAGCAGGAGGCTCTGAGTTGAAGACCAAAGCTAAGTTTAGAACAGTTTGCCCAAACACAACAAAACCAAAGAGAGGGTTAGCATTAGGCTCAGTGGTAAAGCACATAAAGGGGAAAGAGCACCTAGCACAAGTTTAATGGTATACAAAGTGAACATTTTACATATACTCAATTTAAAATCAGTATTAGCCAGGTGCTGGTGGCTCATGTATATAATCTGAGCTACTCTAGAGGCTGATATATAAGAATCCAGAGTGTGGCCAGGAAACTTCTAGAGATTCACCTATACAACCACAAGCAAACACAAGGGCACACACCGGGAAGCCAGAAGTACAACTGTGGCTAAAATTTGTCAGCTCGAATAAGTATCTTCAGAACTTTAAACAAGATTTGCCAATATAGATGGAGACCGTGCCATAACGGTATCACTAACATTTGACAGGCTAAGTTGTGAGGATCTGAAGAGCAAAGCAGCAAACATCAAAAACAAAATGAATACTTCACACTCATGAGGTATGTACTGTTCCTTTCTAGGCATAAAGGCATGAGTGTTCTTAATGTGTGGCTAAAGGACTGCTGCTTATATAACCACTCTGATATTAGCAGTGGTTAAGTATTGAATTTTAAATGGTAGGCAAATGCTCTACTACATACAAAGGCAAACAGAGTTCATCAAGTTCCTTCAACTCACTTAACCAATGAATAAGTTTTCTTTTACTGTTAATTGAATGGATTCTAAGGCCAAGGCAGGCCTGGAACAGCAATTCTCCCATCTCAGCCTCAGTAAGTAGGATAAGACACATAAGACCACTACAGGCTCTGTCCCCACCATTAAAAAAATTAAAATGGGGCTGGGGATATGGCCTAGTGGCAAGAGCGCTTGCCTCATATACATGAAACCCTTGGTTTGATTCCCCAGCACCACATATATAGAAAACAGCCAGAAGTGGTGCTGCGGCTCAAGTGGCAGAGTGCTAGCCTTGAGCAAAAAGAAGCCAGGGACAGTGCTCAGGCCCTGAGTCCAAGGCCCAGGATAGGGAAAAAAAAAAAAAAAAAATCAAAATGTTTGAAAAACATGTTTGAACACAAAATTCAAATTTTATAATCTTAATGTTGTTAATTCAAGGTCCTTCACAATGTAGAAGCCACATAAGCTTTATTTCTAACATTTTTTTCTACAATGTTCACTGGCTAACTTGCTTCGTTAAAATTAAAGAGTTTCTCTCTTCTGTGAATTATTCCTAATCAAGCCACTGCTTCTTTTTTTTTGTAATTTATTAAAGAAAAGGTTTTTCTGACAAGGTATTGTGCAAAAAGAGTACAATTACATAGTACAGCAGTGTGTACATTACTTGTGATATCTTACATCCTGTTTTTCTTTCCCTTCCCTAGGTCAGATAGACATATACAATACACAATGTACCAAGAACATATATACAATAGCCACGTGGCCTATGCCGAAGAAAATTTGCCTAGGGCTTCAAATGTAATGTCGACAATAGACAATATGTCGACAATAGTCTTATATGAACGTACATACATAGCTTTTGAGCTATTGTGATCCACTGAGAGGTCAATTTTTGACCTTTATATGTTGAGTAGTTGTTTGGTTTTAGCTATATAGTGTAGGGTCACTGACCCAAACCTGTGGGGAATACCATTTGACAAGAAGTTTTTGGTTTCAGACCTGGTCTCTACTGCCTCCCCCTCCTCCCACCTTAACAGTCATATATCAGGGAGATCATGCCCCTTTGTTTTTTGTGTTCTAGGCTTGTCTCGCTCAAGATTATTTGTTCAAGTTCTTACCATTTCCCTGCGAATAACAATATTTCACTATTTCTAATTGCTATATAGTATTCCATTGTGTATAGGTACCATATTTTTTTGATCCATTCATCTGTGGAGGGGCATCTGGGTTGTTTCCATATTTTGGCTATTGTGAATTGTGCAGCGATAAACATGGAAGTCACTGCTTGTTCTTTAAGTCTGGCATTTTACCTGTTAGCTTTTAGAAATAAGGCTGACACTCTGACTTGTGTTTTGGTGGTTAATTGTCTATCAACAGACTTCCCTACTTAGACCAACTTTGAGTGTGATGCCTTAAATCTCAGCCTAAGTAGCTAAGGAATGTAGGCATGAACCATTGGCACACAGTTGTTTGGCTTGATCTTGCTCACAGCTGGTGCTCTACCACTTGACCCATACCCTTTTTTTTGGATGAGGAATCTCAAGACTGGTGGCCAGACTGCTTATGTACTGAAACCCTCAAGGTCTCAGCCACCTGAGACCAAGAAGTACAGGTGCATGAAAGATTCGTAATTTGATACAGTACCTATCTGAAGGTACACCAAACCTTTTTTTTCCCCCCAACAATCACACCTCATACAAATCCTAAAAACATTAACTCCAAGAGGGAAAATGACAGAAGAGATGACATTGATCAAGATGCACTTTAGTTACAAACCCATTTTCTGAACTGGAAGATGTTATTAACACTGAAAAATCTGAGGATCCTGGTTTTAATAAACTAAACAAAGCTGTAAGCAAAGCTGTGCCTTAAGTGGTAGAGAGCTAGCCTTGAGCATAACAGCTGAAGAACAGTGCACAGGCCCCAAGTTCAGCCCCGGGGGCGGAGCCTTGTCTATTTTGGCTACTTATATGTATTGTTTTATGTTTGTGAAAGGAGCATTTTTGCAAAAGGAGTATTTATTGTTTTTCAAGAGACAAACTTTTACTAAGTAACGTCATATCACAATGGACAAAATAAAATACCTTAAACATACCTGTCATAATAATCTCGTTGAAAGTCATAGTCCAAGTCAAACGAGGAGCTGAAAAATAAAACACCGAATAAGATTAATTTGGAGCTGCTAATGTTAATTCACAATAGGACACAGGGAACAAGCCAAACAATTCACAACATATATGCAATAACAAGATTACCATAAAAATGTAGTCATTTAATATATCAGTTACAACCAACTTAAATCAAATATAATGGTTAAAAATTAATAATTCAGGTAAGAAATAGTGTAATCCCAACAAAAATTACCAGCTACTATAAGAACACCAAAATATATACTAAATTAAAATTATACCCCTACTTTCCAGTTTCTTACAAGCTAGATTACACTAGCACAATTTCCATTTATAATATGCATACATGCTAATAGCAAAAATTAAGGACTTCTAGCAATTCTCAGAAAGGGGAAAAATAGATTAAATACAGAATGCATTACTCTTAAACAGGTAAAACATTACATTTAATATTAAACCCACCCCACATCCAGAAAACAGAAAAGAGGCCCACTGATGGACACAATGCAGTTATAAATAATAAAGTTCCGGACCTGAGTAGAGGGGACGGAGAAGGGTGTTCTGGTACTGACCCGTACATCTCCGCTGCAGATCGTTTCACACCTGCTTTTCCTCGATTCACTTTTGGCTCTGCAGCCAGATTAATATCTGAAGAAAAAAGAAAGAAAAAAAAATTAACTCAGACATTGAAGAAAAGAAAAAGTGGGTGCTGGTGGCTCAAGTCTCTTAATACCAGCTACTCAGGATACTCAAGATAAGGTCTGGGGGCTGGACACGTGGCTTAGTGGTAGCACACATGGAGCCCTAGGTTCAATTTCTCAGCACCACATAAACAGAAAAAGAATGGAAGTAGTGCTGTGGCTCAAGGAGGAGAGTGCTAGCCTTGAGCAAAAAGAAACCAGGGACAGTGTTCAGGCCCTGAGTCCCTAGTTCCAGGACTGGGGGGAAAAAAGATAAGATCTAAGCTAGGTACTGGTAGTTTACTCTCTACTCTTAAATGTTCCTCAGGAGGCTGAGATCTGAAGATCCTAGGTTCAAAGTCATCCCAGGCAGGAAACTTGGGACTCTATCTCTCACAGGACTCAAAAAAGCCAGAAGCTCAAGTGGTAGAACACTCACTTTGAGAGAAAACCTCAGGGGCAGCCCAGTGTGACAAAAAAAAAATTTGAGGATCAAGCCCTGCAGGAACTTCAACTAAAAACACAAACAAAGGGACTGGGAACGTGGCCTGGGAGTGGAATGCTTGCCTAGCATAATGGAGCCCTGGTTAAATTCCTCAGCACCATATATGCACCATGTATACTGTGGCTCAAGTGGTAGAGTGCTAACCTTGAGCAAAAAGAAGTCAGAGCACTGTCCCTGGCTTCTTTTTGCTCAAGGATAGCACTCTGCCACTTGAGCCACAGCGCCACTTCTGGCCGTTTTCTGTATATGCGGTGCTGGGGAATTGAACCCAGGGCCTCATGTATACGAGGCAAGTATTCTTGCCACTAGGCCATATCCCCAGCACGTTTCTGTACTGTTTGTGTACATTAATCAAGTTGCAATCCAGCCCACATTAAAACTCAACATTGTATATTCACTTATCAGGGGAAAAAGAATCACTTTTCCAAGCCCCATGACTGGCAAAAAAAAAACTTACAGAAGCCAGGGACAGTGCTCAGGTTCTGAGTTCAAGCCCCAGGACTGGCCAAAAAGAAATAATACTCCATTGGCTAGGCACCAGAGGCTCATGCCTGTAATCCTGGTCAACCCAGGAGGCTGAGATCTGAGATCTGTACTGCAGTACAAAGTCAGCCTAAGACTCTTATCTCCAATTAACCAGTAAAAAGTTAAAAGTAGAGGTGTGGGCCAAATATTTGAGCAAAATAGCTAAGGGAGAGGAGAGCATGGTGGTTAGTTCAAACTCTGTACTAGCACCAAAGGAGGAAAAAAAACCTCATATATATATATATATATATAAACATTTACATGAACAAAGGAAAAATATACTATATTCAAAATGCAATTTACACAATTACTCCAGAATGTCTACATTTTCTTCCTACTTTACTTTCAGACAAAGCCTAATAAGACCCAGTTAGCAGCTGGGCATTGATGGATCACACCGTAATCCTAGCTACTCAGGAGAGGCTGAGGTCTGAGGACAGGGTTCAAAGGCAGCCCAGGAAGAAAAGTCCATGAAACTCTTACCTTCAACTAATAACCAGAAAAGCCAGGGATAGTGCTCAGGCCCTGGGTCCAAGCCCAGGACTGACAAAACAAAACAAAACAAAACCTCAGGCATCAGGAAATCATGCTAGTAATTGTACCTACTCAGGGTACAATATTTGTTTGAAGTAAGGCTGAGCAAACATCCTTAAGACTATCTCAAATTAACAGAAAGAAAAGCAGCTGGGGCTGGGAATATGGCCTAGTGGCAAGAGTGCTTGCCTCCTACACATGAAGCTCTCGGTTCAATTCCTCAGCACCACATATATGGAAAACAACCAGAAGGGGCGCTGTGGCTCAAGTGGCAGAGTGCTAGCCTTGAGTGGGAAGAAGCCAGGGATGGTGCTTAGGCCGAGTCCAAGGCCCAGGACAGGCCAAAAAAAAAAAAAAAGAAAAAGAAAAGCAGCTGGACTGGAGTCACAGCTGAGGTGGTAAACACCTAAACACCAATTGGCAGTCTTGAGTAGAAAAACACAGGATTGTTGAGGCTTTAAATTCAAGCCCCAGCACTGGCACAAAAACAATAAAAAAATTATCTAGGATGTTAATCTTAGAAAAATTAGTTAATAGATGCACAACTAGAAAAAACCAACTGCTTTGGAATCCCTAATAACATTTAAACAGCCAATTATCATGATCACTGTAAAGTGAAAGATGACACTTAAAAAAAAAATCTCAACTACATTTTCTTTTCTTTTTTTTTGGCCAGTCCTGGGGCTTGGACTCAGGGCCTAAGCACTGTCCCTGGATTCTTTTTTTTTGCTCAAGGCTAGCACTCTGCCACTTGAGCCACAGCGCCACTTCTGGCCGATTTCTGTATATGTGGTCCTGGGGAATTGAACCCAGGGCCTCATGTATACAAGGCAAGCACTCTTGCACACTAGGCCATATCCCTAGCCCCAACTACATTTTCTGAGTACAGGTAAATGACAATATTTTCGTACAGGAATGAAGCTGGGCATGGTTGACTGTGACAGTCACTTCAGTTTTGAAGGAAAGCTAACTTTAATGTCCTTGCTCAAAGAGGGCAAAAAGGGGCAGGAAGTGTGGCTCAGCAATAGAGACTGAAGGAGCAAGCACAAGACCAAGTTCAAACATTAGTATGCCCCAGCACTCTCACCACACAAAAGATCTGTTTTACTATACTTGTAAGCATAATTAGTACAAGTATACTTATAGGAGGTTCCAATGTTTCATATACTAGCTTTACAAAATTGGGAGAACTATGAATAAATATAACTAAACAAAATTTTAGATACGGATTTTATGAATGAAGAAAATTCATACAACTCAGACTTACCTAAAACCTGGCCAGCAATCATTCTGCCATCCTCTCCTGCGACAGCAGCCCGAGCATTTCTCTCATTAACATACTGCACAAAGGCAAAGCCCTTATGAACTGAGCAGCCCACAATTTTGCCATACTTCGAGAAGATTGCTTCCACATCAGATTTCTTGACCACAAGTGTATTGAGATTCCCAATGAATACACGGGAATTCATGGAACGAGGATCTGTCTTGTTGGTAACATTGCTAGCCATTGTGTTTGATAGTCTGGCTCCTCACAGAGCTGAAAAACTGATAGGGGAAAAAGAAAAAAAATTAGGTGAGCAGATGTTAGTCACAGTATTCTTTAATAAAAACTAAATTTTGAGTCCAGTGCCAGAGGCTCTGCCTGTCACCCTAACTACTCAGGAAGCTGAGGTATGAGGATAACAGTTCAATGCCAGCTCAAGGGAGGAAAGTCAATGAAGACTCCAATAAACTTCAAAAACTTGAAGTGGAGCTATGGCTTAAGTGTCTGTAAAACACTAGCCTTGAGCACAAAAGCCCTGGGACAGTGTCCAGTTCCTGAGTTCAAGCCCCAGGACCGAGCTATTGTGACTACCTAGAGTGTAAGTCAACTTCAAGAATACAGCAATAAATATTACTATCCTGAGAATGTATCCTTAAAAGTAGGAAAACTTCCTTGGCTCCTCCTTTCTATGCAAGCAGTACAGTATTTCTCAGGAAAGAAATCCTCTTCGTAGGTAATTGACCAACACAATCCCCTAAAAACACCCATCTATAATTTGAAGTGCTTAAGCAGACTTGGATCCCCTGAGCTCCATACAATGTTTCTTTTCAACTTTGCAGTTAGTAGAATCTTTCATTATTACTAACTCTACCTTGCTACACAGCTTACATTATTATATCTCATTTATTCCTCATCAAAATAAATACTTTAAATCCTACCCAAACCATGTTTTAACAAATGAATATAACTTAGCTTTTGTTTAAAAGTATAAAAAAATTTCAAAGTCATTTACTCTTTAAATACCTATACCAAGTAGTTTAACATGTTAGAGATCTATAGGAAATCAACAGTTATGATGACTTTTAACCTACATTTTATAGGTAGGGCATTTATTAATTTATTACTATTGGATGGTGATGATGATAAAACCACTACAACATAGATTAGAGTGAACCAGGCCAAAGTAAAACAGAGAAACATTCCACAAACCAGTTAAAAAATTAAAAAATATGGAGCCATGAGCAAAGACAATAATAAGGTGCTGCAAATTATGAACATTCACACAGACACTCACACAATGAACCTGTCAACAATACCTTGATAGAATTCCAAATATCCAACTGTGACAAGTAAATGCATTGTATTATAAGCCAAGGGTTCAACTTTGTAAGAATGAAATGCAGACACACTGTCATATCAGTTCAGGTCACTTTTGCCTAACTTGTCAGGAGGGTGAGATCTGAGGACTCTGGTTTAAAGCAGGCGCAGGAAGAAAAGTCTGAGATTTATCTTTGGTAGACGCCTCGGTTCCATGAAAAAATCTGGAAGTTGAGCTAAGGCTCAAGTGGCAGTGCTGCTAGCCTTGAACAAAAAAGGACAGAGCTCCGGAGGCTGGGAATATGGCCTAGTGGTAAAGTACTCGCCTCGTATACATGAAGCCCTGGGTTCGATTCCTCAGCACCACATATAGAGAAAAAAGCCAGAAGTGGTGCTGTGGCTGGCTCAAGAGAGAGTGCTAGCCTTGAGCAAAAAGAAGCCAGGGAGAGTGCTCAGGCCCTGAGTCCAAGCCCCAGGACTGGCAACAAAAACAAACAAGAAGTGTACTCACTGTAACCCCATCACTTTGACAATAAAAAAGAAAGACAGAGCTCCTCCCCCCAAAATGAATTTAAAGAGGAAAACCATAAAATATACTTATCTTTTATCCTTTCAGTAGATGCCTAGACACACAGAACTACTATTAGAAAAGAACTTGAAGTTGTAAAGAAGCGTTGTTGGGTTTTGTCTGAATCTTCACAGTAAACCAGAGAACAGATCAAATCCCCAGACAGCATTTACAACCACCAAAATTCAACAATGCCAGTTAAGTCAACAACCAACATAAATGGTCATCACCATCTTGAAGATAATTTGTAAAGGAGAGAAGTCTATGGCTCAAGAGATAGAGTGCTTAACTGGCACCAGAGGTTTTGTATCAATTTCTCATTAGAACAGGACATACAGAGACCACTGCCCAAGAATCTTAGAACTAGATCCATAGATCAACTGTTGGACCATTTTCATAGCAAGCCTGAAGCCCTGAATTCAAAGCATAGTAACACACATACACACTAGAAAAAACTTGAAAGATCAGTGAGTAGTTTCCCAGGGAGGCAATTTTTAACCGTTAAAATTGTGAAGAGGGGCTGAGAATGTGGCTTTGTGGTAAAGTGCTTGCCTAGCATGCATGAAGCTAGGTTCGAATCCTCAGTACCACATAAATAGAAAAAGCCGAATTGGCGCTGTGGCTCAAGAGGTAGAGTGCTAGCCTTGAGCAAATGAAGCTGGGGACAGTGCTTAGGCCCTGAATTCATGCCCAGGACTGGCAGAAAAACAAAACAAAAATTGTTACTTAATAGTTTATATTGAGTGGCAACAAGAAACTGAAGGAGCTCTGAAGTTGCTAAAGCAGTTTATTCCATGAGAAAAAAAGACCTCAAAACTATTCCCATGTGCCCTATCCATGCTGTCATATACCCAAGAAACCCAATACTCCTTACAATAACCACTATCTCTTTAGAGAATTATTAAATGACTTATCCATAAACTAGTTTACAGCCTTGCCATTTCATCAGTTTCTTTTGAGATCACATCTAGCCTCCCCTTTGGAGAGACAGTCTCAGTGCGAAGCCCAGGTTGCCCTTATCCTCTTATCTCAGTGTCCCAAGTACTGCAAATACAGATACAACACATGTTACTCACTCCTCTTCACAAGACTATAAAAACCAGGAATGTTAAAGTGTCCAACTGGGCAATGTTACTCCTATCTGTAATTCTAGCTACTCAGGAATCTGAGAGGGTCAAAGTTTGATATGGTTCCAGGGAGCAGAAATGCAGAGCCATGGTACAAACAGTAGAGGACAAAGCTGAGTAAAAGACAAAAGCCTTATTCAAAGATAAATGAAGCATACATAAACAGGCTGGGGGAAAGGGGAAAGCAAACCTCAAATTGGTAATTTAACTTCATTTTGGAAAACTTCACATTACTCTAGTTTCTAATGGACAGTTTCTATCACTTGCCAAAACTCAATTTAACAGTGGTCACTCACCTTTATAGGGGTCTGGAAACTCATTCTTTTAATTCTGGGCATTTCAGCAAAAAAATTTTCCTGGGTGCATCCTGGAGCTTGAACTCAGGGTTTGGGCTCTCTCCCTGAGCACTCTGCCACTTGAGCTACAGATCCACTTCAGCCTTTTGGTGACTAATTAGAAAAGAATCTCATAGACTCTCCCCATCTATAGGCTGGCATTGAATCACAATCCTATTTCAGCCCCGAGTAGAATTACAGGTGTACCCACTGGCACCAGGCTCAGCAAATTCTCTTCTACAAATTGCACTATACACTGGTCAAGGGAGATCAAGTATGGCATTAAAATAGCTTATCAGATGTCTAACTACATGTAGCAAATAACAATAGAAATAACTTGTCCCAGATTAAGATACTCAGAACCCTCAGTTAAAATCTTCTATTATACCACTTTAAAAAGCTATTCTAGGGCTGGGAATACGGCGTAGTGGTAAAGTGCTCGCCTCATATATGAAGCCCTGAGTTAAGATTCCTCAGCACCACATATATAGAAAAAAAGATGGAAGTAGCGCTGTGGCTCAAGTGGTAGAGTGCTAGTCTTGAGCAAAAAGAAGCCAGGGAAAGTGCTCAGGCCCTGAATTCAAGCACCAAAGAACAAACAAACAAACAAACAGCTGCTCTAATCAGCTGAAGTGGTAGAGGTGCTAAGCTTTCAGCAAAAAAGCTCAAAAACAGAACCAGGCCCTGAGGTTCAAGCCCTAGGACCAATACACAAACAACAAAAATCCTCCTAGCCTGTACATGCAATTAAAATTAACTGCTTCTAGGGGCTGGGAATATGGCCTAGTGGTAGAGTGCTTGCCTCATATACATGAAGCCTGAGTACCACATAAACAGGAAAAGGCAGAAGTGGTGCTATGGGCTCCAGTGGTAGCGCTAGCCTTGGGCAAAAAAAAAAAAAAAAGCCAAGGATAGTGCTTAGGCTTTGAGTTCAAGCCCCAGGAGTGGCAAAAATAAAAACTGCTTCTCCATATGCTTCTAATAGTTTCCTTTCTTCAGACAATTTGGAATCTGGTGTCACTAGATGGTTAACACTGAGTTGGTAACTTCTCAAGTGATTTTTCAATCATAACTTCTTAATGTTTTCTCAACTCTTGGATATTATAGATGAAATTTCTATTGTAGTTATCATATGGTTTAACAGCTCACCACAGATTTTAACCCGATATCTAGGTCTTTTGGCACTCTTTCTCATATAAAATGCCATGCTATTCTCTACCACCTTTCCCTGTAGTCTGCCTCCTACAGGTTGCCCCTTTGTGCAGAAGTTCCACTGTGGTTATTTCCGCAATATATGTAAATGTATTTTCTACCCTATTACATTCATATCCTTCCTTTTCTTTCTGAGTAACTTAATAGCTTTTATTATTTCATGCCAACTGTGAAGTACATCATATTTACCGCTCTTTCAGTCTCTCCTTGCACCTGTCAACCTCCTAATGATTTTACATTTGTTTACACCCATTTTACACCTGACAATCACTAGTGGCTTACACCTGCAATCTTACTTAGGAGGCTGAGATCTGAGGACCGAGAAGCCAAACCCCATTAATTACATAAACAGTGGTATCCCAGTTATTTCTGGGACATTTTTAAAGCAATGATAGAAGGTTCATTATATTTAGATAAAAGTCTCATGTGAAATAACATAAGAAATGTGTTGTTAAGTGCATACAAAAAAGACTCCAAAAGAAATGATTTTTGAAATAAAAATGGACCTGAGCCCTAATGACTCACATTATGCAGGAGGGCTCAAGAACAGAGTATCAAACATACCAGACTGAGGGGCTGGGGATATAGCCTAGTGGCAAGAGTGCCTGCCTCGGATACACGAGGCCCTAGGTTCGATTCCCCAGCACCACATATACAGAAAACGGCCAGAAGCGGCGCTGTGGCACAAGTGGCAGAGTGCTAGCCTTGAGCGGGAAGAAGCCAGGGACAGTGCTCAGGCCCTGAGTCCAAGGCCCAGGACTGGCCAAAAAAAAAAAAAAAAAAAAAACCATACCAGACTGAGTCTAAATTCCAATTATCACAAAATTATAAATAATAGCAATATATAAGATGTGTACTAGTTTGGGGCTTGATCTCAGGGCCTAGGCTATGTCCTCAAACTGTTTTGCTTAAGCTTGGTACTCTAACACTTGAGACACAGCTCTACTTCCAATTTTTTGCTGGTTTAAAGAATCTTATAGGAAGTGGTGCTGTGGGCCAGTCAAGTGGTAGGGTGCTAGCAGAAGAGCTCAAGGGACAGCGCCCAGGCCCAGGTCAAGCCACACAACCGACACCCCCCCCCCACCCCAAGACTCACAGACCAAATTGATTTATAACCACCATCCTTCTCAGCAGCTACGATTACACAGGCCCACGGGTTATTAAAAGACACCGGTAAAAGCCTCTAACTCCTGCCAGCACTCAAAGAACATTTTTTTAATTTGTTGGGTTATTTTTGTTTGTTTTGTCGGTCATGGGTCTTGAACTCTGGGCCTAGGCGCTGTCCCTGAGCTCTTCAGCTCAAGGCTATTGCTCTACCATTTTGAGCCACAACACCACTCATTTTTTAAATTTGTAAACATTACATCATTTTTAGTAATTGAGAGATCAATTTATCATAAAGTTTCTTTAGATGTGGAATAAATTATTAACTGGAAAACATTTACTTTACAATGGAAATGTAGATTACTAAAAAAAAAAAGGGGGTAATTATCAAACTTAAAAGACAACGTGCCTGGCATGGTGAATCACACCTGTAATCCTAGCTACACAGAAAGCTGAGATGTAAAGACTGTGCAATTCAAAGCCAGGAAAGTCTGTGAGACTCCTGACTCCAATTAACTACGGAAGAGTTGTGATTCAAGTAGTAGAGTACTAGCCTTGGGTAAAAAGGCTAAAGAATAGTACACAGACCCTGAGTTCAAGCCCCAGAACCAGCATGTGCAAGCAAGCTCCTGACACCAGGTCAAAGAGTCCTATGAAAGAATTGTGTAACACATACCACCTATGTATACAGCTGGTTTGTCCGTCCTGAGGCTTGAACTCAGGGCCTAGGCACTGTCCCTGAGCTTCTTTTGCTCAAGGTTAGCACTCTACCATTTGAGCCACAGCCCCACTTTCGGCTTTTTGTTTACATGGTACTGAGGATTTGAACCCAGGACTTCATGCATGCTAGGCAAGCCCTCTACCACTAAGCCACATCCCAGCCCCTATGCAATATTCTTGACTTGAATCAACTTATGAAGTTAAGCAAATAAGAGACAATGCTACTGTATATTACTTGCATGTATTATTGGAGCCCAATTTACCTTTTGAGTCTTGTCAAGAGATGTAATGAAAAAAAAAGAGAGATGTAATGAGGCTCCTCAATATATCCCAAACCTTAAATTCACGGGGGATGCCCCTGCAGGCTGAACAGGTATGTTATTCTCTACAAACATGGTAAATTACCCATTCAAAAAACCCTAAGCTGGCCAATGCAAAAATGATACATACCAGGTCATATACTTTCCAAAGAACACAGAATAACCTTTTCTTTTCTGCTAAATTATCTGGTAGGGTAGATGAACCTGGCACTTCCACTAGCTAGTACAGGTTCCAATGTCAGTTGAATATTCTTTTAATAAATGGAGGAAGGGTGAGGGAAAAAAAAAAACAATCCCAATATCTCACACAAACACACCCTATACACCCTACCATTAAACTATAATTGTAGCTATTAAAATATATGTTAAGCAATAGAACTAGAAGTATAGCTCAGTGGTAGAGCAATTGCCTTGGCAATAATTTGATCTTAAAGGAATGGGTAGAAAAGGAGGATATGAAAGGTGAAAGACAAAGTTTAGAGCAATCCTTGTAATAAACTATAAGGATTCTATACTGGTAATATACATACATAAATGTACACCCTCAGCTGTAAAACATGACAAAAGAAACAACCTAAAATATTGATAGGTATTTAAGCATTACTATTAGTAATTCCCTTCAGAATTTTCATTTAAATTTTCCTTACTAAGCATTTATACTAAAGTTTCCTGTCAAAATCTTTTTTTTTTTTGCCAGTCCTGGGCCTTGGACTCAGGGCCTGAGCACTGTCCCTGGCTTGTTTTTTGCACAAGGTTAGCACTCTGCCACTTGAGCCACAGCGCCACTTCTGGCCATTTTCTGTATATGTGGTGCTGGGGAATTGAACGCAGGGCTTCATGTATACGAGGCAAGCGCTCTTGCCACTAGGCTATATCCCCAGCCCCTCATGTCAAAATCTGTAGTATGTAATTGTCAAATTCAAACTGATGGCCTCTAAATATTCTTCAGAATCTCACTGTGGAAAAATTAGATGAATTATTCTTCCCCAATCTCTTCAAGATGTTAATAATGTTCCCTCTGTTTATAACCCAACCATGATTATACTGACTAAACTGCCGCCAAAATATGAAAATCAAACTGAAGACAACTTTAGTATTTAATCCAGCTCTGAATGTCTTACATTCAACCTTTAAGATCATCTGTTATTAATCCAAGTTGCTTCCTATGACCTAGATTTTGAATTCAGGTTCTTAAGTCTGTAAGAGACTTGAGAAATGCCTCCAACCTTTTTTTCTCATGCCAGTACTAGGTCTTGAATTCAGGGTCTCATAAAGCCTGGCCTTTTTGCTCAAAGCTGGTGCTCTACTATATGGGATACAACTCCATTTTCAGCTTTTTGCTGGTCAGAATTAAGTCTTACAGATTTTTCCCACTAGGGTTCGTCTTGAACCATGATCTCCTAACTAGCTAGGATTAAAAAGATGAGCCACCCACCAGGACTGGGCCCAACTGAACCTTTGTTCCACATACTGTGCCTTATGAAAAGTACAACTTAATCCATTAATATTCCTCAGAAGGTAATAATCCAAGTGTGCTCCATGTCTCCTAACGGGTACTTTAAACACACATTCACAATTCACATCTAGGTAAAAGCCTTAATCTCTTTCTTTTTTCTTGGATTCATTTACATTTCCTACATTACTCTCAAATTACAAAACTCAAATTACAATTTGAATTACAAGACAGTCCTCATCATCTTCCATATTGATTTCTCATGCAAACCATTAATTCCCATCAACTGTGTTTGGGGGCTTTTGTTTTTTCTGCCAGTCCTGGGACTTGAACTCAGGGCCTGAGGGCTGTCCCTAAGCCTCTTTGTGCTCAAGGGTACCACTTTGAGCCATAGTTATACTTCTGGCTTTTTCTGTGTAGTTTATTGTCTTTCAGACTTTTCTGCCTAGGCTGGCTTTGAACTGAATCCCCAAGTTAGGATTACAGGTGTAAGCCACTGGTGCCCAGCTTATATATATATATTTTTTTTTAGTGAGTCTGTGTGCGCGCATGCACGCATGTACGCATGTGTACTGAGGCTTGAACTCAGGATCTGGATGCTGTCCCTGGGCTTTTTTTTTTTTTTTTTTTGCTCAAGGTTAGCACTCTACCACTTGAGCCACAGCTTCTCTTTGTCAGTTAATTGGAAATTAATTGGAGTTTCATGGACTTTTTTCCTGCCTGGGTTGACTTCAAACTGCAATCCTCAGATCTTAGCCTCCTGAGCAGTTAGGATTACAGGTTTGAGTCACCAGCCACCTGGACTGTATTTCTTTCTTTCTTTCTTTTTTTTGCTAGTCCCAGGGCTTGAACTCAGGGTCTGAGCATGGTCCCTGGCTTCCTTTTGCTCAAGGCTAGCATTCTACCACTTGAGTCACAGTGCCACTTCTGGCTTTTCCTATGTATGTTGTGCTGAGGAATCAAACCCAGGGCTTCATGTAGGAAAGGTAAGCACTTTACCAGTAGGACATATTCCCAGTCCCGTATTTCAATTTTTTTTTAACAAGTTATTAGTAATGTTAATCTCAAGCTTTGCCGGGCATTTTCTACTGAGGTTTGAGGAAGAACAGTAATTTTACATGACACCTACTGCAAAAAAAAAAAAAATCAATTCAGGCCATATTACCATGGCCAATCTTTATTTAAAATAAGTTCAGAAAACGGTAATACTAAAGACAAAAACAGCTGGATGATGGTTGGTAATGCCCATAATCCTAGCTACCCAGGAGGCTGATATCAGAGGACTGCAGCTCAAAGCAAGCCTGGGCAGGAAATTCCGTGAGACTCTAACTTCCAATTAACCACTAGAAAACCAGAAGTGGCTCAAGTGGTATAACACTAGCCTTGATCTTAGACCTCAAAAGGCAGAGAAAAAAAAGCTCTCAAATAGTATAATAGAAATGGGGTTGGGAATGTGGCCTAGTGGGAGTGCTTGCCTAACTGCACGAAGCCCTAGGTTCAATTCCCCTACACCTCATATACAGAAAAACCCAGACGTGGTGCGGTGGCTCAACTGGTAGAGTGCTAGCCTTGAGCAAAAAGAAACCAGGGACAGTGCTCATGGCCTGAGTTCAAGCCCCAGGACTGCCAAAAAAAAAAAAGAAGAAACACTTATGATGGGGCTAGGAATATAACCTAGTGGTAGAGTGCTTGCCTTGAATACATGAAGTCCTGGGTTCCATTCCTAACACCACATATATAGGAAAGTGGAGCTGTGGTTTGAAAGCTAGAGTGCTATCCTTGAGCAAAAAAAGAAGCCAGGGCTGGGAATATGGTCTAATGGTAAAGTTCTTGCAAATTCTTTGAAAAAGGTTCTTTGAAATTTAAAGAATTTGCTTTAAAATTTCTCAGTAAGAGCTGGGAATGTGGCTTAGCGGTAGAGTGCTTGCCTAGCATACATGAAGCCCTGGGTTCGATTCCTCAGCACCACATATATAGAAAAGGCCAGAAGTGGCGCTGTGACTCAAGTGGTAGAGTGCTAGCCTTGAGCATAAAGCCAGGGACAGTGCTCAGGCCCTGAGTTCAAGACCCAGGACTGGCTAAAAAACGAAAGAAAAATAAACATTTATGAAATCAGTATGCTTTGCAAACAAAAATAATTACAGCATTTCCTATATGAAAGCATCAAAAAGAAATGGGCTTCTCATGAGGTCCACTAGGTTAAACTTTTGAATTTCCACAGGGCAAAACGACTATCTTAAAACTATGCATCTTCTTTGACTCAGTACTTTCACTTTTAAGAACTAATCTGAAGCAAACAAAGTGATAAGGATAAATGAAGAAAATACAAGTACTTAACAATAAATGAGGGGGCTGGGAATATGGCCTAGTGGCAAGAGTGCTAGCCCTGGGGGGTTCAAGTCCCCAGCACCACATACACAGAAAATGGCCAGAAGTGGCACTATGGCTCAAGCGGCAGTGTGCTAGCCTTGAGCAAAAAGAAGCCAGGGACAGTGCTCAGGCCCTGAGTCCAAGCCCCAGGACTAGCCAAAAAAAAGCTGCTATACATTTGACTTAAAAAAAACAAACGCTATTTCAATGTACAAATCCAACGTTTGTATTTTTGTTTAGATTCAGAGATAGGTTCTCATTATATACCTAAAGCTGGCCATAAACGTGATCCAACTGTCTATATACCACCATCCTCAACAAAAAAATATCTTAAATGAGCACTATATTGGACAGTGAGCTATGTTCAAAGATGTTAAAGATCACATGCAATGTGAAAGTGGTCTAGCAGAGCACTGGTGGCTCATGCCTATAATCCTACTCAGGAGAGTGCATTCTGAAAACTGTGGGTGAAAGCCAGCCAGGGCAGGAAAGTCCTGGCAGACTCTCAAGGACTGTGCCCCTGGCCCTGAGTTCAAGCCCCACATCTGACTAAAAAAACAAAAAGATTACAGGTGTTACAGTACTGTAATTACAGATGTGTCTATTACTATGCTTAACTTCACAACTTTGTTTGGGTGCCATTCCTAGGGCTTGAATCCATGGCCTGGGCTCTGTCCTTGCACTTTTGTGCTCAAGGCTTGACCTCTACCACTTGAGCCACAGCTTTTTGGAGCTTAAGGGTCTCAAGCAGGGTCTGTCTTTACTGCCCAGCTGGCTTTGAACTTGGATCCTCAAATCTCAGCCTTCGTAGGATTACAGGCCAAACAAAGCTACTAGCACACAGATTGAATGTCATTTTCTCTTCTGCAATTTTTTTCTTGCTTGGATCTTAATGACTTAACAAAACAAACAAAAAAAAAACAACAAAAGACTAGTGCCCGTGGCTCATGCTTGCAGACCTATCTACCTGCTCAGGAGTCTGAGACCAGAGGATTATAGTTCAAAGCCATGCACAGCAGGAAAGCCTACCTAGTACCCCAGCACCAGCATACACACAAAAACACACTCACAAAAAAAAAAAAAAGAAACAAACAGGTTAGGAAACAAAATTTCCTCCAATGCAATTCCTAATATACAAGAAATGGACATTTTTAGAGTATCTATATATTCACCCAACACTGCAAACTGAAACTTCTAAGTACATTGTGATTTTATTGTAATTATACAATAGAGGGATCTCTAGAATAGACTGTTCACTAAATACGTTACATTGGAACTTAATGCCCTCACTCACTGAAGTCCCAACAGTCACACATTTCTCAATACTCAACAATCACAGTTAACTGTACCATCATTAAATGTTTGTGTCTGTTACATCAGCCTCAAAAAAGAATATCCAGCCAAGCACTAGCAGCCCATACCTATGCTCCTAGCTATGCAGGAGGTTGAGATCTGACAATCTCAGTTACAAGTTAGCTGGCAAACTGAAGTCCCCGAGACTCATATCCAATTAACTATCAAAAAAGACATGTGGAGATGAAGCTCAAGTGCTAGAATGCTAGCCTTGAGCAAAAGCTCAGCGACAGGGCCCAGACTCTTGAGTTCAAGCCCCAGGATGGGAGTAAGGGAACTTTAAATTTTAGGCTCTGGGCAATAGCACAAGGCTCAAACTGTTTTTTCCTCATATAATAAAAATCGTCTTGTTGGGCTGGGAATATGGCCTAGTGGCAAGAGTGCTTGCCTCGTATACATGAAGCCCAGGGTTTGATTCCTCAGCACCACATGTATAGAAAACAGCCAGAAGTGGCGCTGTGGCTCAAGAGGCAGAGTGCTACCCTTCAGCAAAAAGAAGCCAGGGAGAATGCTCAGGCCCTGAGTTCAAGCCCCAGGACTGGCAAAAAAAAAAAAAAAAAAAAGCCTTAGGTATGAAACTGTAACCCCTCTGTACATCACTCTGACAATAAATATTTTAAAAAATAAAATAAAACAAAAATCGTCTTGTTGAATGACAGATGCTCACATCTGTAATCCTAGCTGCTTAGGAGATTGATGGGAAGTTAGAAGACAACCCGGAAAAGGATAAGACAAATGATTCCAAAAGCAAAACTTACAAAACCATTTGGTGTAAACCAACTGGGGGGAGAGGGAAAGAGGGAGGGGGAGGCAGGGAAAAAATGAGGGAAGTTAACAAGTTGAACAAGTAATATACTCACTGCCTTACATATGAAACTGTAACCCCTCTGTACTTCACTTTGACAATAAAGGAGAAAAAAAAAAAAAAAAAGACAGCCCAGGCAGCAAAGTCCCTCACTTTTACCTCTAACAATCAAAAAGCCAGACTGAACATGAAAGGTCAGGGACAGTGCACAGACTCTGACTTCATGCCACAGGAAACGCACACACACAGAATAATGGGTCATGCAGCTTACCTACCTACATTCTATCTCCAGAAATACACTTCTGAATAGATTTTTCATATTATAATAGAACATGCTCTTCATTAAGAGGTCAGATAAAGCCAGGCACTGGTGGCTCACACCTGAAATCCTCCTATTCAGGAGGCTGATATATATAAGGATTATGATTGGAAATCAATCTGGCATTTAGATCAAGACTCTCATTACCAATTAACCAGAAAAAGACGAAGTAAAGGCATTTCATGTAGTAGGAAGCCATCTTGAGCAAAACATCTGAAATCTATAGGCCTGATTTCAATACCTAGTAGCAGCCCCCTAAGAGGTCAGATAATTTATACACATTCAGGATGGCAGATATTTTATTACTAGGCTTGAGAGGAATCACCATTTAATCAATTCCATTTGAGGTTGAAGAAAGTTAAATTTTGTATATGGTCATTTCTTATTATGCATTATTTCAAACTTACAAAAATTGTTACATTTGGATTAATTTCAATCTTACTCTCAAAAATCAAAAATGCTTCATAAAATTTAACTGGATGTTGCTGGCTTACAGCCATAATTCTAGCTGCCCAGGAAGGGCCGAGATCTAAGAAAGCCAGCCCAGGCAGAAAAGTCTTTTAGGCTCTTTATTTCCACTAACCACCAAAAAAAAAAGGGAATCTGTGGCCAAGTGGGAGAGTACTAGCCTTGAGCAAAACAGCTCTGGGACAGTGCCCAGGCAGAATTCAAGCCTCAAGACTTGCACAACTCCCCTCCAAAAAAAATGCAATTAGGAAAAATAGCATCAGGTGCTGGTAGCTCATGCCTGTAATCCTTGATACTCAGGAGGATCTGAGGATTGTGGTTCAAAGGCAGCCCAGGCAGAAATTTGACATTCTCATCTCCAATAAACTACACAGAAAAAGCCAAAGGTGGCACTGTGGATGATCAAATGGTAAAGTGCTAGTCTTGAACAAAGAGGCTCAGTGACAGCACCCAGGCCATTGGTTCAAGCCCCATAACTGAGCCTGACCAAAAAAAAGAAAAAACAGCTACCTGCCAGTAGGGCATGCCTATAATCCTTGCTACTCAGGAGGCTAAGATTTGAGGACCACAGTTCAAAAACCAGCATAGACAGAAAAGCCAAAAGCCAGTAATGGAGGTGTACCTCAAATGGTGGAGCTTATTTTTTTTTTGGGGGGGGGGAGTTTAATCAAGGGTGCTAGACCAAACCAAGCCTCAGAAAATAATTTTAGGTAAACTGTACTGAATTCTAAAATGGTTAAAGCATTATACTATGGGCTAGACACCAGTACCCTCACTTCTGTAATCACAGCTACTTAAAAGGCTGAGATCTGAGGGATCTGGGTTCCAAACTAGCCATAGCAGTAAAATATGAGACTCTTATCTCCACTAAAACCATCAAAAAGCCTGAAGGGATGGAGCACTAAGCCCTGTGCACAAAAGCTCAGGGGTAGAACCCAAGTACTGAGTTAAAGCCCCAGGAGTGGCACACTCATACACAATTAATAGTAAAATAATAGTTAGCAAAAAAAATTTGGGGGGCCTGGGCACTATCCCTCAGGTATTTGTTTTTTGCCAGTCCTGGGGCTTAAACTCAGGACCTGTCCCTAAGCTTCTTTTGCTCAAGGCTAGCACTCTACAACTTGAGCCACAGTGGCACTTTCAGCTTTTTCTGTGTATGTGGTACTGAGCAATCAAACCCAGGGGTTCATGTATGCAAGGCAAACACTCTACCATTAGGCCTAGCACTCTCAGCCCTTGTCCCTCAGCTTTTTAGCTCAAGGTTAGTGTTCTACCACTGAGCCACAGAGCCACTTCTGGTTTTCTGGTAATTGCACTTTTGGATAGCAGGACTCACCCACTTTCCTGCCTGGGCTGGCTTTGAACCGTGATCCTCAGATCTGAGCCTCCTGCCCTGCTAGCTAAAATTCTTAACCACAGGTATCTACATCTCAACATCTGCATTACTCTTGCAATATTTAGGATCCATCACTTGGCAACACACTGGGTAACTTGAAACCCAACAACCATTGGAATGGATACAGAAATTAAACAGATGTGCCTTCTGAGATTAAAAACCATACCTACCAACCCTTTTCTCAAGTTCTTAACCATTCATTGAGATGGAATTTTAGTGACAGATTTTAATAATCTCTTCTGATTAAGATTTATATTAAGATAAATATAATCCAAAACTGTAAAAAAAGTTCTAAACTCTACAAAAGTGTAAAAACTTGAGTGCTTTGTTGCCAAATCATAATAAACTTCAAGTTAACTTTCATCTAAATAAAAATTAAATCAACCTAGATTCATTAGAAACTCATTCCATTAGCTTACAAGTAACTGTAGAAGCCAAACAATGGTTGCTCACTCCTGTAATCCTAACTACCCAGGAGGCTGAGATACGAGGATTGCAGTTTGAATGAAGCCAGCCAGGGCAGGAAACTGTAAGACACTCTTCTCATCCCCAATGAAACTACTCAAAAAAGCCAGAAGTGACACTGTGGCTAAAGTGGTAGAGTGCTCACCTTGAGCAAAAGAAGCTCAAGGACACAGCTCAAGACAGGCCAAAGGAAAAAAACTGTTGAGAAACACACACACACACACACACAAAAGCTTAACTCAAACATTTCCAAAGCCTCCTAAACAATGTTGACTAAAGTGTGTTTACTTGTCTGTGCAATGAAACCAAGTGGACCTCACACCTCTTACCATCACCCAGGAAGGGTGTGCATCTGTTCCGAAGGCCCCCCTGGCTCCAGGTCATCCTGGCTGATGCTGCTCCCAGGCTGGGCATCCATGTTGCTGCGGCTTGTGGTTTGTGAAGGGTAGTGTACAGGAAAAGCAGGATGGGATTTCAAGGGAAACAGGAGGAAGATGGCTTTCTGGGAAAACGCCATCACCTTCTTTAGGTGTTAAGTAGTACCACACACATTTTATTGCAGCACAAGTTTAAAAATTTAACAAATGAAAGATTAAAAATAAAAAAACAAAAATAAAAAATGAAAAATACAGACGTCCAGAGATGCTCTAAAACAGTTAAGTTAAAGGTAAGGAAAAATAAGATCACAGACTTAACAGCCAGTAAAATTACTTCCAGTGTAGGGAAGGGGTTGAGGGCAAGGGTGGGGTTGGGAGAGAAAAGGTTTATGTGATCAATCCACTTAAAAATACTAATGCCTTCACTTTCTCTCCCAAGATGCAAAACTCCAAAGTCAATCAGGAGGCTGAAGAAATTCTTATGAACATTCAGAAAAACTCGATTTTAATCCGGTTAAAAATCATCATCATCATCATCATCATCATCACCATCATAAGTATAATAGTAAATAAGTAATAACTAGTAACAACAATAAAAAGGAAATCAGCGGAAAGTCAGGAAAAATGTAAAAAAAAAATTGGAATAACTTACTGTAGCTGAAGATCAAAAAAATCTCACTGTAAAAAAACAAAAATAAAAATAGCCCAGATTAGAAAAACTGGAGGTGCAAAAATGTCAAGTCAGTAAAGTTCAATTCTTTTCTCTTCCCTAAAGCAGTTTCCACAAAAACCGCCAGGGTAATGTTCTCAATAGCAGACAAGCAAAGCCCTTTCCACATCATCAATTAAATCTTAAAAATACACGAGGAAATAGAGAGGTCAGTTTATGAGAGGCTAAAAGGCTCCTCCTCCTCTAACCCAACTGCTGCAGAAAAAATAGAAATAGAAACTTTAAAAATTACATCTTAAATCCAGGTCCCGTTTTTCTTCAAACAATTAAAAAAAAAACACCTGTAAATTTGCTGTAGTGCACACCAAGTTGCATCATTATGTTTAAAATGTAGTTATAAAATCAGTTTTAGAATGGGAATGTGTGTGTTCTGGAAAGGTGGGGAAGGGAGGTTAAAAAAAATCAAAGCTGAGCTCCAGTGAGTAGGGATGGGGTTCGCCTTGCTGCCCTGTGAAAGGAGAAGGGACAGATTGAGTCAGAGTTCCTCAGAAATGTTGTGCCCTAAACCCCCAAGACAGAAACATCTGTCTGTTGCATCTAACACATTTTGGTAAAGCATAACATTTCACTGGGATGGGGAGAGCTTTTATAGAATCATTACTTCTACCAGTGACTTTTTTTTTTAACTCTTCAGCATCAATAGATAGTTAAAATTAAATTCATGTACCTATATTCTTTAGGGGCTCCAAGAGTATATATAATTTGAATGGTTATCTTGGTGAATGTGGGTAGTCAGCAGTTTGGGAGGGGAAAACCAATTCAAAAAAAAAAGAAATGGGATAATATTGAGATAAGAGGTAAGAAGATTAATGTTTTTTAAAGTTTAAGCCCATGTACTGTTTCCTGTTTAACAGATGATGTATGGTCTATCATTCACTACTCAAATGACTCATCTGTTTGCAAAATCCATCATGGGTGATCAAACCACAAAATTTCATGCAACTTTATGGTTAGGGAGAAAGATGCTTTAAATAAGGAGCCATTTGGGGGCTGGGAATATGGCCTAGTGGCAAAAGTACTTGCCTCAAATACATGATGCCCTGGGTTTGATTCCTCAGCACCACATATATAGAAAAGGCCAGAAGTGGCACTGTGGCTCAAGTGGCCTTGAGCAAAAAGAAGCCAGGGATAATGCTCAGGCCCTGAGTCCAGGACTGGCAAAAAACAAAAACAAAACAAAATTAAGGAGCCATTTTATCCACTGACAGAATAAAAAAAAATCATACATATGGAAAGAAAGATTATAGTCTGAATATTTAATGTAACAGGTTAAAACTGTGATCCTTATGGAATGCTTCTGTGGCTTATCTTCATATCTAGTATATTTGGCTAATTCCAAAGTATGAAGGAGCTGATGTATTAATACTAAAATATGTGACAAAAAACTGGTTGTTTCATCAGCTAGAACTGCTGTTAGTCTAGCTCACTGTGTATATATAAGCATGGTTGTGTTCACCCTTGTATATTCAGCCATGAGGTCATATTCACAAATAGCAAAACAAAATTTTAAAGCCAAGTTTTATTTTTATATATTATGCATAAAAGTATACAAGTGTAAAAAATAGTTTATGTGTAGAACTGTTGAAAATGCACATTTGAATGTTATTTCAACTTATTTTGGAATTATGATTGTCATATAGAGCTTGAACTCTGGGCCTGGGCACTGTCCCTGAGCTTCTTTTGCTCAATGATAGCTAGCACTCTACCACTTGAGCCATAGCACCATTCCAGCTTTATGTTTATGTGATACTGAGGAATCTAAACCAGGGCTTCATGCATGCTAGGCAAGCACTCTACTACTAAGCCACATTTCCTAGCCCTATGAGTTTTTTTGCTCAAGGCTAGTAAAAGCTCCACTTCCTGTTTTCTGGTGGTTAATTAGAGACTTCCCTGCCTAGGCTGGCTTTGTTTTTTCGCCAGTCCTGGGGCAGGGCCTGAACACTACTATCCCTGGCTTCTTTTTGCTCAAGGCTAGCACTCTGCCACTTGAGCCACACACAGTGCCACTTCCAGCCTTTTCTGTTTATGTGGTACTAAAAAACCAAACCCAGGGCTTCATGCATGCTAGGCAAGCACTCTACCACTAGGCCATATTCCCAGCCCCGCCTCAGATCACAGCTGAGTAGCTAGGATTACAGGTGTGAGGTACCAGTGCCTGGCTGGGTTTAACAATTTGGGGTCAGTCTGAAAGTGGTACCCAAAATTTCCAAATCTATGATTTGTCCATAAATCCTTTATATATGAACCACAAGGCTTAAAAATCAGTAATATGAAACAACATTCTTTTAAAAGCAATGTGAATGAAGCCAGGCGTAGCACATGCCTATAATCTCTCTACTACTCCAGTCAAGATTTATGAATTCGGGCTGGGGATATGGCCTAGTGGCAAGAGTGCTTGCCTCCTATACATGAAGCCCTGGGTTCAATTCCCCAGCACCACCTATATAGAAAATGGCCAGAAGTGGCGCTGTGGCTCAAGTGGCAGAGTGCTAGCCTTGAGTCCAAGGCCCAGGACTGGCAAAAAAAAAAAAAAAAAATTATGAATTCAAGGCCAACCTGGGCAGTTAGTACAATAATCTCTCAAGTTTAAAATGGTGGGGCCAGTGGCTCACACCTGTAATCCTAACTAAGAAGGCTGAGGTCTTCTACCAGCTGAAGGCTGGTAGAGCATTATAGCCTTGGGCACAAAAGCTCAGACACAGTGCTTAGGCCTGGATGTTCAAGCCCCAAAGACAGACAATGCAGGGGAGGCGCTGAAGATATACCAAGTTGTAGAAAGTATACAAACTTCAAGGTGATTAGCATAATATTCTGACATTAGGAGTTTATTTTTAAAAAACATCCAAATTACTAAGCCAATTGTAATGCTTTCCAATTACCATTACCTCTTTGGAAAGTGACAGTTAGGGATAAGATTGGAATACACTGTAAACTAACTTAAGCTAACAAAAAGGAATTGCCTTTTAAAAAGAGTATCTGTGGGGCTGGGATTGTGGCTTAGCCCAAGAACAGAAACGCTGGGTTTGGATTCCTCAGCACCACAGAAGAAGCCAGAAGTGGAAGTGGCGCTGTGGCTCAAGTGGTAGAGTTATAGCCTTGAGAAGAAAAAAAACAAAACCCAAAGCCAGGGACAGTGCCTCAGGTCCGGAGTTCAAGCCCCAGGACTGGCAAAAAAAATAGAGTACCCCTCCTCAAGCTGGGTATCGGTGGTTCAAGTTTAAGCTAGTCTGGAGGCTGGGATCCTGAGGTTTCAGGACAAACCCTCAGAGAAAGACTGCCTCCCAAATAGCCAGCAAAAAGCAGGGTTATAGATGTAGCGCCAGCCTAGCAAGCACAAGGTTCTGAGTTCAAACACCCATGAAATTTGGACTGCTTCTTCCAAAAGGCACTTTTAAAATAAGTAATTCCAACCAACAAAATACGCAGCTACACCTGGCACTGAAAAAGCAAATTCTTTTGAGATTTTTATCATCGGTGGCCCAGGCTAGCCTTGATTGAATTTAAGATCCTCTTGCTTAGCCATTGCTGGATATACCTCCAGGCCCAACTATGAAATGCATATTGTAAAGCCCACACTAGAATTACCCAATTAGAAACTAATTCTCAAGATTAGAACCAACCACAGTCAAGATTTTGACAAGGGGGGCTGGGAATATGGCCTAGTGGCAAGAGTGCTTGCCTTGTATACATGAGGCCCTGGGTTCGATTCCTCAGCACCACATATACAGAAAATGGCCAGAAGGGGCACTGTGGCTCAAGTGGCAGAGTGCTAGCCTTGAGCAAAAAAGAAGCCAGGGACAGTGCTCAGGCCCTGAGTTCACCGCCTAGGACTGGCCAAAAAAAAAAAGATTTTGACAAGGAAGCCCTATCCTACAAGCTGAGAATCAAA
Organism: Perognathus longimembris pacificus; assembly: GCF_023159225.1. Classification (NCBI taxonomy): domain Eukaryota; kingdom Metazoa; phylum Chordata; class Mammalia; order Rodentia; family Heteromyidae; genus Perognathus; species Perognathus longimembris. The sequence continues at coordinate 32,235,976 of NC_063170.1, forward strand.
TTACCCCCCCCCCCCCCAATCTTCTCTGGCTTTAAGACTGCATTCCTTAGGCACTGAGTACCAAAGCTTCAAACATTTGCATAATTCACATAAACCCCAAAATACAGTAACCTGAGTACCAAGAAAAGCTAAAACTTAAGGCAATTTATTTTCCTTTCATAAATCCCAAATTTTCACTATTTTTAAGTATCTGCAGCGACATGCCAAGTTACTTCTCTAATATGCACAAAACCTTTTCTCATTCAGAAGTATAAACAGAAATCCGCGCCCCCCCCCCCACCCAGATGAGACTTTAGGATAGGACTGACAGTACTAACCTAGAAAACAGCTTTTATTTTTGCTGGTCCTGGGGACTGAAATCAAGGTCTGGATGCTGTACCTGAGCTTTTGTAATCAAGGCTGGTACTCTACCACTTAAGCCCCACAGCTCCCACTTCTGGCTTTTTGGTGTTAATTGAAGATAGGGACTTTGCTGCCCAGCTGGCTTTAAACCAAAATCCTCAGATCTCAGCCTCCTGAGCAGCTAGGATCCACACCTGGCGTGATCCACCAGGGCCTGGCTTAAAAAAAAGCATTTTTAACAAAACTTTCTACGCTTTTCAGCCTTCTCACAACAGCTTGACATTTCGATTTAGGCTGCTTAGGCCTCATTTTGTGGTTGCAAAACAAATGCTGATGTGTGTTAGACGGATAGAGCAAGGGGGATTAAAATCCAGTTCCACCTCTTAGGTCAAGATCAGTTCCACTGTTAAGAGCTCCTTAGTTAAACCTGTCATTCAGGGCTTAATTAATCTAACATTAGAACTAGCCGTTTGGGAATTTAGTCCTGGCTTGTTTCTAACAGACAATCCATCCAAAACAAGGCCACATGCTATGTCAATCCCTCTGGAGATCTAATTATAAACAAGGTGTGTTTAAAATCTCTAGAGAAGGAATAGCAAAAATCAAGTGTTTCCAAGAATGGTTTGATTGCCAGAGATGATAAAAGACCAAAGACCTGCAATTTAATCAGTCTTAAACCTACCTCTAGTCAAAACTAAATAATATCTAGAATTATTCTGTAACTTAATTCCTGGTAAATATTATATCAGTACAGTCCTGAACCCCAGTTACCTGTATTTCTAACACTTCAAGGTAACTATGATCTGCATTAATTTCTGGAACTTATGCAGAAACTAATTAGCTTAGTTACTTCCCACTACCTCATTTCTGGCTATTCAGAAAAAAACAAGTAGCTCTAAGCCCACATACAACTTGTTTATAAACCTTTCAGAGCTAAAAACCTTGCCTACCACGCAGGGGTTCCTGATCTCCAGCACTGCCAAGATGGCTAGGGATATGACTCAACTGTGGAGCACTTCCCTAAGAGGCACAGACAAGGCCTGGGGATGTAACTCATTGATTACATCCAATTGTCTACTGGGTATGATGCTCTGGGTTTGATCCCCAGCACATCTTTAAACAAGGCTAGTTAGCATCTCTGGCTTAATGATGTTTCCTAAAGACTAAGTTTTACACATTATAAACCGTGTTTCACTGTAGTTTTGTAAATACATCCACTACTTTGATACCTGAGCAGTTGACCTCTCAAACAGATATGACACTAAAAACCTATGTAATTTTTCCAATTTTTACTCATCTTGGTACAAGAAACTGAACCCAGAGTGGACACCTCCATGCAAAGCAGAGGTTCTGCTACTGTGCTACACCCCAACAGCAATTTTAACGTTGCAAAACTTCTAATATGGTTTCAAAAAAGAGAGCATAATACTTGTTTAAAATGTAGTTTAAAAATGTTTAGATGGGGGCTGGGGATATGGCCTAGTGGCAAGAAAGCTTGCCTCATATACATGAGGCCCTGGGCTCAATTCCCCAGCACCACATATACAGAAAACGGCCAGAAGTGGCGCTGTGGCTCAAGTGGCAGAGTGCTAGCCTTGAGCAAAAGGAAGCCAGGGACAGTGCTCAGGCCCTGAGTTCAAGGCCCAGAACTAGCCAAAAAATAAATAAAAATGTTTAGATGGACAGGACCAATGTCAAATTTTAAGTACTGCCATATTAAATTGTAACGTTGAAGTTTTGTGATTAAATATTTTTCCTATGTCCAGCTTAGCATTTCCTGTTACCTCATGATTTCCATAAACAGGCTCTCGCAAAGATTTAAACATTTTTAGTTAACAACTACCGGAAATAACTAGGTAAAACTACTCACCCTACCTACCCTAGGGAGTGGTAATTTTAGTTGTTACCGATTTAGTCTTGGGAACCAACGTTTATGCCTCAATTTTCTGTCCGTGAAATATGGTTAATACCTACCTCAGGCAAAGTTCCACTAGACTTAAGTATTTCAAGTGATTTGTAACCTGCAGGTAAAAAGTCAGCCGTAATTACACTACAGTATTTCCTTTTACATAGAGAACTGAAAATAAGTACTCCCAGGATCCGTCATTTGCTCACAGACACGATTAATAAAAACAAAATCAAGAAAATATAAGACCCATTGTTAAAATATTAAGCCACGTGACAAGCTTTAGCAGCTCGACTAAGGTACCTACTAGGTAACCCTCCCCGATCCACGCCGGATTAAGACAACCGAATAAAGAGATCAGTAACCTATCAACTTCAATTCATTAAAAAAATATATCGTTCTTCACTTTCGTGTTACCTCCCGGCGCCCTGATGGTTGGAGAAAACGAGAAGAAAGCAGCCGTTAAACACTGGGGGGGGGGGGGGATTCTTTCCGGCCGACCGGGGCCTAGAGGACTCCAGGTTAGACGCACGGAAACGCAGAGGCCTGTGAAACCCTCCCGCCTCAAACGCAGCCACCCAAGTCAAGCGGATACAGGCGGGCCCGGTTACTCTACCGGGAGGAAGGCTCCCTCGCTTTCTCCCCACACCCGCTCGCGGCCTCAACCAGAACCCGGGAAGCCAGCCCTCCCGTGAGTCCGCCCTCTACTTACCCGAAGGCGGGAGGGAAAAGAGATTCTACTCGAATCTCCTACTCCCAGGTTCTGTGAGAAGTTGACTGCTGCTCGAGGTCGACAACGAAGGAACAACCGTCCACTCTTCGTCTCTTCACAAAATGGCTCCCGAGTCTCCTCTGCCGCCGAGGCGAAGCCCTAGCGCCCGCCCCACTCCTGAGAACCGTCCTTATTGGCTGGCCCTTTTCTCGCTCCCACTTCTAATTGGACAGGTCTAACGCTCTTCACAATACTATCCAATCGTCATTATAGGTGGGTTGAACTAAGCAGGAGAATTTCCACATGCGTGACAGGAACTGGTTTGTAACTGGTTACATTTCATGTCACTCTGTGCGTGAGAAATGGTTATTGGCCGCCGTGCCAGTTGAAGCGGTGGGTGGAAACTCGCCTTTGTAACGCGCTCTGCTTCACATCCGGGTATCTGAGAATCTGACTGGCGGTTGCTAGGTCCTATCTCTGCTTAAGATCCTCCGCCTACATCTCCGAGTTTCCGCGGCGTGGGGGCGGGCGGGGGTGAAGGTTGTAACTGTGCCGAGGCACTCCGGGTTTGCTGCGCCCGCAGGCGTTGCGGGGAGGGTGGGAGCACCAAAGGAAGGCTTACCGCTCCGTGTGAAAGAACCCCAGTTCTTCGAGAGGACCGGGAGCCGTGGTCACTGGACCACGTTAATGTATTGAAAACCTGCCGTTGTTCCAACCTCAAGTTCCTTTTCATTTCCAGGTTCTTCTAGCCGCCCACAAGACGACGCCCGTCCTCAGCCTGCCAGGCCGTTCCGCGGAGAGCACGTGGCCATCCAAACCAGCCAACTTCCCGCTTGCTTTCAAAGTAAAGTAAAGGCTGGCCTGGGATGCTACCGCGGCCATCTGGACTCATTATCTCACTCATCTAGATGGGAAATTGAGCTGCTCCTCCAATCTGGCCCTTTAATTCCCCTTTATCCTGACTGGCCTCCTTAACCTTCTTCCTTCAGTTACAGCCTATCAAGCAGTCCCTCTCTGATTTTATTTATGTATACCATGAGATGGGCCAGCTTTACTCAGAAAAGGGAGGTTTTTTATGTGCTAGTGAAAAGATATTAAATGGCTAAGGTGTGAAGAGCACTAGATAATGTAATTTTATTTGTATACATTTTTTTGAGACAAGGGATTATGTTCCACCATCCTGGAATTGATGATTCTTCCACCTTCCCAAAGGTTGGGATTATAAGCATGCAAAACCATGCCCAGTTTGTTTGTGTACATTTTTAAGTAGTTATGCAGAGGTTTCAATTCCACAAGTCAGATTGTGAGTACAATGCATCTTGATCAATGTCATTCCAAGTTCTCCCCCACCCTTCCATACCATCCATACCCTCAAGTTCCATAGTTCAATGACTGTATACATTTTTTAAAAGATGTGTATGTGAAGGTAGTTTAATGTATAGTTTTGTATAGTCTCAACTCCAGAGAAATTCACAACAAAACTTACCTATTTCATGGATAATCCTTTCCATACTATTATGTTTTTATATGTACTAATTTGATAACAAGAAAAAAAGGGGAGAAGGATGGGGTGGGGATAACCTGGTGTCAGTGGTTCTTTTCTGATAAATTTTATGTGGTGTTTAAAACTTTCTTTGTATGTGGTGCTTTTTCAAATATATGTTCTAGATTGATAAAGCCAGGCACCAGTGACTCATGCCTGTAATCCTAGCTACTCAGGAGGCTGAGATCTGAGGATGGCAATTCAAAGTCAGCCTGGACAGGAAAGCCTATGAAACACTTTTCTCCAATTAACCAGTAAAAATTCAGAAGTGGAGCTGTGGTTCAAGATGTGGAGCACTAACTTTGAGCAAAATGTTCAGGGACAGCACCTAGGCCCTGAGTTCAAGCCTTAGGACTGTAAGGTCCACCCCAGGAGGGCTCCACTCAGATGCCCCCCACCTGCATAAATCTCCATCCAATTACCTGGGTAACCAGCATAGTTCTCTCCTGCCTGAAAACCACGCGGCATTCTCCTTTATGGGCTACCTACTTTAATAAACCTTTCAAGGATGAGCACCAAAAACAAAAAAAAATCTGAAGGGGCTGGGAATGTGGCTTAATGGTAGAGTGCTTGCTTAGCATTTATGAAGCCCTGGGTTCGATTCCTCAGCACCACATAAACAAAGGGCCAGAAGTGGCACTTGACCAAAAAGAAGCCAAGAACAGTGCTCAGACCTTGAGTTAGCTCCAGGACTGGCACCAAAAAAAAAATATTTTTAATCCTACAGATAGTATACAAAAATAGATTTTTTAAAAAATCCTCCACTCAGCTGGCACAGTATTATTTACAATTTATTTTAAACTCCCTCATAAGCCGGGCACTGGTGGCTCAAACCTGTAATCTTAGCTATTCAGGAAGCTGAGATCTAAGGCTCACTATTGGAAACCAGCCCAGAAAAGAAAGTCTATAAGACTCTTATCTCCAAATAATCACCAGAAAACCAAATGTGGCACTGTGGCTCAAAGTGGTAGTGTGCTAGCCTTGAGCAAAGAAGCTCTTTTGAGCTTTGCTCAAGGCTAGCACCCAGGCCCTGAGTTCAAGTCCCACAACTGACCAAAGCAAAATGAAACGTCTCTCATAGAACTATGGTTAATTTTATAATGTTATATGTAATGGGTTCACCTCAAGGGAGGGGACCACATGAAATGGGGCTGAGTGGGGGATCCCTCATCCCTCCAAGAGTCCACCACTCGGAGACAGTCTCAAGTAAAAAGATGAATTTATTGGGGAAGTAAAAAGTATACTGACCAGCCAGGGTCACCGCCTATACTCGGGAGCTGGGACCCCAACCGTAAAAAGCAGGCTGGCCAGCCAGGGCCAGAGCCCAGACTCGGGAGCTGGGACCACGCGCCCCACCCAGGCCAAGCTTGGGGTCGGGTTATAAAGGCAAATACCATATGGTCAAGCCTGCCGCATGCAGGTGGGCAATGAGGTTACAACACTTACAGAACATGCCAGGTCACACACAGGTGGCCAATGGAGTTACAATCTGCCTCATAGCAACTGTTTGAACCAACCTATCATTCTAGTTAGACTTGGCACACAGATTTGGTGGGGCTCACATGATGAAGGCAGATATGCCTACCTTGGGAGGGCACAGGTTTAACCTTGAACGTTCCACTACTCAGGTGGTCAAGCAGTTTACACAACCTTATCACAGCAAAGGGAAACTTCCCTGGATAGGGCATGGGAGATCTTAGTGAAGATGGAGTCGGCTTCTGCTCTCTTTAACTAATCTGAGATGGAGTCAATCTGACACCCCTCAACAGCCAATGATGGCACTGGCCAGATCTGACCTCCATATTACATTATACACCTTTCTCTCCTTGGTGAGAAGCCATTTGTGTGTGCACACGTGTGCATACACATGCAGTGACCCTGGGCCTTGAACTCAGAGCCTGGGCACTGTCCCTGAGCTTCTTTTGCTCAGGGCTAGCACTCTACCACTTGTACCAAAGCTCCACTTGCTGCTGTTTAGTCATGAATTAGAGGTAAGAATCTCATGATTTAAGGTATGCATAAGAAGAAATTTTTACTGCTGTATTATATGGGAAAAAAAATCTCAAGAACTTTCCTGCCTAGGCTGGCTTTGAACCATCATCCTCAGATTTCAGCTTCCTGTGTATCTAGGATTATAGGCGTGAGTCACCAGCATCGGCTTACGTGTCTAGTAGTTTTATATATACACATGTATAATATATATAATACATGTTATATATATATGTTGTTTGTTTTCCCTGCCATGAGGCTTGAATTTGGGGCCTGAGCACTGTCTCTGAGCTTCTTTCTTGTTTCTTTGTTTAGCCAATGCTCAAGGCCTGAGCACTGTCCCTGGCTTCTTTTTGCTCAAGGCTAGCACTTTACCACTTGAATCATAGCACCACTTCCAGCCTTTTCTGTTTATGTGGTACTAAGAAACCAAACCCAGGGCTTCATGCATGCTAGGCAAGCACTCTACCACTAAGCCACATTCTCAGTTTTTTGTTTTTTTAATATAATTTTATTGTTAGTGTTACGGGGTTTGAGTGAGGGGGTTCTCCGTCCCTCCAAGAGTCCACCACTCAGATACAGTCTCAAGCAAAAAGATGAATTTATTGGGGAAGCAAAAAGCGAACTGAGGGGCTGGGGATATGGCCTAGTGGCAAGAGTGCCTGCCTCATATACATGAGGCCCTGGGTTCGATTCCCCAACACCACATATACAGAAAATGGCCAGAAGTGGCGCTGTGGCTCAAGTGGCAGAGTGCTAGCCTTGAGCAAAAAGAAGCCAGGGACAGTGCTCAGGCCCTGAGTCCAAGCCCCAGGACTGGCAAAAAAAAAAAAAAAAAAAAAAAAAAGCGAACTGACCAACCAGGGACACAGCACAGACTTGGGAGCTGAAACTGCGACAGTGAAAAGTGGACTGACTGGCCAGGGACACAGACTTGGGAGCTAACATTGAGATCCTGAGCATTCCTCAAATTGGGGTTTGCAAAGGTAAAAGTGTAGCACAGATGTAGGAGGTTGACACAGGGGGTAGAGCAAGCAACATTAACAAGCAAGCATGGCACAGATATAGGAGGTTGACACAGGGGATAGAGCAAGCAACAAACAAGTTAAGCAAGCCATTTACAGAAGCAGAATTTTGGGGTCAGGTTGATCTAATCTACTGCCCCCAATATTTCCTACCATGTTTCCTTAATCAAGATGGCATCGGCTGCATACAACAGTTAGTATTAAGGTGTTATACAGAGGGGTTATCATTTCATAAGTCAGGCAATAAGTACTTTTTTTTTTTTTACAATCTTACCCCTTCTTTAATATAGGTAGTTTTTGATAGAGCCAAGATTCTGACCCGGGAAGATCTACATCTAGAGTATATATATGTAACAACCACACAATAATTGTCTAAATACTTGCATAAGGTTTTCCATGTGGAAAAATATTTATCAATCATTCATGATTTATGAAGAGCATGTTGTTTCATAAGCTGTTATTAAGTTCTATTCTAAGCCAGAAGAACAAAGAAATAAACAAAATAGACATAGCTTTGACCATAAGAACAATGTTAAACCGGGCACCAGTGGCACCTGTAATCTTAGCTACTCAGGAAGCTGAGATCTGAGGACTGCGGTTCAAAGCCAGCCCTGGCAGGAAAGTCCAAGAGACTCTTATCTCCTTAACCACCAGAACACAAGAAGTGGCACTGTGGCTCGCTCAGGGACAGTGCCCAGGCCCAGAGTTCAAGACCACAATCAACCAAAAAAAAAAAAAAGAACAATGTTAAATATTAAATAAGTAATTACAAAACTATTTACAATAAATTGTAATATAAAGTACAGGGTGCTGTGAAACCTATATATTACCAGTACCTTCAAGCAGATCTTGTGAAAGTACTTTGTTACACATTTGCTATTTATTTGTTATTTCTTTCATCTCTTTTTCCCTTCTTATAAAAAGTGTTTCTTTACATTATTCTTTGTCCTCTTGTTGCTCTTCTAACATCCATAGCTGCTGTGACCTAAATCTGGCTTCTCTGATGCTAAGCCTCTTTGATTCATTTGCCATCTGTTCTCCGTCAGACTCTGAAACACAAGACTTTGTCCTCCAACAACTCACTGACGTTATCCTCACACAGCCTGCAAAATGGTTTCTAGTTGATAAATCTTACATTTCTTCTTATTTTGCTACTGTACTAGCGACTGACTTCTTTAACAAACATCTAAATACTAAAAAAGAAAAATACAACATAGGCCAGGCACTGGTGGCTCAAGCCTGTTATCCTAGCTACTCAAAAAGATGAAATCTGAGGATCCTGGTTAGGAGCCAGCCCTGGGACAAAAGTCGGTGAGATCCTTATCTCCAATTAACCACCAAAAAACCAGAAGTAAAGCTAAGGCTCAAGTGATAGAGCATTAGCCTTGATTTAAAAAAGAAGAAGAAGAAGAAGAAGCAGCTCAGAGACAGAACCCAGGCCCTGAGTTCAAGCCCCCAGGATCTGCACCAAAACAAACAAACTAATACTCTATGTAAGGCTACTAGCTTGGCTTAAGTAGTAAATTGTCTATCTAGCAACTGAAAAGTGCTAAACTTCTTTTCTTTTTTCTTTTTTTCCCTGATCCTGGGCTTGAAGTCAGGGCCTACCCCCCGCAGGGCTCCATGCAGATGACACCGCCCCTCCCCCTCCCCCCTACCCCCCACCTCCTAGGGCTGGGAATATGGCCTACTGGTAAAATGCTCTCTTCATATACATGAAGCCCTGGGTTCCACTCCTCAGCTCCACATATATAAAAAAAAAAAGTCGGAAGTGGCACTGTGGCTCAAGTGGTAGAGTGCTAGCCTTGAGCAAAATGAAGCCAGGGATAGTGCTCAGGCCCTGAGTTCAAGCCCCAGAACTGGCAAAAAACAAAACAAAGTCTCCTCCTAGTACCTGCATTGCCTAGGTAAATGGCACACCTGGAAGCGGTTACATCCTCCTTCTCTGAGGGTGGAAGGAAGGAAAGAGAAAAAATGTTAGGCCAGGAGCCCATGGCTCACATCTGTAATCCTAGCTACTCAGGAGGCTGAGATCTGAGTATCACAGTTCAAAGCCAGCTCTGGCAGGAAAGCCCGAGAGACTCTTATCTCCAATTAACTAGCAGAAAACGGGAAGTGGACCTGTGGCTCAAGTGGTAGAGCCTTGAGCTGAAGAGCTCAGGGACAGCACCCAGGCCCAGAGTTCAAGCCTCATGACCTACCAAGAAAAAAAAAGTTAGGCTGGTGCTGGCCCTGTAATCCTAGCTGCTCAAGAGGTTGAAATCTGAGTATCTGGGTTTAAAGCCAGCAAATGTCTATAAGATTCTTATCACCAATTAACCAGTAGAAAAGCTGTAAGTGAGCTAGTAGCTCATGCCTGTAATCTTAGCTACTCAGGTGGCTGAGATCTGAGGATCTTATCTCCAATAAACTACTCAGAAAAGTCTGAAAGTGGCATTGTAGAGTGTAGTAGATCACTATCCTTTGAGCAAGATGAAGGTCAGAAACAGTGCCCAGGCCCTGAGTTCAAGCCTCAGGAAGGGTACCAAAAAAAAAAAAAGCTGGAAATGGAGCAGCGACTCAAGAGGTAGAGTGCTAGCCCTTAGAAAGATAAAGAATAGCTCCCAGACCCTGAGTTCAAGCTCTAGTGGCACACACACACACACACACACACACACACACACACACACCCTTGAACAAGGGCTGGGAATGTGGCTTAGGGGAGAGTCTTTGCCTAGCATGCATTAGGCCTTGGGTCCGATTCCTCAGCACCACATAAACAGAAAAAGCCAGAAGTGGCGCTGTGGCTCAAGTGGTAGAGTGCTAGCCTTGAGCAAAAAGAAGCCAGTGACAGAACTCAGATGCTGAGTTCAAGTCCCAGGACTGGCCAAAAACCAAAAGATTTGAAGCCAGCCCAGGCTGAAAAGTCCCAGTGAGGCTCTTATCTCTAATTAACCAACAGAACACCAGAAGTATTGATGTGGCTCAAGGGGTGGAGGACTAGCCTTGAACTCAGGGACAGTGCCCAAGCCCAGAGTTCAAGCCCCAGGAATAGAAAAATAATATTAATAATCCAGGGCTGGGAATATGGCTTAACGGTACAGTGCTTGCCTAGGATGAATGAGGCCCTGGGTTCAAATCCTCAGTACCACATAAACAGAAAAAACCATAAGTGGTGCTGTGGCTCAAGTGGTAGAGTGCTAGCCTTGAGCAAAAAGAAGCTCAGGGACAGAGCCTAGGCCCTGAGTTCAAACCCCAGGATTGGAAAAAAAAAAAAAGTAACCCAAAACAGAAGATTGAACAGACTCCTCACTAAGGGAGGCATACAGATGGCAAATGTACCCACAGAAATGTTCTACAAGATTACTTACTAGGGAAATGTAAATTAATAATGCAACTTAATGTAATTACAACTACTGCATACTCACTGTAAGGTCCATACCCGGGAGGGCTCCATGCAGATGCCCCCCACCTGTTTGAGTCTGCACCCAGTATGTGAGTTACCTAGGTAACTGGCCCACCTTGGAGGTAGTTGCCTCCTCCTTCTCTGAGGTCAAATCCAATCCACCTGGCCAAATCTCCCACCTTTTCCTATATAATCTGGCTCAACACAGTCCCTGCTCTCTTTCCTTTTCTCTCTTACTCTCTCTTGCTCTTTTCTCTTTCTCTCTCTTGCTCTTTTCTCTCTTTTTCCCTTCTTCCCTCCCCTCTGTCTCCCCAGACCTCCATTTTGTGTGGGCTGGCAGTTCGTCTCCCCCCAATAAACTCCTTTCTGCCTGAACCATGTGACAGGTTTCCTTTCTAAGATAGCTAAAATTAAAGACTTTCAGGCAGGGATTGCATGACTCCTACCTAGCTAGTCAGGAGGCTGAGATCTGAGGATCATGATTCAAAGCCAGCCCAGGAAGGAAAGTCCATGAGACTCTTATTTCCAGTAGTCTACCAAAAAGCTGAAAATGGAACTGTGGGTCAGAGTGGTAGAGTGCGAGCCTTGAACACAAAACTCAGTGCCCAGACTCTGAGTTCAAGGCCCTGGACTGGCACATACACACAGAAAATTACTCCCAGGCACCAGTGGCTTATACTGTAACTCTAACTACTCAGGAGGCTGAGATCTAAGAAGAGTATGGTTTGAAGCCAGCGCAGGCAGGAAAGTCCATAAGACTTTATTTTATTTTTTGCCAGTCCTGGGACTGGACTTAGGGCCTGAGCACTGTCCCTGACTTCCTTTTTGCTCAAGGCTAGCACTCTACCACATGAGCCACAGCTCCACTTCTGGCCTTTTTCTGGTTACATGGTGCTGAGGAATCGAACCCAGGGCTTCATGCGTGCAAGGCAAGCACTCTACTGCTAAGCCATATTCCCAGCCCGAGACTTTAAAAAAGAAATTTATTGTTATTATAAAGGTGATGTACAGAGGGGCTATTGTTACATAAGTCAAGTAAATAGTACATTTTTTTTTGTACAGTGTCACCTCTTCTCTCACTCCCAGTTTTTCTCTCCCATCTCACCCACACATGTACTTTATTTTTTTTTTTTTTTGTCAGTCCTGGCACTTGAACTGAGGGCCTGGGCACTGTCTCTGAGCTTCTTTTGCTCAAGGCTAGCGCTCTACCACTTTGAGCCATAGCACCACTTCTGCTTTTTCTGTTTATATGGCTGAGGACTTGAACCCAGGGCCTCATGCATACTGGGCAAGCATTCTAACACTAAACCACATTCCCAGCAGAGGTGTGTTATTATAATAGGGTTCAAGTAGGGAGAAAACTCCCTATGAAGGAAACAGGATTTAAATATTTCTTTAACAATATTTAATACTTTTAGTTTTCACATATTTATTACAAACTAATTATTGAAAAATGAAGAAGGCTGCTGTCACTAGGGGCTCACCCTGTAATCCCAGCTACTCAGGAGGCTGAGATCTGAGGATCGCAGTTCCAAGCCAGCCCAGGGGAGAGTCTATGAGACTCTTATCTCCATATAACCACTAAAAAGCTGGAAACAGAGCTGAGGCTCCAGTGGGAGAATACCAGCCTTGAGCAGAAATACTCAGGGACAGCTCCCAGGCTCTGAGTTCAAGCCCCAGGGCCAGCACAAGAAAAGAAAAAGAAGAGGGCTCTTGTTATTGTTGTTGCTTAATGTAGCCAACAGGCAGAAATAAGTAGAATGATAACTGGCCAAAGCAGAGGAGGAGGGGGGAGTAGTTAGTTGTTAGTAATTGTAGAGTTTTCTGGGTGTTTTGAGCAGTTCTGTCCATGGGCCCTTAGGCATCAGATCATGGTTCATTGCCCAGAGAAGAGTTGCATGTGAACAGTGGAGTGATTGGATGTGCAGACAGGGGGGCGAAATGCACATGGAGTGCTGGATCAGGCTACATGAAGCCTCTGATTTGATTTCTGGGGACTGATATGGCTCTGGGGCTGTCCAATAGTCTGGAGTTACATACCTCTTTCCTAGAGAAGCACGTTATTAATATCAGCAAACCTCCACAAGTGAGACCCCACCTATCTAGCCTGAGCTCTGAGGGCAACTTTTTGTTGTTGTTGTTGATTGCAGGGCCTGAGCACTGTCCCTGGCTTCTTTTTGCTCAAGGCTAGCACTCTGCCACTTGAGCCATAGCACCACTTCTGGTCGTTTTCTATATATGTGGTGCTGGGGAATCGAACCCAGGGCTTCATGTATACAAGGCAAGTACTCTTGCCACTAGGCCATACTCCCAGCCCTGGTTGCAGGGCTTGAATTCAGGGCCTGGTTACTGTCCCTGAGCTTCTTTGTGAAGGTTAACACTCTACCACTTGAGACACAGTACCACTTTCAGCCTTTTCTGTTTATATGGTACTGAGAATCAAACCCAGGGCTTCCTTTATGCTAGGCAAGCACTGTACCACTAAGCCACATTCCCAGCCCTAAAAAAAGTTTTTTACTCTTATTATAAAGGGGGTTACAGTAACAAGTATATTTCTTTTTTGGACAATGTCATCTCTTCCCTCATTCTCTCCCAGTTTTTCCCTCTATCCCTGAACTTTTTTGCTCCAGGTAGGCACTCTACTATTTGAGCCACAGCTCCTCTTGCTCTTCTTCCAGCTTTTTGGTGGTTTATTGGAGAAAGAAGAAAGCCTTTTCCTACCTGGGCTGATTTTAAACCTCGGTCCTCAGATCCCAGCCTCCTGAGTAGCTAGGTTTCAGGTATGAGTCATGGGTGCTTGGCTTCACTTTCTTCTTTTTAATCTTCTGTTTATGTCTACATGAAAATATAATTTTTTTTTTTTTGGCCAGTCCTGGGGCTTCAACTCTGGGCCTGAGCACTGTCCCTGGCTTCTTTTTGCTCAAGGCTAGCACTCTGCCACTTGAGCCACAGCACCACTTCTGGCCATTTTCTGTATATGTGGTGCTGGGGAATCGAACCCAGGGCCTCATGTATATGAGGCAGGCACTCTTGCCACTAGGCCATATCCCCAGCCCTTTTTTTTTTTTTTTTTTTTTTTGCCAGTCCTGGGCCTTGCATTCAGGGCTTGAGCACTGTCCCTGGCTTCTCTTTGCTCAAGGCTAGCACTCTGCCACTTGAGCCACAGCGCCACTTCTGGCCATTTTCTGTATATTTGGTGCTGGGGAATCGAACCCAGGGCTTCAAGTATAAGAGGCAAGCGCTCTTGCCACTAGGCCATATCCCCAGCCCCTGAAAATATAATTTCTAATCATAAAAAAGTTATAAAATAGTATCTCTAGCCAAGCTGTGGCTCAAATGGTAAAGAACCAGCCTTCAGTGAAAAAGTTAAGGGACAGCACTCAGGTCTGGAGTTCAAACCCTAGTACAGCACATACATACACACACAAAAAACAGCTAAAGCAAAAAAAGTCAACAGATTGACTTAAGTGGTAGAATATTTCTATAGCAAGTACAAGGTTCTGAATTTAAGACCCCAGTGCCATAAATAATAATAATAATCAAATTATCACCATTCATTCTTTAGTTAAAAAGATCCTTGCACTGTGGGTTGAGTGTTCACAGGGATCCCATCAATGGATCAGGATTTATTCTGTTGAAAGAGATCTCAGGGGCTGGGGATATGGCCTAGTGGCAAGAGTGCTTGCTTCACATACATGAGGCCCTGGGTTCGTATTCCCCAGCATCACATACACAGAAAATGGCCAGAAGTGGCGCTGTGGCTCAAGTGGCAGAGTGCTAGCCTTGAGCAAGAAGAAGCCAGGGACAGTGCTCAGGCCCTGAGTCCAAGCCCCAGGACTGGCCAAAAAAAAGAGATCTCAGGGGTACAGAACCACCCACATTGTATTTGCCCTTCTAGGAGTGATATAAAGACCATTTCTCAACATCAACAAATTTCTATTAATCTCAAATCAAACAAATTATGTGCTTTGATGCTAGTGGAGAAGTTGGTACATTCATTTTAGCTATTGTTTCCCCCACTCTTATATGTGCAAGGGAAAAGCATAGTCTTCACCTCTGACCTATAAAGAGTTAACAGCTGCCAGCCTGATTAGTTCCACCTTTAACAGCAGAGGACAATAGGATTGCAAGGCCAGGGTTAGAGGATCAAGAAACAGAGAAAAGAACTGGAGATATCACTCTGTAGCCAGCCAGAACTGTAAGTGGACACCCAATACATATTTGTAGCCTCCCATTTTTACCCTGGGGTGTTTTTAAGAGAAGTGTTTGTTTATTTTGTATTTTACCTCACCTCTCAGCATCCAAGAATATATTACCAGGTCATCTTTAATTCTATTATCTTCTTAACTATAACCGTATTCAGCCAGTTATTGTCTTTCTTTTTTCTCTATTCCTTTTCTTCTTCCTGCCTCTTTCCCTTCCCTTTTCTGCCCTACCCTGCCTTTCCTTTCCCCTAATTCCCTCACCCACACCCCCAGTACTCAGGTTTGAATTTAGAGCCTCTTGATTCTCCTTTCTTGGGATCCTGATGATCTGTCCATCTCACTTTTCAGTCCTCCTGCCTCTATCCCTCCTAGTTCAAGGCCTCAGGCTTGAGCTACAGCAGTACCTTCCTAACTCAGTCTTCTCTGTGTCTCTAACTGTAAGGTCCACACCCAGGAGGGCTCCATGTAGATGCTCCGCACCTGTTTAAGTCTGCGCCCAGTACCCGAGTTACCTAGGAAACTGGCACACCTGGAGGCAATTACCTCCTCCTCTGAGGTCACATCCAATCAACCTGGCCATACCTCCCTCCTTTACCTATATAATCTGGCTCAACACAGTCCTCTTCTCTCTTGCTCTTGTTCTCCTCTTCCTTTCCCTCTGTCTCCCCACACCTCCATCTTGTGCATGCAGGCCAGCAGTTTGCTCTCCCCACCAATAAACTCCTTTCTGCCTGAACCATGTGGCGAGCTTCCTTTCCTTTCTGGTAAACCTTACACTAACTACTAAGAGTAGACAGATTGCAAAACTGTTTGGCGTAAGTGAACTGAACACCTCGGGGGGGAAGGGAAAGGGGGAGGAGGGAGGGGGGTATGAGGGACAAGGTAACAAACAGTACAAGAAATGTATCCAATGCCTAACATATGAAACTGTAACCTCTCTGTACATCAGTTTGATAATAAAAATTTGAAAAAAAAATAAGAGTAGATAGATTTTTTTTTTTTTGGCCAGTCCTGGGGCTTGAACTCAGGGCCTGAGCACTGTCCCTGGCTTCTTTTTGCTCAAGGCTAGCTCTCTGCCACTTGAGCCACAGCGCCACTTCTGGCCTTTTCTATATATGTGGTGCTGAGGATTCAAACCCAGGGCTTCATGTATAGGAGATGAGCACTTTACCACTAGGCCATATTCCCAGCCCAGTAGACAGATTTTCTTAAAGTTTGTCAATACTTCTAACTCTTTGTTTGGTTTTGTTTTTGCCAGTCCTAGGGCTTGAACTCAGGGTCTGAGCACTGTCCCTGGCTTCTTTTTGCTCAAGGCTAGCACTCTGCCACTTGAGCCACAGTGCCACTTCCAGCTTTTTCTACATATGTGGTGCTGAGGAATCAAACCCAGGGCTTCATGTATACGAGACTAGCACTTTACCACTAGGCCATATTCCCAGCCTACTTCTAACTCATGTTCAAAGTTTTTAGGTTCAAAACTGTATGATTGCTGACCATTTTCTGCAGAATGAACAGACCTCTAGGCCTTGCACATGCTAAGCATATGCTCTACCACCGAGCTACACTCCCAGTCCTATCTCCTTCCTTCTTTCCTTTATTCATTTAATTTGAGACAAAGTCTTACTATACTATATGACCCAAGATTCCTCAAATTTGAAATCATCCTGCCCGCATCTCTCATGTGCTATGATTACAAATGTGCACCATCACACTTGACTTTAAAAGCACTCATTATTATTTTCATTAGTTTACACTAGTAAGATACAGAAGGATTTATTGTTACAGTTCCACATCATTATTACTCTTTTGTTTTGTTTTGTTCTGGTCCTGGGCCTTGAACACTGAGCCTGAATGCTGTCTTTGAGCTCCTTTTGCTCAAGGCTACCACTCTACCACTTGAGCCACAGTGTTACTTTCAGATTTTTCTGTGATTAATTGGAGATGAGTGTCACAGACTTTCCTGCCCTAGCTGACTTCGATCCTTGCTTCTCAGATCTCAGTCTCTTGAGTAGCTAGGATTACAGGTATGAGCCATTATTGCCTGGCATAGGACAGATGACTTTGACAAAATCTGGTAGCCATGGAAATGGAATAGGAATATTTAAAAGACAGTACAAATCTAAAGATGAAGGTTGGATACATGCATTTCAGAAGTAACAGTATATATTTACATAATGTTTAAGACCAGGAGACTGGATATTATCGCCTAGGGAAAAGAGTGTTAACCAAAGAGTGGGAAAACTATAATACGATTTTCCTATTAGTCAGGACATAGTAGAATATGACCATCCCTGAGCTCTCTCCGAGATCTCTAATTTACATAATGGCTCTAATCATTCTCTCTCTCTCTCCCCCTCCCACTGCCCCACCCCTCAACTCTTTCTCTATTGTTATTGGGGCTTGATCTCAAGGCCTCTTGCTCTTGCTTGGCTTTTTCATTCAAGGCTGTCACTTTACTACTTGAGCCATACCTCCACTTTCAGATTTTTTTTTATAATTTATTTATTAAACAAAATTTTTTTGACAAGGTGTTGTGCAAAAGGGGTACAGTTACATAGTAGGGCAGTGTGTACATTTCTTGTGATATCTTACACCCTGTTTTTCTTTCCCTTCCCCAGGTCAGATAGACATATATACAATACACAATGTACCAAGAACATATATAGTAGCCATATGGCCTACGCCAAAGGAAATTTGCCTAGGGCTTTAAATGTATTGTCGACAATAGACAATATGTCGACAATAGTCTTATATGAACACACATACATAGCTTTTGAGCTATTGTGATACACTGAGAGGTCAATTTTGACCTTTATATGTTGAGTAGTTGTTTGGTTTTAGTTACATAATGTTGGGTCGCTGACCCAAACCTGTGGGAAATACCATTTGGTCTCTACTGTCTCCCCCTCTCCCCACCTTAACAGTCATATATCAGGGAGATCATGCCCCTTTGTTTTCTGTGTTCTAGGCTTTTCTCGTTCAACATTATTTGCTCAAGTTCTGACTATTTCCTTGTGAATACTAATATTTCACTATTTCTAATTGCTATATAGTATTCCATTGTGTATAGGTACCATATTTTTTGGATCCATTCATCTGTGGAGGGGCATCTGGGTTGTTTCCATATTTTGGCTATTGTGAATTGTGCAGCAACAAACATGGAAGTGCATATGTCTTTTTGGTATCTTGGGACCTGTTGTTCAGGATAGATGCCTAGGAGTGGTATGGCTGGGTCATAGGGTAGGTCTATGTTGAGCTTTTTGAGGAACCTCCATACTGTTCTCCAAAGTGGTTGTATTAATTTGCACTCCCACCAACAATGGAGAAGGGTTCCTCTTTCCCCGCACCCCCTCCAGCATTTGTTGTTGCCTGAGTTCAGAGTATAGGCCATTCTAACTGGAGTGAGGTGGTATCTCAGGGTTGTTTTTATTTGCATTTCCTTTACACTTTCAGATTTTTGCTAAGTTAATTGGAGGTGAGTCTTTCAAATTTATCTACCTAGGCTGGTTTAGAACCTCAGTTCTTAGATCCCAGCCTCCTGCATGCCTAGTCTTACATAGTATTACAGGTAGAAGGCACCAGCACCTAGCAACAAATACCTTAAATCTCTCTCTTTCTTTTTCCTTCCTTTTTTTTGTGGCAATCCTAAGGCTTGAACTCAGGGCCACTTGAGGCACAGCTTCACTTCTGACTTTTCCTTTTTTCCATCATAGGGCTTGAACTCTGGGCTTGGGTGCTGCCCCTGAACACTTCAGCTCAAGGCTAACACTCTACCACTTGAGCCACTACACCACTTCCAGTTTTCTGGTTGTTAAATGGAGATAAGAGTCTCATAGATTTTCTTGCCTGGGCTGGCTTTGAACTGAGATCCTAGGATTACAGGCCTGAGCCACTGGAACCCAGCCACTTTTGACTTTTTTGTAGTTAAATGGAGATAAGAGTCAAACTTTTCTGCCAGGGCGGGCTTTGAACCACAGTTCTCAGATCTCAGCCTCCTCAGTAGCTAGAATTATAAGTATGAGCTACCAGTACTTGGCTTCTCTCCTTCTCTTCCTCCCTCCTGCTCCCGTTCCAGCTCCCGCTCTCCCTTCCTTCCTTCCTTCCTTCCTTCCTTCCTTCCTTCCTTCCTTCCTTCTTTCCTTTCTTCCTCTCCTCTCTGTCTGTCTCTATCTCTGTCTCTGTCTCTCTCTTTCTTCTTTTGAGACAGGGTCTGTCTTTGCACTTACAAGCTGTCTTTGAACCTACAATGTAACCCGAACTATCCTGGAACTCAGTATCTTCCTGCCTCAGTCTTCTGAGTGCTGTGATCACAGGTGTGTGCTGCCACAACCAGACTAGTTTAAGTCTCTGCATCTTTTCAAGCTTCCTAAAAAGAGAATATGATCAGTTCAATTTGGGTCCTTAGCTTATCTTTTATATCACAGTGGCTTCAGGGACTAAATCAGAGAGTGTACACTGGACAGTCAACACCTACAAGTTTAGAGGAAAGACTAGAGACCCAGTTCCCAGAGAAAAGCCATGGCCATTGGCTTCTAAGCTGAGTAGACACTTAAAGATTGATCCAAAATAATATATATCAATTCTATAATCAGGAGAACTGGTTTTCATTTTGAATGATGTCATTATTACAATGCTTGCTCTTGCATTTTAAGCTGTCCTTGCTACTACAAATAGACTATAACAAGTAGAGACCAGGGAAGACATCTTAAAGCTGTGCTTAATTAACTGGAATTTACATTTAACATTTCCTCTAGGATCTCTTACAGCATAAAGACAAAAAGGATGCCATATCTGGTGGATCATACTTCAGGGGACCTGCCAGTTAGAGAAAGAGACTCCATCCATGTGTCCAAAGGTAAACTGAGTGCCTGAAGATGAATGCCTTTGAATATTGAAACAGTTATGGGCCTTCCACTGAGGGCCACCTTGCCAGCCTTCAGAGGGATGGCTTAGCTTTTTTGTTAGTTTAGTGCTGGTACTGTGACTTTCGTTTTGGTTCTTTTTTGTTGTTGTTGTTAGTTTTGCCAGTCCTGGTGCTTGAACTCAGGGCCTGAGCACTGTCCCTGGTTTCCTTTTGATCAAGGCCAGCACTCTGTCACTTGGGCCACAGCGCCACTTCTGGTCATTTTTTATATATGTGTTGCTGAGGAATGGAACCCAGGGAGGGCTTCATGTATATTAGGCAAGCACTCTCACCACTAGGCCATATTCCCAGGCCCTTTGTTTTTTTTTTTTTTTTTTTTTTTGCCAGTTCTGGGGCTTGAACTCACTGTCTGTGGCTTCTTTTTACTTAAGGCTAGTACTCTTGAGCCACAATGCCACTTCTGGCTCTTTCTATATATGTGGTGCTGAGGAATCAAACCCAGGGCTTCATGTATACAAGGCGAGCACTTTACCACTAGGCCATATTCCCAGCCCTGGTACTGTGACTTGAACTAAGGGCCAGGACACTCTCCTTGTAGCTTTTTCCACTTCAGGGAGGTAGTTTACTACTTGAGCTACAGCTCTACATCCACTTTGTTGCTGGCTTTTTGCAAGAATCTCATCAATTTTTTTTTTTTTTTTTTTTTTTTTTTTTTTTTTGCCAGTCCTGGGCCTTGGACTCAGGGCCTAAGCACTGTCCCTGGCTTCTTCCCGCTCAAGGCTAGCACTCTGCCACTTGAGCCACAGCGCCGCTTCTGGCCGTTTTCTGTATATGTGGTACTGGGGAATCGAACCTAGGGCCTCGTGTATCCGAGGCAGGCACTTTTGCCACTAGGCTATATCCCCAGCCCTTTTTTTTGTTTTTGGCCCAGAATGAATCCTCAGATCTCAGCCTCCTGAGTGGTCAGGATTATAGGTGTGACCCACCAGTGCCCAGCTACTGTTTCGCTTTCTTTTGGCTCTTATCATCAATCTTTTCAACACTTTATTCTTAAGTGCTCATGATAAGATTTCTACTGTGTGAGGGAATGTAGCCTAGTGGCAAGAGTGCTTGCCTCATATACATGAAGCCCTGGGTTCGATCCTCAGTACCACATATATAGAAAATGGCCAGAAGTGGTGCTGTGGCTCAAGTGGCAGAGTGCTAGCCTTGAGCAAAAAGGAAGCGAGGGACAGTGCTCAGGCCCTGAGTCCAAGCCCAGGACTGGCAAAAAAAAAAAAAAATGTTGACACTTGTTTGGGCTGGGAATATGGCCTAGTGGTAAAAGTGCTTGTCTCTACTGTGTGAGTTTATGAGTGAAAGGTAAATACCACTGCTACCTGCACCACAATACTATGACAATTTCTCTAATTTATCCACACAATTAGTCCTTCATTCTCACTAAGCAGAGGCAGGTAATTTAAGACAAGAGGGTTCAGGCCCAATGGAGTTTCTTCCTCACAGGCCTTAAGATATTTTCGGCCAGATATAGTGGTAAACATTTCCAATCTCAGCATTCTGGAGCCCGAGGAAGGTGGATCCTCCATTTAGTGCTGCATGAGATAGTCTTTTTTTTTTTTTTTTTTTTTTTTTTTTTTTTTTTTTTTGCCAGTCCTGGGCCTTGGACTCAGGGCCTGAGCACTGTCCCTGGCTTCTTTTTTGCTCAAGGCTAGCACTCTGCCACTTGAGTCACAGCACCACTTCTGGCCATTTTCTGTATATGTGGTGCTGGGGAATCGAACCCAGGGCTTCAAGTATACGAGGCAAGTGCTCTTGCCACTAGGCCATATCCCCAGCCCTCTTTTTTTTGGGGGGGGGCCAGTCCTGGGGCTTGAACTAAGGGCCTGGGCACTGTTCCTGGCTTCCTTTTGCTCAAGGCACTCTACCACTTTAGCCACAGGACTACTTCCAGCTTTTTCCGTTTATGTGGTGCTGAGGTATCAAACCCAGGGCTTTCTGCATGCTAGGCACGCACTCTACCACTAAGTAATATTCCCAGCCATGAGATAGTCTTTTCTATCAAAAGCATGTTATATTCCTTTATTTCTTTGTAAGACTATTTTTAGTTGCCTTGTTCTGAGTGTTTTTTGTTGGTTTGTTTGTTTTTACTTTGGTTGGCTGTGGGGCT
Organism: Perognathus longimembris pacificus; assembly: GCF_023159225.1. NCBI lineage: Eukaryota > Metazoa > Chordata > Mammalia > Rodentia > Heteromyidae > Perognathus > Perognathus longimembris. The sequence continues at coordinate 32,258,114 of NC_063170.1, forward strand.
TGAACTCTGGGGTTAGGCCTGTCCCAGAGCTCTTCAGCTCAAGGCTAACACGCTACCACTTGAGTCACAACACTACTTCTGATTTTCTGGTAATTACTTGGAGATGAGAGTCCTGCTGAGGCTGACTTTGAACCTCAGTCCTGAGTAGCTAGGATTACAGGTATGAGCCACCAGTGCCCAGCTCCAGGGTTTTTTTTTTTTCTTAAACTGTTATGGTAAAGGTGATGTACAAAAGGGTTACAGTTACATAAGTTAGGTAAAGAGTACATTTCTTTTTGAACAATGTCACCCCTTCCCTCGCTCTCTCATAGTTTTTTCCTCCCATTCCATTCCTCCCATTCCCCACCTATAAGTTGTATAGTTCATTTTCAATGTAGTGTCTAGTGAGTACCCCTGTTGCATTTGTTTACCATTTGTCCCTCCCTTTCTGCCTCCCTTTCTCCCTCCATGAAACTTTTTGTTTTGTTTGCCAGTCCTGGGCCTCGAACTCAGGGTCTGAGTGCTCTCCCTGGCTTCTTTTTGCTCAAGGCCAGCACTCTACCACTTGAGCCACAGTGCCACTTCTGGCTGTTTTCTATATATGTGGTGCTGGGAAATTGAACCCAGGGCTTCATGTATACGAGGCAAGCACTCTTGCCACTAGGCCATATTCCCAGCCCTCCATGAAACTCTTATCTCCAGTTAACTACTAAAAAGCCAGAATGGAAATTGGGTGCCAGTGGCTCATGCCTGTAATCCTAGATACTCAGGAGGCTGAGATCTAAGAATCCTGGTTTGAAGGCAGCCCAGGCAAGACACTTATCTCCAACTAAACATCAAAAAAGCCGGAAGAGGAGCTGTGGCTCAAGTGATAGAGCAGTAGCTTTGAGCAATAAAACTCAGGGACAGTGCCCAGGCCCTGAGTTCAATATCCAGGTTCACACACACACACACACACACACACACACACACACACACTAAAGTTGGATGTGGAAGAACAGGCATTCTCTTCAGCAAGAATATAAAATGGAGGCTGGGAATGTGACTTAGTGGTAGAGTGCTTGCCTGGCATGCATGAAGCCCTGGGTTCAATTCCTCAGCACCACATACACAGAAAAAACAGAAGTGGCGCTGTGGCTCAAGTGGTAGAGTGCTAGCCTTGAGCAAAAAAGAAGCCAGAGACAGTGCTCAGGCCCTGAGTTCAAGCCCTAGGAATGGCAAAACAAAAACAAAAACAAAAACAAACCCTTTGTACAACTGCTTAAAGATTATAATTTTAGAAAAAAAATGGTCAAGTAGTTTTTGAATGTTTAAAATTTTATTATTATTAAATATAGGACTTTTGGATAGTCTTATTATTAGTAGTATTGTTATTATTAGTAAATGTAAGACCTTTTTTTCAATTTCTGTGGTTGGAGCTCTATAGTAAGATGCTTTATTGCTTGAGCCATGCTCCCAGCCAATTTGGTAATCCTTAGAAGGTAAATATGCACTTACCTACTCTATTCTTTTGTATTTACCCAAGAAAAATGAAAACACACATCCACACAAAGATATGTACACAGACATTCATAACAGCTCTATTTTTAAAGGCCCCAAGCTGGAAACAATCCAATTTCAATCAACAATAGAGAGACAAATAAATGATGGCCTATTTATACAAAAGAACAATAACACCCAACAGTTATGAGGCACTACTGATATGGAAAATGCCACAGATTATTCTCAAAATAATTTTTCTGAGTAAAAGCAGTCAGACAAAGATAGATATATAACAAATTATTTGATCTGTGTAAAGTTCTAGATAATGGAAATCAAATTATAATGTCATAAGACAGTATTTGTTGCCTATCAGGCACCAAATGGGGTTTGAGGTTGGTGAGGGATGGAAAACAATGGATTTCCAAGGGACTCAAAGAAACTCGAGTATGAAGGGATGTTCACTAATAAAAGTTGTGGCAGGGCTGGGGATATAGCCTAGTGGCAAGAGTGCCCGCCTCGGATACACGAGGCCCTAGGTTCGATTCCCCAGCACCACATATACAGAAAACGGCCAGAAGCGGCGCTGTGGCTCAAGTGGCAGAGTGCTAGCCTTGAGTGGGAAGAAGCCAGGGACAGTGCTCAGGCCCTGAGTCCAAGGCCCAGGACTGGCCAAAAAAAAAAAAAAAAAAGTTGTGGCAAGTACTTATATATGTTAAAATGAATCAGAATTTCCACTCTTCCTATGTGTAGTACAGGTACTATATCAGTTATATTTCAATAAACTAGATGGGGGGTGCCAATACCACAGCCCGAACCCAGAAACTTGAGGTCTTATTTGGCTTTCTCCATTTTATTCTCTAATGACTAGAATTCTACCATTTGAACCATGCTCCACATCTGGTTTTTTTTTTGTTGTTGTTGTTGTTCTTGCCAGTTCTGGGGCTTGAACACAGGGCCTGAGCACTGTCCCTGGCTTCTTTTTACTCAAGGCTAGCACTCTACCACTTGAGCCACAGCACCACTTCTGGCTTTTTCTATATATGTGGTGCTGAGGAATTGAACCCAGGGCTTCATGTATGCAAGGCAAGCACTCTACCACTAGGCCATATTCTCAGCCCCATCCACTTCTGTTTTTTGCTGATTAATTGGTGATAAGAATCTCTCAGGTTTGTGTGCTTGAGCTGGCTCTGAGCCTTGATTCTCATATCTCAGCCACTTGAATAGTTAGGATTACAAGTGTGAACCACTGACAACAGATTTTAAAAGGTTTTTAAAAACCTGGGCTGGGCTAACAAACCAATCATTAAAGGGGCCAAGTAGCTAAGGAGAGACTTCTCAGAAGAGGTAAGAATGGCAAAGAAACATACATCGAAATGCTTATCGTCTCTGGCCATAAAGGAAATGCACATCAAAACAACTCTGAGATCCAACCTCACCCCAGTTAGATTGGCCAACCTCATAAATTCAAACAACAAATATTGGCAGGAATGTGGGGTAGAAGGATTCATATTGCACTGTTGGTGGGAATGTAAACTAGTACAAGTACTCTATACAGCATTCTGGAGCTTCCTCAAAAAACTAAACATAGACATACCCTACCACCTGGCCATACCACTCCTGTGCATCTACCCAGAACATCAAAAACCAGGATATTATTAAGACACTTGCACATTCATGTTCATTACTGCCCTACTCACAATAGCTAAGTTATGGAAACAGCCCAGATGCCCTAAAATACATGAATGGACAAAAATTTTGTGGTACCTACACACAGTGGAGTTTTCCATAGCCATTAAAAAGAATAATATATCCTATGAAAGAAATGGATGGACCTAGAACAAATGATGTTAAGTAAGGTAAGCCAAGCTCAGAGACATAAACAGTGCATGCTTTCACTCATATGCAGAAGCTAGATCTAAAATACACTGGAAACTGATAAATTATAGAAGACTCTGTCATTCACATATAGAACAAAGGAGGATATTCTTAGGGAAGGAGAACAAAGGCACAATGCCTAGGTGTATCTGATCATATGAAATAATATTTATCAAAATGAACTCCAGGAAATGGAAACAAGAGGTTTTTGTTTTGTTTTTTGCCAGTCCTGGGCCTTGGACTCAGGGCCTGAGCACTGTCCCTGGCTTCTCTTTGTTTAAGGCTAGCACTCTGCCACTTGAGCCACAGTGCCACTTCTGGCCGTTTTCTATATATGTGGTGCTGGGGAATCGAACCCAGGACTTCATGTATAGGAGTCAAGCACTCTTGCCACTAGGCCATATTCCGAGCCAAGAGGTTTTTAATTTGTTGCTATTTTTGTTTTCTTTTTGTCTTATTTGTTTTATCTGTCTTTGGGAGGGTAAGGCGAGGTACAGAAATGGAGGGACAAAGGGTGAACAAATGCAGCAATGGTACTCACTAGACATTATGTTGAAAATGAACTACACAACTTGTGGGTGGGAATGGGATGGAAAAACTGGGAGAGAGATAAGGAAGAGTAGACATTGTCTAAAAAGAAGTGTACTCTTTACTATTCGACTTATTGTAACCCCCGAGTATATCACCTTTATAATAACAATTAAAAAATAAAATAAAAAACCCTGGCTCAGAAGTATGACTCAGAGATATCTTGCCAGCCTAGCAGGCATGAGACCCTGAATTCAAGCCATACTACTGCACCCTCCCATTCTTACTTGTTGTCCTTTCCAAAGGATAGATCAGAGGTGCTAGTGATAGCTGGGGTAGTTCCCAGATCAGAGCTGCAGGCCCTATTTCTTTTCAGCGACAAAGGGATGTTTTCATCTCTGGCGTTTTGAGATGAGTCTCGACTGAACCAGAGACCAGTGCCAACTCTGTGGCAGTGTGTGCACACTGAAGCTGTGCTCTCATTACCTCAGCCTAGAAAAAATACTGGCTATGGTCCAAGAAGGCAGATTCTGGTCAGTTTCTCTAGACCACAAAAACCAAAGAGAGAGATGGCTCTTGCTAATCAAGAGAAGTTCTTACATTTTTTTCTTACTGGAGGTTTGAAGATAATTATGAGCACAACATGTATCTATATCTAAATGATCTAGTAAGGAGAAAAAAGGAGAAGAATAAATTTTACAGACAGATTAACACCAGGTGACTCATGCCTATAAATCCTAGGTACTCAGGAAGCTGAGATCTGAGAATCAAGGTTCAAAGCCACCCAGGCATATAAACCAGAATGTCTCTTATCTCCAATTAACTATCAAAAAGCTAGGAGTGAATTGGAGCCAGTGGCTGATGCCTGTAATCCTAGCTACTTAAGAGGCTGAGATCTGAGGATCCCAGTTCAAAGCCAGGCCAGGCAGAAAAGTCCCTGTGAGACTCTTATCTCCAATTAACCACTTAAAAAACCAGAAGTAGGGCTATGGCTCAAAGTGAGGCAGAGCACTAGCCTTGAGCAATAAAAGCTCAAGGACAGGGCCCAGGTCCTGAGTTCAAGTCCCATGACTGACCAAAAAAAAGCTAGGAGTAGAGGTATGGCTCAAGTGGTAGAGCACCAGCCTGAGCAAAAAACCCAAGGGAGAATGCAAGGCCCTGGGTTCAAACACTAGTACCAGCATGAGCACACACATACACATATGCATACACACACACACACACACACACACACACACGCACACACAGATTAAGGGGGGGAGAGACAATAGCCCTACTTTGTATTTTTATCAAGTCACATCTCATTGTAGGAAGACTGGAGAAGGCCTCCAGAGGTCCATTCGTGGTCATTGCATCTGCTTCCTGATTAGCTCAAGTCATGCTTTCTGGACAAGATGTTATGACAGGCCTGATAAGTTAAAATGTCATGGGAACATATTTTCCCATAATCCTCTCCTCGCACTGTAGGTAAGACTATCAAGTCTCAACCATCCTTGAGCAAGATGAGCCGAGAAGAATTGGAGGACAGACTTTTTCGACTTCGTGATGAGCATCTGTTGGTGAAGGAGCTTTCATGGAAACAACAGGATGAAATCAAAAGGTACCCACAGCTCTCTTCTCAAAATTAGCAGCTGTGGGCTGGGAATGTGGCCTTAGTAATAGAGCGCTAGCCTAGCATACATGAAGTCATGGGTTTGATTCTTAGCACCACATATACAGATAAACCTGGGAAATGGCGCTGTGGCTGAAGTGGTCGAGTGCTACCCTTGAGCAAAAAGAAGCCAGGGACAGTGCTCAGGCCCTGAGTTCAAGCTCCAAGACTGACAAAAATATTATCAGCTGTATCTATACACAAGCTTTCTCTACACTAAACAAGCAGGGATATACTTTGCTCGGATGTCTATATAAGAAAATGGTCGAAATGTCAAAAGATGAATCAAAAGTAATTTTTGAAGTCAGTTGCCAGTGGTTCATGCCTGTAATCCTAGCTACACAGGAGGCTGAGAGCTGAGGATTGTAGTTCAAAGCCAGTCCAGGCAAGGAAGTCCATGAGACTCTTATTGCCAATTAACCACAAAAAACCTGAAGTGGAGATGTGGTTCAAGTGCTAGAGCACTAGTCTTAAGCCAAAAAGCTCAGGGACAGCTCTTAGTACTCTCTCTTATTCTTGCTCTCACTCTCACTCTCTTGCTCTCTCTCAAAAAAGGTGTGGGGGGGTAGGGAATGCCTATTACAGGAGAGGTTATGGCCTGAGAAATCATTTGGTACATGTAAGGACAGATATGTATATTCCTATACTTCGTTGTCTACCTGAATAGATATTTTTGTATGGCCTACAGTGTTATAAATATCCACGCTCTTTTGGCAGATAAACGATTTCCCACCCCTATGTCAGCATCTTTAAGTGCTTCATGTTCACACACACACACACACAAACACACACACACACACACAAACACACACACACACACGTATACTCATTTATTATTATAAATTCCATAAATTCCTGTGATAGTATGAAGGAGGTAAAAAAGACACAAAGAGGTTGAAAAACTTGCCCAAATCACATCTAGCTAGTAGTAAAACAAAAACCTTTTAACTCCAAAAGAGACTACAATTTCTTTCTCTTCTCTCTCTCTCTCATCCTGGCACTGGAGCTCAAATTCCTGACATTTTAGGTCTTTTTTACTCGAGGTTTGTGCTCTACCAGCTCTACTTCTGGCTTGTTACTGGATAATTGGAAACAAGTTTCTTAGATTCATCTGCTGGGGCTAGTCTTGAACGGTGATCCTAAAATCTTAGCCTCCTAAGTAGCTAGAATTACAAGCGTGAGCTCCTGGCATCTGTACTAGACATTTAATATTTTGTAGGTGGCAGCGACCTTGTTTTGTCCCTGCTTATATGAAGTGGACTTGCTTTGTCTCTCTCTTTCTTTGACCTTGACTAGTGTGGTATCTGGTTTTTTGTTTGTTTTTTGCCAGTCCTGGGCCTTGGACTCAGGGTCTGAACACTGTCCCTGGATTCTTTTTGCTCAAGGCAAGCACTCTGTCACTTGAGCCACAGCACCACTTCTGGCCGTTTTCTATACATGTGGTGCTGGGGAATTGAACCCAGGGCTTCATGTATATTAGGCAAGCACTCTCACCACTAGGCCATATTCCCAGTGTGGTATCTGTGTAGTGTGCAACAGGAGAGTGATGTGACCTGTCTATGAGCACCATGCCAGCTTTGAACAGCACAGGATGAGCTGTCAGACAAACTGTTAGGTGCCAACGCAGCTTTTTGCTTTCTCATTGTAACCCAAAGGAGTGATTTGAGCATAATCTAAACTCTTCAGAATTAGAGAAGTCCACTATAGGCCAGCACACCTAAAAGTCAGTGATTTTGTCAGTGGTTGGTTTTTTTTTTTTTTTTGTCAGTCATGCGGCTTGAACTCAGAACCTAGGCGCTGTCCCTGAACTTTTCTGCTCAAGGATAAGAATACCTAGAGCTGAGTGCCAGTGGCTCATGCTTATACTCTTAGCTACTCAGCAGACTGAGATCTGAGGATCGCAGTTCAAAGCCAGCCTGGACAGAAAAGGCTGTGAGACTCTTATCTCCAATTAACTACCAGAAAACTGGAAGTGGTGCTGTGGCTCAAAGTGGTACAGCACTAGCCTTGAGCTGAAGAGCTCAAGGACAATGCCTTCAAGCCCCACAACCAACAACAACAAAAAATCCCTAGGACTTTTCTGCCCAGGATGGCTTTTAACCAAGATCCTCAGATCTTGGCCTCCTGTATGAGTACTTAGGAAAACAGGTGTGAGCCACTAGCACCCCACAAAGTCAATGATTCTTTTCTGCATGGGCCACATACTCCTCAGGTTTCTGCCACTATAATTATTAGCTCATGAAGAGAAAACATTTGATCTGGTTCAAGATTTTAAATATTTTAGTTCATAATTGAGAGGTTCCTGTCCTTGAGCCTCTGGCATGGTGGAGCACTCTGCTCAGCTATGAACCAAATGAAAAGAGGAAGAGACAGGGGTCTGGTCCTATGATCTCCTTTGAGGACATGCAGGGATCCAGTCTTCCAATCTCCTTTGAGGCCATGCATGGGTCTGGTCTTACGATCTCCCTTAAGGGCATGCCCTTGTGACCAGGGCTGCTCACTAGTCTCAAGCCTTTATTAAACATATGAATCGGGGCTGGAGATATGGCCTAGTGGCAAGAGTGCTTGCCTCGTATACATGAGGCCCTGGGTTCGATTCCCCAGCACCACATATACAGAAAATGGCCAGAAGTGGTGCTGTGGCTGAAGTGGCAGAGTGCTAGCCTTGAGCAAGAAGAAGCCAGGGACAGTGTTCAGGCCCTGAGTCCAAGCCCCAGGACTGGCCAAAAAAAAAAAAAAAAACAAAACAAAAAACCCCAAAACATATGAATCTTTCAAGGGCACTCATCCAAACCATACAGGTCAAAATGGATGTTAAATGGCTAACATAGGTTATATCCCCCTGGTTTAGGGCAGGTTACATACCTGTCTCAAGTCCTGATTAATCTGCATGTAATGATATATACTACTAGCTAATACCATAGTACTTATAATACAACAGCATAGTTTTAGGCACTTTACTTATATTAATTCATTTAATTTCTACAACAATCAGTGAAGTAGGTACTCATTTTACCTTTAATCCTGGAGGAGAAACTACTAGTGATGTCCTTTTTGTAAGTGCCACCTTTGTAAAAGTCAGAACAGGCAGGCAGTGTGTTTCAATTGGCTTAGGTTACTATAATGAAATACTATAGGCTGGGTAGCTTACACAATAGAAGTCTATTTTTTCAGTTATAGAGGCTGGATTAGAACATCAGAGTTTGTGGATTCTCTTCCTACTTGCAGACTGGCTCTTTTTGGCTCTACTATCACACAGGGCAGGGAATTCTCCTTCTCTTGTTACAAGACCACAGTGCTCTGTAATTAGGACCCCATCCTCATTTAGTCCTAACAACCTCCTACACAACCAGTCTTCAGGCAGTCACATGGGAGGCGAGGGCTTCAATATATGGTTTAGGAGAATCTAAAGTATAGTAAGACCACAGAATAATGTGATAACTATAATCCTCTGCTTTTAGGTCATCATAATAAATAGTAACCAACAATCTGTAATAGGTTTGTCTCAGTGTACTAAAGTCATTAAAAAAAAATCTTGATTTGGAGTGTGTGTGTGTGTGTGTGTGTGTGTGTGTGTGTGTGCGTGCGTGTGTAGGAATCAATGTGTGGATGAGCTGGATGGGAGAAGTAAATATTCAAAAATTCTACATATAGCACCAGATGCTGGTGGCTTATGGCTATATTACCTTAGCTACTCAGGAGTCTGAGATCTTAAGATTGGGGTTCAAGCAGACACCAGTGGCTCACTTGTAATCCTAGCTACTCAGGAGGCAGAGATCTGAGGACTGGGGTTCAAAGCCAGCCAGGGCATAAAAGTCCCTGTGAGACTTTTTTTTTTTTTTTTTTTGCCATTCCTGGGCCTTGGACTCAGGGCCTGAGCACTGTCCCTGGCTTCTTTTTGCTCAAGGCTAGCACTCTGCCACTTGAAACACAGCGCCACTTCTGGCCATTTTTACACATGTGGTGCTGGGGAATCGAACCCAAGGCTTCATGTATACGAGGCAAGCACTCTTGCCACTAGGCCATATTCCCAGCCCCACTTTTTTTTTTTTTTTTTTTTTGCCAGTCCTGGGGCTTAAACTCAGGGCCTGAGCACTGTCCCTGGCTTCCTTATTGCTCAAGGCTACCACTCTACCACTTGAGCCACAGCACCACTTCTGGCTTTTTCTGTTTATGTGGTGCAAAGGAATGGAACCCAGGGCTTCCTGCATGCTAGGCAAGTAGTATACCACTAAGGCACATTCCAGCCCACATTTAATTTTTAAGTCTACTGAAAACAGATCAGGGATGGATCTGGCTAGCAGCGGGATGCCAGTGGCTCACTTCAAATCCTAGCTACTTAGAAGACTGAGATCTGAGTGTCAATGTTTGAAAGCTAGCAGGAGTGGACAAATCTGGGTCTCTTAAGTTCAACTGAACAGTGAAATGTTTGCAAGTGCTGGCGAGAACCAGGGCCTTCGAGACTGGGGGTGTGGCTGTGGGCTAGCCCTGGTCTAGCTTGTCTTGGGTTCATCCCCAGCACAGGAAATGGGGAAGAGGGGGAAGTCAGGTGTTTTTCTTGCCACAGGCTGAGGACTGCCTTGCTCCGACTCACCTCTGGTCAAAATCCGGGCGCAGGGGAAGCAGAGGTGCAGCTTTCCGAGGCCCAGAGATGGCGGCAACCCAAAGCGCACCAGCAGCCATCCTGGCGCAGGCTACCCTGGCAGCTCCAGCGCGGCGGCCCCTCTGTCGGTGGCTGTGCCCATCCTCGTGTTCACAGGGGACACCAACAGCTCCACACCGTGGAGGTGCGGACGCTGGAAAAATCCAAGAAGGGTGAGAAACTCAGGATGGCATCCTAAAACTGTGGGAGGGGGTGTTACACCTGCTTTACCAACTGGCCATCCCCGTGCTTCTTTTTCTTCTCTGTCTTTTCTACACCACCCCCCATCTTTTTATTTTTATAAATTAGAGGAGTGGGACATGAAGTTCCAGATTCTAAGTTCAGGGCAAAGGGAGGGCATAGCTCAGTGGTAAGAGCACATGCAGGAGATCCTAGGTTGGGTCTACACCCCACCTCCACCACCACCACCACAGCACCACCACCACCACAGCAGACCCCTCAATTCCCACAGGAACCTAACTCCGAGATAATCAGGTAATCAGTTTTTCTAGTGGGTTCTGCTTGGGTCTAGGAAAGAGATACAGAGGAAATGTGATACTGCTCAGGTGTGGGGACTTCAAAAACAGTGGCACCTCTAAAACCTGGGATTCTTAGCCTTTTCTTTATGTGCCAGTACTGCGGCTTGAACTCAAGGCCTAAACACTGTTCCTTAGCTTTTTTGCCCAAGGCTGGTGCCCTCCCACTTGAGCTGCAGTTTCAGTCCTAACTTCTTGCTGGTTAATTGGAGGTAACTTTCCTTCTCAGGCTAACTTTAAACTATGAGCCTCCGATTTCAGATTTCAGCCTTCTGAGTCACTAGCATTACAGGTCAGAGGCACTGGCTCAGGCTGATTCTTAGCTTTTGGAGGAAGGAGATGCTTTTAAAAGCATGATCAAGCCAGGAATATGGCCTAGCGGTAGAGTGCTTCCCTTGCATGCATGAAGTCCTGGGTTTGATTCCTCAGCACCACATTCACAGAAAAGGCCAGAAATGGTGCTGTGGCTCAAGTGGAAGAGTTTTGGCTTTGAGCAAAAAGAAGCCAGTAACAGTGCTCAGGCCCCAAGTCTAAGCCCCAGGACTGGCAAAAAAAAGAAAAAAAGAAAAAAAGAAAAAAAGCATGATCAATTTAAGCCATGGTTGGTAGGCTCACATCTATAATCCTAGCTACTCAGAAAGCTGAGGTGGTTAGAAGCTAACCCAGAAACATAAATCCAGTTATCCAGCAAAACCCTGGGAGTAGAGTTGTGGCTCAAGTGGAAGAGTGCTAACCTTGAGCAAAAAGAAGCCAGAGACAGCCCCCAGGCCCTGAGTTCTAGCCGAAGTACCTGCAAGAACGAACAAACAAAAGGGCTTAAGAGTATGACTTAAGTGGGAGAAGCAAGTACAACAACAACAACTACTACTACTACTACTACTACTAATAATAATAATAATAAATGAAAGAAGAAAGTGACTCTCTCCTTGGTCCAGTGATTTTCCCTCTGTCCAACAGGACCTGCTGGAGCTCAGACTCCCTATATCCAGCACTTAATGTTCTGGGGGGTGCTGTTGCTACAGTCTAGTGCATATTTCTGCCTCAACTTTCAGGGCCTAGGAACAGGCTAAGCTACACAGCCCCTCCCACATTCAAGGAGCATGTGACCAATGAAAAAAACAGAAGCGAAATAGCCAGTCAACCCAACAAATGGTGAGTTCTTTCTGTGTGTGTGTCCTGTGAAGTTTTTCCTGCAGTTTCATTGGAAATGAATCATTTAGGGATAAACTCAATGGGGATGATTTTCAGTGCGATCAGAGAATATAAAAGGCAATCTTAGTTCAGATGCTGACTTCAGCATTTAAAATTGGAAAACAAGCATCTCTGTGTCCTCTGAGGAAAGAACAAGAAAGGCCCCTTTCTCAATTGAAGGTATTCCTTTTACTTTTCAAATTTCCTACACTATATCCATTTCATGCTTGAAGACTATTTTGTAAGCTCATCCTCCACACACATCAAGATTACTATGTCTCTACTTTCTTTTTGTAGGTAGACAGCCTAATTGTTTCTAGTTCTTTTTTTGTGTTTAATGTTCCTAATTCTAACAGTATAATTTCTTTCACCAAAGTCATAATTATGGCGAAACTCACTGGTCAATGTATGCCTAGCAGTGCCCCAGTCATGGTCAACAATATCATAAGGGTGGAAGGATTGCCCACATCTCCTGAGAAAATATGGCCCAAAGACGAAAATTCAGAAGAGAGGAGCTCCTTGGAGTGTGCCCAGAAAGCTGCAGAGCTCCGGTAAGGGTGGCAGTCCTGTCTGAAAGCATAGCAAACCAAAAAAGTCTTTCTTTTTCATAGATACAATTTTCTTTGTTTTAGTCTCTTTTAATTTTATTTATTTGTTTTCTGTGTATTTGGTACTGAGGAATCGAATCTAGGGCTTCATACATGCTAGGCAAGCACTCTACCACTAGGCCACATTCTTAGCCTCTAAAAAGATTCTTAGGTACACCTTCCCTCCATTATAAAGGAAAAAAAGAATGATAGAATTAAATTCAGTCTGAGACATAGACTGCTGGTTCAGAAATTTATTTACCTTAAGAAGATGTTTATATATGAAGAAAAAATATTACCCAAAGTAGGTGAGCTTTAATGAACAAATATATATTTTCTGAGTTTGAGTAGGGTGGGTGTGTTTTTCTTGTCTTTAATTAAAATGAAGTGCAGTTCTCACAGATAGTAATCAACTAAAAAAAAAATACCCCAACCCTGCTACTTATTCTAGAAAAAGTACAAAAGAGAGGAGCCTAAAACCATGGGAAGGATGTTTACCACGAGGCTCATTTGTGATTTTGCATCTGGAACTTGGTTTCAATATTAGCAAGAATGGTGCAGTACCAGGAAAGTTGTGGAAGACACTGTTGATTTTACTTTAAAGTGAGAATCTGGTGTTTCTGTATTTGATCATTTTCAATTAAACTTAAGTGTTTTGAATTTTTTTAAAAAATAAAGAATTTTATGTATCATAGAAGATTTGCTGCTTTGATTCATAGAAGGAACACCATTCCATTCTCATCACCAGCCCAGAGTTCTCACCCCTCACTGCACATCAGTACCTGGAGGCCTTTTTAAAAAATTAGACTTCAGACAGGGCACTGGCCATTCATACCTGTACTCTTAGCTCCTCAGGAGGCTGGGATCTGAGCATCATGATTCCAAGCTAGCTCAGATAAGGAAAGTCTTTGAGACTCCTATCTTCAATTAGCCACCAAAAAAGCCAGAGTGGAGCTATGGTTCAAGTGGTAGAGAGTGAGCCTTGAGCACAAAAGCTCAGGGCAGCACTAGGGTTAAGACTGGCATGACAGAAGACAGACACAGGCAGGAAGGAAGGAGGGAAGGAAGGAAGGAAGGAAGGAAGGAAGGAAGGAAGGAAGGAAGGAAGGAAGGAAGGAAGGCAAGCATGATCTCAAACTAGATATTGTGACAAAGAGGCTAAAGCAAGAGAAGCACAATTTTTTAAGGAAAAAGTATAAATAAATGTACACACACATTTTGCTTATACGAGTGAATTGTTACATGTCTTAGACTATGTCTCAATTCTTTAGCAAAAAAATCCACAAAATTCAAAGACAGCACCCAGGCCCTGAGTTCAAGCTCCAGGACAGGCACACAAAAACAAGTGATTAGCTGTTTCCTCTCAGGTAAATATTCAACATCCTTCCTTCCTTCCTGTCTTTTCTTTTCTTTTTCTTTTTTTTTTTGGCCAGTCCTGGGGCTTGGGACTCAGGGCCTGAGCACTGTCCCTGGCTTCTTTTTGCTCAAGGCTAGCACACTGCCAACTTGAGCCAGAGCGCCACTTCTGGCCTTTTCTATATATGTGGTGCTGAGGAATCAAACCTAGGGCTTCATGTATATGAGGCAAGCATTCTTGCCACTAGGCCATATTCCCAGCCTGCTTTTTTTTTTTTTTTTTTTTTGCCAGTTCGGGGCTTGGACTCAGAGCCTGAGCACTGTCCCTGGCTTCTTTTTGCTCAAGGCTAGCACTCTGCCACTTCAGCCACAGCGTCACTTCTGGCCGTTTTCTGTATATGTGATGCTGGGGAGTTGAACGGAGGGCTTCATGTATAGGAGTCAAGCACTCTTGCCACTAGGCCATATCCCCAGCCCCAGCCCTCTTTTTCTTTCTTGTTTTGGTTTTTTTTTTTTTTTTTTTTTTTTTTTGGCCAGTCCTGGGCTTTAAACTCAGGGCCTGAGCACTGTCCCTGGCTTCTTCCCGCTCAAGGCTAGCACTCTCCCACTTGAGCCACAGCGCCACTTCTGGCCGTTTTCTGTATATGTGGTGCTGGGGAATTGAACCCAGGGCCTCATGTATACGAGGCAAGCACTCTTGCCACTAGGCCATATCCCCAGCCCCATTCTTTTTCTTTCTTTATTTTACTTTTTTTGTATGTGTGCTGGTCCTGGGGCTTGAACTTGGGCCTGGGCACTGTCCCTGAGCTTCTTTTGTTTACGTTTTCTACCACTTGAGCCACAGCTCTACTTCCAGCTTTTTTCTTTTCCCTCCTTTCCCTCCCTCCCTCCCTTCCCTCCCTCCCTCCCTCCCTCCCTTCCCTCCCTCCCTCCCTTCCCTCCCTCCCTCCCTCCCTCCCTCCCTCCCTTCCCTCCCTCCCTCCCTCCCTTCCTTCTTTCCTTCCTTCCTTCCTTCTTTCCTTCCTTCCTTCCTTCCTTCCTTCCTTCCTTCCTTCCTTCCTTCCTTCCTTCCTTCCTTCCTTCCTTCCTCTCTCTCTCTCTCTCCCGTGTCAGTTTAATGGAGATGAGTCTCACAGACTTTCCTGCCTGTGCTCACTCTGGATTCAAACCTTGATCTTCAGATCTCAGCCTCCTGAGTAGATAGGATTACAAGAATGAGCCACCAGAGCCCAGCTTCAACACCTCTTCTTTCTGCAGTGCTTCCATTAAGGAGAATGTGGAGTTGATTCGACTTAAGAAGCTCTTATATGAAAGTAATACCTCATTAGCGATGACCAAAGCACAATTAGCAGAAGTTCAAGAGGTGAGTTACTATGAACATCTGTGCTTTCTTTTGGCAGAGAGTGGGGAATCAATCAGTTAAGAAATCTAGCTGAGCACCAGTGGCTTATGCCTATAATCTTAGCTACTCAAGAGGCTGGAATCTGAGGATTATGGCTTGAGGCCATTCTGGGCAAATGAGAAACCCTTATTTCCAATGAACCAGCAAAATGTTGGAAGTGAAGTTGTGGCTTAAGTAGTAGTGCACCCACCACTGTGACCAAAAACAAACAAATAAAAAACAAAACAAAGAAAGCCAGGTGCTGGTGGCTCACACCTATAACTATAGCTACTCAGGCAGCTGAGATCTGGGGATCACAGTTCAAAGCCAGCCTGGACAGGAAGCTCTGTGAAACTCTTTTTGTTGTTGGTGGTGATGGTGTTTTATTTTTGTTTGGTTTTGCCACTCCTAGGGCTTGAAGTCAAGGGCCTAGGATCTGTCTCTGAGCCTCTTTGTGCTCACGGCTAGTGATCTGGGGCTGCAAATATGGCCTAGTGGCAAGCGTGCTTGCCTTGTATACATGAAGCCCGGGGTTCGATCCTCAGCACCACATATATAGAAAAATCCAGAATGAGTGCTGTGGCTCAAGTGGCAGAGTGCTAGCCTTGAGCAAAAAGAAGCCAGGGACAGTGCTCAGGCCCTGAGTCCAAGGCCCCGGACTGGCCAGAAGAAGAAGAAGAAGGAGAAGGAGGAGGAGAAGGAGAAGGAGAAGGAAGAAGAAGAAGGCTAGTGCTCTTATCACTTGAGCCACAGCACCACTTCCAGCTTTTTCTCTTTATGTGGTACTGAGAAATTGAACCTAGGGCTTCATGCATGCTACCTCTAATCCATATTCCTAGCCCCTGGAATTTTTAATAATGTCTATTATGTGTCTCATGCATAAGTAGGGAAGTCCATAAGGCTCTTATCTCCAGTTAACCAACAAAAGGCCAGAAGTGGAAGTGTGGTTTAAGTGGTAGAACCCAAGCCTTGAATGAAACAGCTAAACAAGAGCAAAAGATTCTGAATTCAAGCCCCAGTACTGGAACACACACACACACACACACACACACACACACACACACACACACTACTACATGTCTGTTTAAGATACTTATTCAACTTTTGTATTGTAGAGATAAATACCAAACATATAAGATTGATGAACCAGTAAAGTAATACTTCTTTCTTTCTTTCTTCCAGGCTTATGAAACTTTGCTCCAAAAGGTACTTTACAAAGATTATTTGAATTTACTTTTTAGTAAAAAGTGTAATCTAACTCAAAGAAACCCATACTCATCTCTAAATAACACTAGAATATAGCCAAATAAATCAAACTTATTATGCCATATACTTTCTATTAATTCAAGTCGTACTATTACTATTATAAAGGATACATATCCTGCTGTTTCCGTTAAAAGTGAGATATGAGCTATGGTCTGTGTATAATATAATCCTAGCTACTCGGGCAGATAAGATCTGAAGATTGAAGTTCAAAGCCAGACCAGGCAGGAAAGACTGTGAGACTCTTATATCTGATTAATCACTAAAAAGCCAGAAGTGGAGCTGTGGCTCAATTGATAGAGTGCTAGCTTTGAGCAAAAAAGCTCAGGGACAGGGCACAGGTCCTACACACACACACACACACACACACACACACACACACACACACCGAGAGACAGAGAGAGAGAGAAAGAGAGAGAGAGGAGAGAAGACAGGGATAGAGACAAAGACAGAGAGACAAACAGTGGGAGAGAAGAAGGGAGGGAGGGAGGGAAGGAGAGAGACAGAGAAAGAGCAGGTTTAGATCTTCCTAACAGAGAAACTGTACTTTCACAGAAGTGGCAAGGTTAAAAATGCCAGTGGAGGGGCTGGGAATATGGCCCAGTGGCAAGAGTGTTTGCCTTGTATACATGAAGCCCTGAGTTTGATTCCTCAGCACCATATATAGAAAATAGCCAGAAGTGGTGCTGTGGCTCAAGTGGCAGAGTGCTAGCCTTGAGCAAAAAGAAGCCAGGGACAGTGCTCAGGCCCTGAGTCCAAGACCCAGGACTGGCAGGAAAAAAGAAAAAAAGAAAAAAGAATGCCAGTGGAGGGGGAATGTGTTCTTCTGAGGTGACTCTTTGTGATGTCCACCCAGGAAGGTAGGGTTGCTGGCTTCTGCTCAGTGAGATTATTACTCCCATGATTTCCCTTTCTTCAGAAGGAGGGGGTCCTGAGTGCTGCCCACAATGCCCTCCTCTGCCAAGTGGAGGAGCTCAGAACAGAGCTGGCAGAAGAAAGTAAGAAGGCTGTGAGCTTGAGGAGCCAACTGGAAGATGTGTCCATCCTGCAGATAACTCTGAAAGAGGTAAACACCTGAAGGAGAGACACCATCAAAATGGGCTACATTCTACTTTCAGGGACATTATAGTATTTTATTTTTCATTCTGAGAACAGGCAAGTTTAATCATTATCCATTTGCATAAAAATATAGCATCAAGGCTGGGAATATGGCCTAGTGGCAAGAGTGCTTGCCTCGTATACATGAAGCCCTGGGTTCAATTCCTCAGCACCACATATATAGAAAAGGCCAGAAGTGGCGCTGTGGCTCAAGTGGCAGAGTGCTAGCCTTGAGCAAAAAAAGAAGCCCGGTGGAGAAAGTTGCAGGTAACTCACCAGAAGGTGTGACATTCTACTGGAAACACTGGGAGCCACGCCACTGCTGCCTGACACCACCATGGCCCCTACCCATTCCATTTGAGTGAGGATCAAGGACTGCCTGACAGTCACCTAAAAGAATCTACGTCTTCACCCTGTGTAGCCCTATCTTGGTAAAACAAATGGGACTCTGATCACACACAGCTGATTCCTGCTGGAAAGCCACTTCGGATCTGCTGAAACTAAGATTTTGGGAGGACATTCTTCCTGTGGTAACCTTCCCACTCCTCTGAGTTGACTGAAGTCGACTAGCTCTATTAAAAAAATTGGAAATCAGGTGTGGCAGGCTAGAGAGTCACTCCCAGGCAATGCTTGGGGTGGGAAGTATGTCCAAGTGTGTTAAAATGTGTCCAGATGGATTAGGATGTGACCTCAGAAAAGAGAGGGAGGTAACTGCCATCAGGTGTGTGCCAGCTGGACAGAGATTCAAACTGCTGGGGTCATCTTCATGGAGCCCTCCTGGGGGTGGATGAAAACCTTGGGAAAAAGAAATAGAGAGAACAAAATGATTTCCTCTAGATAAGAAAGAGAATTGGAGAAACAAAAATGTTTCCTTTAGATTAAAAGGTTTTGGCATGTTAAAAAAAAAAAAAAAAAAGAAGCCAGGGGCAGTGCTCAGGCCCTGAGTCCAAGCCCCTGGAATGGCAATAAATAAATAAATATCACTATTACAGGAAAAACTGGGATTTATACCTATGTCTGTTCTGCAAAGGGCTTGCGTGTTTATAATGTTCTGCTATTTCCCTTTAAATATGAACCCATACATCATAAAAACTTGCTTTTGAGCCAGGCACTGGTGGTCACACCTGTAATTTTAATTACGAGTAGAAGGTTGAGCTCTGAGGACCAAGGTTTAAAGCCAACCCAGGCAGGAGAGTCAGTGAAACTTTTCTCTCCAGTTAGCTACCAAAAAAGTTAGAAGTAGGGGCTGGAAATATGGCCTAGTGGCAAGAGTGCTTGCCTCATATACATGAAGGCCTGGGTTCAATTCCTCAGCACCACATATATAGAAAAGGCCAGAAGTGGTGCTGTGGCTCAAGTGGCAGAGTGCTAGCCTTGAGCAAAAAAAAAAAAAAAAAAAAAGAAGCCAGGGACAGTTCTCAGGCCCTGAGTTCAAGCCCCAGGACCAAAAAAAAAAAAAAAAAAGTTAGAAGTGGAGCTGTGACTCTAGAGGTAGAAATTTCAGGGACAGTACCTAGGCTCTGAATTCAAGCTCAAGGACAGGCACCAAAAAATTAACAAACAGGCTGAGAATAGTGGCAAAAGTGCTTGCCTCGTATACATGAAGCCCTGGGTTCAATTACTCAGCACCACATATATAAAAAACAACAACAACAACAAAAAGGCCAGAAGTGGCGCTGTGGCTTAAGTGGCAGAGTGCTAGCCTTGAGCAAAAAAAAAAAACAAAAACAAAAAAAAGAAAAAACAAAAACAAGCCAGGGACAGTGCTCAGGCCCTGAGTCCAAGACCCAGGACTGGCTAAAAAATAAAAAATAAAAAAATAGGGGCTGGGAATATGTCCTAGTGGCAAGAGTGCTTGCCTCGTATACATGAGGCCCTGGGTTTGATTCCTCAGCACCACATATACAGAAAATGGCCAGAAGTGGCGCTGTGGCTCAAGTGGCAGAGTGCTAGCCTTGAGCAAAAAAGAAGCCAGGGACAGTGCTCAGGCCCTGAGTTCACAGCCTAAGACTGGCCAGAAAAAATAAAAAAAATAAAACCAACTTGCTTTGGCCTGGGGCTGGTGATTCACACCCTAAATCCTTGCTACTTAGGAGACTGACTATCCAGCCCAAGCAGAAAGTCCCTGAGACTCATCTCAATTAACCACCAAAGCTGGTTGCTTGTGGCCAACACCTGCAATTGTAGCTGTTCAGGAGGCTGAGACCTGAAGATCATGGCTCAAAGCCAGCCAGGAAAGTCCATGTGACTCTACAAAAAAAAAAAGAAAAAGAAAAAAGCTTAGGGACAGTGCCCAGGCCTAGAATTCAAGCCCAAGGATTGTCTTAGCTATAAGAAAAAAATCTAAGGATCGTGGTTTGAAGCTAGGCTGGGTAGGAAAATTAATGATGCTTATCTCCAATTAGCCATCAAAAAAGTGGAAGTGGAGCTATTGGTCAAGTGGTAGAGAGCTAATCTTGAGCACAGAAGTTCAGGGACAGTACCCAGGCCCTGAGTTTAAGGGGCAGGACAAGCACAAACACACACATGCACATGCACATGCATACTCTCTCTCTCTCTCTCTCTCTCTCTCACACACACACACACACACACACACACACACACACACACACACACCCCTCTCAAAACCCCAAACCACCACACAACAACAACTTTGTTTTCAATAATTCTCTTTAGCTAGTTGTGGTGTTGCATGCCTACTGTAACCCCAGCTATTCGGAAGGCAGAGAGGCTTGAGGATCCGGAGACTGAGGCCAGATTAGGCAAAGTTAGGAAAGCCTTATCTCAAAAGAAAAATTAAGATTTTTTTTTTTTTTTTTTTTTTTGGCCAGTCCTGGGCCTTGGACTCAGGGCCTGAGTACTGTCCCTGGCTTCTTCCCGCTCAAGGCTAGCACTCTGCCACTTGAGCCACAGCGCCGCTTCTGGCCGTTTTTCTGTATATGTGGTGCTGGGGAATCGAACCTAGGGCCTCGTGTATCCGAGGCAGGCACTCTTGCCGCTAGGCTATATCCCCAGCCCAAGATTTTTTTTTTAAAAGAAATACAAACAGGACTCAGTGGCTCAGAAATGGAGCTGTGGCTCAATGGTAGAGCACTAGCCTTGAGCAAAAAAGCTCATGAAAAGCACCCATGCCCTGAGTTCAAGCTCCATGACCAGCACGTGTGTGTGTGTGTGTGTGTGTGTGTGTGTGTGTGTGTGTACTTTGAGTTAAGTGACTCCCGACAGACACAGAAGCTGAGCATAAGAAAGCTCTCACCTGGGCTGGGGATATGGCCTAGTGGCAAGAGAGCTTGCCTCGTATACATGAGGCCCTGGGTTCAATTCCCCAGCACCACATATACAGAAAACGGCCAGAAGTGGCACTGTGGCTCAAGTGGCAGAGTGCTAGCCTTGAGCAAAAGGAAGCCAGGGACAGTGCTCAGGCCCTGAGTTCAAGGCCCAGGACTGGCCAAAAACAAAAAAAAAAGAAAGCTCTCACCTATTTCCCCTCCTGCAGTAGGAAATGGAAATCTTTCAAGTCAGCAGATTTTAAAGTTTGATCTCAAGCTTTCTCTTCTCATTCCTAGTTTCAGGAGAGAATTGAAGATTTGGAAAATGAACGAAAGTTGCTGAATGACAATTATGATGGGCTCTTAGAAAAGTGAGTAACAAAATGTAGTCTTTAAACATTGTTTGCTGAAAGAAAAAGTGATAGAAAATGCAAACATAATGTCTAGCACTGATGAATATACTGGGCAGCTGGTAGTCAATATAGTCAGTGAGAATAGACATTAGCACAGACTTTGGGGAGAGATTTTGACACAATCGATTAAAATGTCAAATAACCATAGCTCTTGTACCAGCAATTTCTTCTTCTTTTTTTGAGTCAAAATGAACACAATATGCTTGCTATTGTGCACAGATATTTTTATAAGAATATTAATTATTGTTAGTTGTAGTAAAACAAAAACTGGAACCACACCAATTTCCATTGATGGAGATGGATTAAATAAATCATGTTGTACCTGCACAACAAAATGCTATGAGGTCATTAAAAGTGAAGTAGATTAGTCAGGCCCTAGTAGCACACACCTACAATCCTGGGAGCCTTAGAAGGAGAGGATCATAGTCTTAGATTAGACCAGGAAGAAAAGTTCAGTGGTGTGAACTTATCATTCTGTGGAAGGCTGAGATCCGAGGATCTAGTTAACCAAGGCAGAAAAGCTTGTAAGACTCCTTCCTAATGGAAAGATGGTGGGTATAGTTGGCCATGCCTATCATTCTAGATAGAACATGAAGCCTAAAACTGGCAGATCTTCATCCCAGTGTGTGCCCAGGCAGGAAGGGAGACTCTATGTCAATAAATAATTAATGCTTTTTGTAACCATAACTCCTTTGTACATCACCTTTATAATAATAAAAACACTTTTAAAGAAAAAATAGGGCTAGGAATGTGGCTTAGTGGTAGAATGCTTGCCTAGTATGAATGAAGCCCTGGGTTCAATTCCTCAGTACCACAGAAAAAGTCAGCAGTGGTGCTGTGGCTCAAGAGGTAGAGTGCTAGCCTTGAGCAAAAGAAGCTTAGGAACAGTGCTCAGGCCCTGAGTTCAAGCTCCAGGACTGGCCAAAAAAAAAATGAAATACAGGAAAATTGTCAAAAGAAGTAAGAGATTGTACAGAGAAAGTTACAAACTATTGCTGAAGGGAATTTAAATAAACTTAAATGGGAAAAAATAACTAGAGTTAGCCAGGCACCATGGGGAAGGGCTCATACCTACACTCCTAGCTACTTAAAATGCTGAGATCTATATGGTCAGACAAATTCAAGAGACTCTTATCTCCAACTAATCTGCAAAAAAAACCCCAGAACTGTAGGTGTGGATCAGGTGGTAGAGCAGCACTAGCCATGAGTGAAAAAGCCAAATGGGCCTTAAGTTCAAGCTCTAACACACACACACACACACACACACACACACACACACACACACACACAGTACAAGAATGGGCTGAAGGAATGGCTCAGCAGTAGAGTGCAAAGCTGTGAGTCCAAACCCCAGCACAGCCAACAAAACAAAACAAACCCACAAGAGGGAAACATACTGTTCAAAGAAAAAGAAAGCTGTTTGGGTATGGTTCCACAGGCATTTAAAAGCATGTGAGGATTGTAGTTAAGCAAAGGAGTATCTTCTTCTTTATTTTTTATTTTTGCCAGTCCTGGGGCTTGAACTCAGGGCCTAAGCACTGTCCCTAGCTTCTTTTTGCTCAAGGCTAGCACTCTACCACTTGAGTCACAGTGCCACTTCTGGCTTTTTCTACATATGTTGGTGCTGAGGAATCAAACCCAGGGCTTCATGTATATGATGCAAGCACTCTGCCACTAGGCCATATTCCCAGGCCTTCTTATATCCTTCTCTATCATTTTGAATTTTCTATAATGAACATACATTCACATATTAATTTTCTAATTCAAGGCACCTAGAAGTTTCTAAGAGTTAGGAGTATGGGTTCCAAGAGGGGGTAATACTGAAGAAAACTGCAACACCTGGCTTAGGTGTCTACTGTCTTGAAGATTGGGTTCAAGGAGATGGCAGGCGAAGTGAAATGGCTAAGGTCTATTAAGGCGAACTCCTGCTAGACAGGAGGGCTGCAAGGGAGACACCAGCTGCGGTGTGTGATGTCAGTGTCTCTGGAAGTGCACTGTATGACTCCCAAGATAATGAAATAGCTTGTGGACCATAGCAGTGCCCAGACACAGAGACGCCAGGCAGCTGGCACAGGCTCTCCATATATCTTCAGCTGCTCTGACTGGCGCTCATTCCTGTGCACACCTCTGGGATCCAATCTTCTGTTATTCCAGGAGCCATGATGTGATGATGCCTAGGGGCCAGAATTTGAAACTCCAAGCCATGGTGAGGGACACAGAACCTCTATGGGAGGAGGCCTTTGCCCTAATTGCCTAGTCAGGCCCTTTTTTCTGCTCTCAGCAGTGCATGCCTGTATTCCAAACACTTGGGAGGCTGAGACGGGGATTATGAATTCAAGGTCAGCCTGGGCTACAGGTGAAATCCTAATTTCAAAAAACAAAATACAGCCAGGCACTGGTGATTCATACATGTAATCCAAGGTACACAGGAAGCTGAGATTTGAGGATCACAGTCCAGAAGGAAATATCTGTGATCTCCCAGCAAGTTTCATTCCTGTAAAATACTTGTATCATAATTTATAATGCAGTTCAGAAGCCAGTCTTCTCCCAACTACCCCATAATATAGACAGAAGAATAAGGTGAGAAGAGGAAGGGTGTTTTGGTGTTTTTGTTTTGTTTTGTTTTTGCCAGTCCTGGGGCTTGAATTCAGGACCTGAGCGCTGTCCCTGAGCTTCTTTTGCTCAAGGCTATCACACTATCACTTGAGCAACAGAGCCACTTCTGGCTTTTTCTGTTTATGTGGTACTGAGGAATCAAACCCAAGGCCTCATGCACGCTAGGCAAGCACTCTGTCACTAAGCTACATTCCCAGCCTCAAGAGAAGGAGTTTGTTTCTCATTTCTAATGAAGCAGGACTGACCATTTTAGGACACATGGCACCCTGTCTAAAGAAACCTGTGGATGCTGGGTGCTGGTGGCTCACACCTGTCATCCTAGCTACTAAGAAGACTGAGATCTGAGGGTCAAGGTTTGAAGCCAGCCTGGACAAGAAAGTTTGTTGTTTTTTTTTTTTTTTGCCAGTCCTGGGCCTTGGACTCAGGGCCTGAGCACTGTCCCTGGCTTCTCTTTGCTCAAGGCTAGCACTCTGCCACTTGAGTCACAGCGCCACTTCTGGCCATTTTCTGTATATGTGGTGCTGGGGAATCGAACCCAGGGCTTCAAGTATACGAGGCAAGCGCTCTTGCCACTAGGCCATATCCCCAGCCCCGACAAGAAAGTTTTTGAGACACTTACCTCCAATTAACCAACATAAAGCCAGAAGTGGAGCTGTGGCTCAAGTGGTAGAGTGCAAGCCTTGAGTGAAAAAGGTAGGGGCAGCATCTAGCACCTGAGTTTAAGCCCTAGTGGTGGCACAAACCAAAATATGACAAAAAACAAACTGTGGTGCTTTGAGGAGTTCTCTGGGAAATGCCCAGGATGGGGGTGTTTTCTCAGTGAGACACTTGAGATCTAAACAAAAGTGATGCTAAGCAACTCTGCAATGGGACCTAGAAGTTCCAAGGCAGTTGGTAAGTGACAGTTGCAAATCCAGAAGGGCAGAGAAACATGTAGAGAAATGAAGAAGCAACTCGGCTGCAGAGATGCTGAAGCTGTGTAATACCGACGTCGTGTCGCACACCTTCGAGTGTCCACCTGACCACTTGCTTCCTGAATTCAGCATGCTGGACAGAAGCAGCCAGCCCTCCTGGAACAGTGAGCTGCTTGGAGATGAGCTGCAGGAGCAGGTCTCCCAGATACAGGAGCAGTTCGATGAAGAGCTGGAGGAGAAAGGACAAGTCTTATGTCAGCTGTCCAGAGAGAGAGGTAGGTCACATCTGAAAGCTTTTTCAAATGTGGTTCAGGGAGAAGGAAGTTGGGGCCATTGCTCCTCCGGTTTCCCCACCTAATGCTATTCTTTCATTGGTTACTGGTAAAAATTCAAATACTGGCCACTAGTCAGATGAAGATTCAGAAAGGCAGAACACACACCTAGCATCCATGCGTCTTTTGTGTTTGTCTTTCAGTTAAGTTGCTGCTATTTTTATTTTTGTGCCAGGGGCTTGAAGTCAGTGCCTCACACTGTTACTCAACTCTTTCACTCAAGGCTAGTGGAGCCACTTCTCCATTTCTGACTTTTTGCTGCATAATTGGAGATAAGAGTCTCATGAACTTTTCTGCCTTAACTGGCTTTGAATCCTGATCTTCAAATCTCAGCTTTCTCTGTAGCCAGGATTGACGTCATGAACCACCACTGCCTGGCTATAGATGCCAGATTTTAATTGTGTTCTTAAAAAAAAAACTGTGAGGGGCTGGGGATATGGCCTAGTGGCAAGAGTGCTTGCCTTGTATACATGAGGCCCTGGGTTCAATTCCCTAGCACCACATATACAGAAAACGGCCAGAAGTGGCGCTGTGGCTCAAGTGGCAGAGTGCTAGCCTTGAGCAAAAAGAAGCCAGGGACAGTGCTCAGGCCCTGAGTTCAAGGCCCAGGACTGGCAAAATAAAATAATATAAAATAAAAAACTGTGAGAGGATATCAAATCTTAATTTAGTTTTTAATTCACTTTATTGATTGAAAGTATTTTTTGTATGTGTGTGCCAGTCCTGGGGCTTGAGCTCAGGGTCTGAGTGCTGCCTCTGAGCTTTTTTTTGGCTAAAGATGTTCTGTCATTTGAGCCACAGCTCTACTTTTGTCTTTTTGGTGGTTACTTGGGAGATAAGACTCTCATGGACTTTCCTGCCTGATCTGGCTTTGAATTTTGATCTTCAGATCTCAGCCTCCTGAGTAGTTAGGATTACAGTTGTTAGCCACTGGTGCCTGGCTGGTGTTCCTCATTCTGCTGGCCCTTTTTTTTTTTTTTGGTTGTTGTTTTAACCTTGTTTGTTTTGCTTTAGGAATGCAAGCATTACCTATTGATAGGTCTAGCAAGCCTGTTGTAGAAATCAGAGATTTGCTTCTCTCCAGAAAAATGCTAGAATGAAATAAACATTATAGGCAGTTTAGACCAGGTTTGGCTGTGCTCACTAATCACTACAATTTGAACTCTCTGGGCTATCTTTCCACCAGCTGAAAAGACAGATGTAAGCCTTGAAGTCAGCAGCACCCTTCAGAAGCCTGAGCAGGAGGAGGAGGTCCTCCAAAAGACAGCGTTAGTGCCCCAGTCTCCTGACAGGCCACCAGAAGCGGCCACTCCTCCAGCTCTATATGAAGAGACAGACCAGAGAGAGGTAGGAGGCTCTTTATTAGAAAGCTTTTTTTTTTTTTTTTGCCAGTCCTGGGCCTTGGACTCAGGGCCTGAGCACTGTCCCTGGCTTCTTTTTGCTCAAGGCTAGCACTCTGCCACTTGAGCCACAGCGCCACTTCTGGCCATTTTCTGTATATGTGGTGCTGGGGAATCGAACCCAGGGCTTCAAGTATACGAGGCAAGCACTCTTGTCAATAGGCCATATCCCCAGCCCCTATTAGAAAGCTTTTATTTACTTATTATTTAATTAATTTTTTGGTGGTGCCAGCACTGGAGTTTGAACTCAGGGCCTTGTGTTCTCACTTGTTTGTTTGTTTTACATAAGGCTAGTGCTCTCCCATTTGAAACACAGCACCAATAGGAAGCTCTTTCTACAAACTCAATCAAGGGAGTTCTGGCAATTGTCCCAGAAGAGGTGAGAAGAGTAGAAATGACCTTCTTTTAAAATTTTTTTTAATTTATTAATTAAATTTTGTTGACAAGGTGTTGTACAAAAGGGGTACAGTTACATACTAGGGCATAAAATACCCAGTGTACCAAAAACATATCATTTTTCTTTTTTGTATGGGTACTGGGGCTTGAATTCAAGGTCTGAGCATTTGTTCACCACTTGAGCCACAGCTCCACTTCTGGCATTTTGGTAGTTAATTGGATATTAAGAATGTCATGAACTTTCCAACTTGGGCTGTTTTTGAACTTCAATCCTTAGATCAGTAAGATGACAGGTGTAAGCTACTGGCACCTGAATGACCTTCTGTCCTAATTGAGGGAGGTGGAAGGTGAAAGGCATAGGGAGAATGGATGGACGATGAGTTCTCCCAACATTTCTCCAACCCACCTCAGCTCTGATAACACAGTCTGTTTGTAAGAGGAGGTTTTGAAGCAACCTGCTATAGAGGAGACACCCTGCCATTAGAGGCTGTGTAATCTTCCTGGCCCAGGCATTTTTCTGCTACCAACAACTGCTTTCTAGACAGTTTTTGCCATAACTGTCACATTTATGCTCCTGTATCAATGTTTTCCCTCTCTAGCCCAATGAATCAAAAATCGATGAAGAAAAGAAACTGTCCCAGATGCTGAGTGAGCTGCAGGTATCACATGCGGAGACCACACTGGAGCTGGAGAAGACCAGGGACATGCTGCTCCTGCAGCGCCAGATCAACGTGTGCTACCAGGTACGAGGGAAGACGGCGCGGGACTGGAGGGGATAAACAGGCACATTGGGAAGGAAGCAGAAGCCAGGGTTCCTAGGCTGACAGCAGGTAAAAATAGACAGTGTTGTCTTTTGAAAAACTGGAGGGGGTCATGCATGCCCAGGGAACCTTTGCACTAAAAGCTGATGCCAGCTGGAAGAGTGCCCAGTGTGGATCTTGGAGTCCAATGTTCCCAGCAGTCCCAGAGAAATTTCACCCTATGGCAGTACTAGCAGAGCTAGTTCTTGGTGCTGGGGTAGGTGGCATGAGGAACCCTGGCCTTTTTCTTGGTTTTGTGCAAATACTGAAGCTTGAATTCAATATCCTTTAGCTTTTTCTCTTAAGACAGACATTCTAGGGGCTGGGGATATAGCCTAGTGGCAAGAGTGCCTGCCTCGGATACACGAGGCCCTAGGTTCAATTCCCCAGCACCACATATACAGAAAACGGCCAGAAGCGGCGCTGTGGCTCAAGTGGCAGAGTGCTAGCCTTGAGCGGGAAGAAGCCAGGGACAGTGCTCAGGCTCTGAGTCCAAGGCCCATGACTGGCCAAAAAAAAAAAAAAAAAGACAGACATTCTACCATTTGAGCCACAGCTCCACTTCCAGCTTTTTGGCAACTAATTGGAGATGGGGATGTGGAGGTGGGAATGTGGCTTAATGGTAGAGTGCTTGCTTAACATTCATGAAGCCCTGGGCTCGATTCCTCAGTACCACATAAATGGAAAAAGCCGGAAGTGGCACTGTGGCTCAAGTGATAGAGTGCTAGCCTTGAGCAAAAGGAAGCGAGGGACAGTGCTCAAGCCCAGTTTAAGCCCCAGGACTGGCAAAAAAAAAAAACAAAAAAAAAACTCATTATTATTAGTTTTTTTGGCCTGGCTGGCTGCAAATCAAATCTTAATCCTCAGACCTCAGCCTCCTGAGTTTCTAAGATTGCAGGTGTGAGCCACTGGTACCCAGCTTCCTGGCCTTTTTCTAAGGTTATAAATCATCCCTGATGAGATGGTAGCAGAGTCTTCTTTACCCAATAAGTGGTTCTCACTGACAAGTTGAGAATCTTTTTTTCCTGTTGCAGGAGGAGATGGAGGCAATGATGGCTAAAGCTGATAATGAAAGTAGAGATCACAAAGAAAAACTGGAGAGACTGAGTCAACTCCTAGATCTCAAGAATGATCGTATCAAGCAGCTGGAAGGTATTTTAAGAAGCCATGGCCTTCCATCATCTGGCAAGTTTTAGTATTTATTCTCATCTTGGGCATGTCATAGATAGCACCTCAGTTCCCTTCTGTAACCCTGTCTAGAAGGCTGCCACTTACATCCTTAGTGTAACAGAACCTCCTGTTCTCCATCCTAGCAGGTTTGGTTTTTTGTATTTTTTTTTTGCCAGTCCTGGGGCTTGAACTCAGGGCATGAGCACTGTCCCTGAGCTTCTTTTGCTCAAGGCTAGCACTACCACATGAGCCCACAGCATCACTTTTGGCTCTTTCTGTTTATGTGGTACAAAGGAATGGAACTATGGGCTTCATGCATGCTAGGCAAGCACTCTACCACTAAGATACATTCCCAGCCCCCCTGTGTTTTGTGTGCTTGTTTGTTTTTTTTTTTTTGTGCCAGTGTGGGATTTGAACTCAGGTCTTCACCCCTTTGCTTGGCTTTTTAACTCAACCACTTGAGTCACAACTCTAGACTTTTTGCCAGTTAGTTGCAGATAAATCTGTCAGATTTTTCTGCCCAGGCTAGCTTTGAACTTTGATCCTCAGATCTAAGCCTCCTGAGTAGTTAGGATTATAAGTGTGAGCCACCAGCCACTGAGCACTACTGCTTTCTTTGTTTT
Organism: Perognathus longimembris pacificus; assembly: GCF_023159225.1. Taxonomy (NCBI): domain Eukaryota; kingdom Metazoa; phylum Chordata; class Mammalia; order Rodentia; family Heteromyidae; genus Perognathus; species Perognathus longimembris. Next base: position 32,287,616 of record NC_063170.1, read on the forward strand.
TGGTGTGCCAATACTGAGGCTTGAACTCAGGCATAGTCACAATCCCTTTACTTTTTTTTTTTTTTGTTGGGGGGGGCAGTCCTGGGCCTTGGACTCAGGGCCTGAGCACCTTCCCTGGCTTCTTCCCGCTCAAGGCTAGCACTCTGCCACCTGAGCTACAGCTCCCCTTCTGGTCGTTTTCCATATATGTGGTGCTGGGGAATCGAACCAAGAGCTTCATGTGTAGGAGGCAAGCACTCTTGCCACTAAGCCATATTCCCAGCCCCCCTTTACTTTTTTTGCTTATGGCTGACACTCTACCACGTTAGCCATACCTTCACTTCCATATTTTTGGTATAGAGATAAGAGTCTCATATATTTTCCTTTCCAGATTAGCTTCAAACCACCATCCTCAGATTTCAGCCTGAACCACTGAAATCTGCCTGAGACTTGAATTCAGGGCCTAGGCATCATCTCTGAGTTTCTTTTGCTCACAGCTAGCACCTATCATTTGAGTCACAACACTACTTCTTTTTCTGAGTAGTTTATTGGAGATAGTCTAATGGGCTGTCCCCCCAGGGCTGGCTTCGAATTGGATGCTAATATCTTAGTCTCATGAATAGCTAAGTGGTATGAGTCACCAACACCCTGGCTCTTAATAGTACTTTATTGTTTAGTAGTTCTTTAATGCTAAGTCTGTTAGACTGGGCCATGTAAGATAAAATTTTGAAACTAATTATATTGATTCCATCATTTAAGAAGTCATTTAAACACTAGTCAATTTCTGTATCTATTTTTTTTTAAACCAGGTCTTCTTGTCTTAGACTCTGCCTCAGCAGATCCCAGTTCTTCTATTCTGGTTTAACTCTCTCTCTCTCTCTCTCTCTCTCTCTCTCTCTCTCTCTCTCTCTGTGTGTGTGTGTGTGTGTGTGTGTGTGTGTGTGTGTGTGTGTGTGTGTGTGTGTGTGTGTGTTGGAGTGGGGCTTGGCTTTTTCCACTTAAAGCTGTTGCTTTTCCACTTGGGCCACAACTCCACTTTTATTCTTTTGCTGGCTAATTAGAGATAAGAAACATGGGGAATTTTTCCCCCTTGTGTTGGTTTGGAACTATGCTCCTCAGATCTCAGCCTCCTGCTGATTTTTTGTTTGGGGTGGTACTAGGGCTTGAACTTAGGGCCTGAGTGCTGTCCCTTTGCTTTTTGTTCAAAGTTAGCACTCTACCACTTAAGCCACAGGTCCACTTCTGGGTTTTTGTGGTTAATCAGAACTAAAAATCTTACAAACTTTCCTGCCCAGGCTGGCTTTGAACTGCGATCCTCAGGTCCTTAACCTATTGAATAAGGAAGATTTCATGCCTGACAATCTCCTGCTGATTTAACTCTTTTCTTTTCTTTTGCCAGTCCTGAGACTTGCCTCAGGGTCTAGGCACAGTGTCTGAGCTTTTGCTTAAGGCTAATACTCTACCACTTGAGCCACAGCGCCACTTCTCACAGACTTTACTGCCTGGGCTGATTGAAGCAGAACAAAACCTGTTGTAAGGGCATCTGGCTAGAGGGGGGAAGCATTTCTGACCTTGTCCCACAGTAATATCATCGTCACTTTCAGTCTGTCATTTGCTTTTCTCTCTAAGTCATTGGTATGCTATCCAAACTAAACCAACTGGAATACATTTTGTGTGTAGTGTTTTTATTTTTGTTTTTAAGGGAATTATCTGTTAATTCACAGGACCTTGCTGTAAGCCAAAATATTTCTGATGAAATAAATGTGTTTCCTTAGTTCAGTGTTTTGCTTTCCCCCCCCCAGCCCATTTGTATCTTTTCTTTGAAACACACAATGGAATATATATGTTTGTATACATATATATGTATATATATGTATGTGTATATGTATGTATATATATATGCAGAATTTAAAGCATCTTAAGCCAGGCATTGGTAATTCATGTCTGTAATCCTAGCTACTTAGGAGGCTGAGATCTGAGGATAATAGTTCAAAGCTAGAGTGGGTAGATAAATCTGAGAAATTTGTATGTCCAGTTAACCAGTAAAAAACCAGAAGTGGAAGTATGGCTCAAGTAGTAGAGTGCTAGCCTTGAGTGAAAAAGCCAAACGAGAACAAAAGGCCCTGAGTTCAAGCCCCCAGGTCTGACATAAAACAGAAGAATTTGTAGTCTTGTCATTCTATTGCCTTTTTTTCTGAGTCTTGGGTTTCTTGAAATAATTTCAACGTGGACTTCGACCATGATCTTACTCTCTTTCTGTCTGCCCTATTCCACCCTAAGGAAGAGCTTCTTGCCCTTTAATGGGTAGGCAGTTTTCTTTTCCCTTTAGAACAGCTCAAAGATGTTGCTTATGGCACCCAACAGTTGTCGTGTCCAGAGACACTGGCAGCCAAAGACGACGAGGGTGAAGTGGACGTTTCTCTGCTGTGTGGGAGTGAGAATCTCCTCGAACTACACATCCACCAGGCTTTCCTGACCTCTGCTTCCCTGGCACAGGGACCACTACCACTTTATGCACCTATTCTTTCTATGATTTTGAAACCCACTGTACCCCACTATCTGTGGGGCCACGGCCCCTTTATGATTTCACCTCCCAGTATGTGGTTGAGATAGATCCACTTTTTGTGCATTACTTTCAAAGAGCCTCTGCTCGACTTGATCTTCACCAGGTCATGTGAACACCACACCCTTGCAACTGGGTGGATCTGCTTTGACAAGGTGCTAGGGACTGTGGGGAAGGTTCACGACTCAACCATGCTTACTGGTAAGTATTGTTGTTGGCTTCCTGCAGCTACTAGGACCAATGCACACTTTTCCTTATTGTTTTGTTCTGTTTTGTTTTGTTTTTGTTGCCAGTCCTGGGGCTTGAGCTCAGGGCCTGAGCACTGTCCCTGGCTTCTTTTTGCTCAAGGCTAGCACTCTACCTCTTTTTTTTTTTGGCCAGTCCTGGGGCTTGGACTCAGGGCCTGAGCATTGTCCCTGGCTTCTTCTTGCTCAAGGCTAGCACTCTGCCACTTGAGCCACAGCGCCACTTCTGGCCATTTTCTGTGTATGTGGTGCTGGGGAATCGAACCTAGGGCCTCATGTATAGGAGGCAAGCACTCTAGCCACTAGGCCATATCCCCAGCCCAGCACTCTACCTCTTGAGCCACAGCACCACTTCCGGCTTTTTAAAATATATGTGGTGCTGAGGAATCGAACCCAGGGCTTCATGTATACGAGGCGAGCACTTTACCACTAGGCCATATTCCCAGCCCACTTTCCCTTATTTTGTAGTTGCTCTTCCAGTGCTTGTCCATCTACACCCTCTGCTTGATTCTTGCCACCCTCATCCACAATCTCCTTGCCTTCATATTTTCTGCAACCCAAGAGCTGATGGAGAAGACTTCGGGGTATTAGAATACTGGATGAGCCTGCGCTTGCCCCTTAGATCCAGCCTCCAGGCTTACAGTAAAGGAAAGCGAGCTCAGACCTACCTGTCAGTGTGTCTGGTGCCTGGAAGGCCCAGAAGGAGAAGGTGAGGAAATGGATATGGCCAGGCATCTCAGAGCAGCCGCAGCCTGACAGCTGAGAACAACTCAGACTTCTACTCTCAAGAAGGATTGTTGAATGTGAATCATGGAGAAAAAACAGCCACTTCCAAACCAGTCCAGATTCTTTTCTTGGTCAAGCTTGAGTAAAATGAAGCCATGTCCTGGAGCTAGCTACTTATCACTGCCAAGAGAAAATCAGCTTCCATCAGTCATTCTCTACGACAGGCTTGAGCATGAGCATCTCTCTCAGACAAGTTGCCAGGCCAGAGGTCAGGAAGGTGAAGGTCGTTAAGTTTTTGGTTTTTTGGGCCAGTCCTGGGGCTTGGACTCAGGGCCTGAGCACTGTCCCTGGCTTCTTTTTGCTCAAGGCTAGCACTCTGCCACTTGAGCCACAGCGCCACTTCTGGTCATTTTCTATATATGTGGTGCTGGGGAATTGAACCCAGGGCTTCATGTATACAAGGCAAGTGCTCTTGCCACTAGGCCAGATCCCCAGCCCTCGTTAAGTTTTTCTTACCCTTTAATACAGCTTCTCTCTCGATCCTAGCTCATCCTCACCAAGTGGGCTGGATCTCACCTGTCTGGGGTGAGGAACCACTGACCATATCATTTAGTATATGATCATTTAGATTATTTAGTATATGATGGAACGTGCATGTGTGTTTCTCATAAGCTGCCTGTGGTCATCTACCTGTGTTGATAGTTTTTTACAGCCTGAGGTGATGTAATAATAGATATCCAAATGGCCCTTGACAGGAAAAAGGTTCCCCATCTCTGAATCCTTTCATGGTTTCCCTTTCCTTAATCCAAGACCATCATCTTTCTAGTCCAGATCAAAACCTTGGAAACCTCAGAATGAGCTACAGATTGAAATCATCAAGTGCTGCAACATCCACAGTAGGCAGCCGGGAGCTCAGCTGAGCCCTTATGCCATGTATCACTTTTTCACGTTTTCTGATCATGACACTGCCATCATTCCTGCCTGTAAGGATCCCTACTTTAGAGATCGGGCTCGATTCCCAGTGCTTGTGACCTCTGACCTGGATCAGTATCTGAGGAGGGAGACCCTAACTCTGTACATTTTTGATGATGAAGACCCAGAGCCAGGCTCCTACCCTTGGCCAAGCCCAAGTGCCCCTGCTGCCTCTTGCACAAAACAAATCTATTAAAGGTGGGAGTTGAAGATTGTTCATCTTTACAGTCTCTCCCCATTTGTTGTTTCCCTGTTCTAATCCCACTTTTCTTTGATTACTTGCTTGAAGCAGCCTCTTAAAATCTGCTGAGAGGCCATTAGAACTTTGTGGAGAAGACCAGAGAAGACTGAGACCAGATCCTTACACCTTATATGGAATATGGAAGCTGTGTCTGTGCATATGTGTGCACACATGTGCACGAGCATGTGCCAATACTGAGGCTGGAACTTGAAGCCTGGGTACTACCCTTTAGCATGTCCCCTCAAGGCGACCCACTACCACTTGAGCCACAGCTCCACTTCTAACTTTTTGGTGGTTAATTGGAGATAAAAATCTCACAAACTTTTCTGTCAGGCTGGCTAAAACCCTTAGTCCTCAGATCTCAGCCTCCTGAGTAGCTAGGATTAGAGCTATTAGTCACCAGCTTTGACTTCTCTGGAGCAGCAAAAGGAAACCAGCCCCCTACTCCCCCCAAGGTGGCTGACCTCTGTTCTGAATTCTATACCTCGGTGTTGAAAAACTCCTTCCAGTACCTGGGTGTATGCCTAGGTATCTGATTCTAACCTGTACTTTTCTATTAACTCTCATTTCTTTTCAACTTTAGACACAGACTTCCATGTCACACAATGACAAACACAAATGTTTAGGATATACAGCTGAATTAAATACAAACTTACCTTTTCTGTGAACCAGGGTGTGAATTCAGCGCCTTATGCTTGAGAGGCTTGCTTGGCTGGTGCTCCACCACTCAAACTATGCCTCTGCTTCTGCTTTTTGCTAATTATTTTCTGCCTGTGCTGGTTTCAGATTCTCCAGATACCAGCTTTCTGAGTAAGTAAGTGTGATCATGGAGCCTACTTTACCTTTCCTTTTCTCTCTCTTTCTTTCTTTCTTTCTTTCCTTCCTTCCTTCCTTCCTTCCTTCCTTCCTTCCTTCCTTCCTCCCTCCCTTCCTTCCTTCCTTCCTTCTTTCCTTCCCTCCCTTCCTTCTCCTTCCTTCCTTCCTTCTTTCCTTCCATTCCTTCCTTCCTTCCTTCCTTCCTTCCTTCCTTCCTTCCTTCCTTCCTTCCTTCCTTCCTTCCTTCCTTCCTTCCTTCCTTCCTTCCTTCCTTCCTTCCTTCCTTCCTTCTTCCAGTCCTGGGGCTTGAACTCAGTGCCTGAGTACTGTCCCTGGCTGCTTTTTGCTCAAGGCTAGCACTCTGCCACTTGAGCCACAGCACCACTTCTGGCTTTTCCTATATATGTGGTGGTGAGGAATCAAACTCAGGGCTTCATGTATTCGAGGCAAGCACTCTAACACTAGGCCATATTCCCAGCTCTTTACCTTACTTTTCATACATAGGGTTGTGAGATGCACCTTGCGGAGATGGATTTTCTGGCTATTCCATAAAAGTAGGCAGAGGCCTCTAGGCTGTCATTAGCAAGCATGTATCAACAACGTTTTAAACAAGGTTCAGGGTGCTCTAGGAGGTATGATAGGGCTCTCAAGTGCCAACTGCTTTTTAAGAAGCTGATCTCTCTCTCTCTCTCTCTCTCTCTCTCTCTCTCTCTCTCTCTCTCTCTCTCTCTCTCTCTCTCTCTCTCTCTCTCTCTCTCTCTCTCTCCTTTTGTGCCAGGACTGTGGCTTAAACTCAGAACTTCATGCTCTCGCTTAGCTTTTTTCTACTAAGGTTAGCACTGTACTATGAGCCACATCTCCACTTTTTTTTTTTTTTGCTGGTTAGTTGGAGATAAGAGACTCATAGAGGAGCTGGGGATATGGCCTAGTGGCAAGAGTGCTTGCCTCATATACATGAGGCCCTGGGTTCAATTCCCCAGCACCACATATACAGAAAATGGACAGAGTGGTGCTGTGGCTCAAGTGGCAGAGTGCTAGCCTTGAGCAAAAAAGAAGTCAGGGACAGTGCTCAGGCACTGAGTCCAAGCCCCAGGACTGGCAAAAAAAAAACACAAAAGACTCATAGACTTTCTGCCTGGGGTAGCTTCAAATCATATCTCAGCCTCCTGAGTAGCTAGGATTACAGGCATGAGCTATGAGTGCCTGGCAGAAAAAGCTGACACTTTGGTCCACAGTTCCTCATTTGAGAAAGAAAAGAGTCTACATGAGCCATCTGCTAATCACTACTACAAATCCAAAGCCTAGCACTTGGAGAAAAATTTGATTAAGCATCCTTGGGACTACTTGAGCATAGATGATGGTTATTTTGGTATGCTTATGACATCTTAAGCTTTTTTTCTTTTTAGTAATGGAATATTTTTTATTAGCATATAGGAATTGTACAAAGAAATTTGTGACATGTCCATACACACATATAATGAACGTGGTATTGTTCCATACCTTAACTATGAACGAACCCAATGCAAATTCTGCAGCAATTTTAAATTTGAATTGCTATTGTAAATTTCTGGACATCCTCAATACTTGAATATAAGAACTTGTGCAAAGGAAAAGCATGTATTTTATAAGCAAATATAACGAAGATGCAATGTCTTAAATATTTTAAGTTGGTTAAAAAAAAAGTGCCTATAAGTTGTGTGCTGGTACCTCGTGCCTACAGTCTTACCTATTCAAATGTCAGAGATCTGAGAATTTTGGTTTGGAGCAAGCCCAGGCAGACAAATCAATGAGTCATCAGAGTGGAGGTGTGGCTCAAGTGGTAGAGTGTCAGCCTTAAGTAAAAAAGCTATAGGAGAGCACCCAGGACCTAGGCTCAAGCCCTAGTACTAGAAAAAAAGAAATAACGAAGGTAAGAAAGAAAAAGAGAAAGGGAGGGAGGAAGGAAGGGGAAGGAAGGAAAAAGAGAAAGAGAGAAGAAAGAGCAAGAACATTTAAAGTGCTTTGATCAAATTCACCCCCTCTATTACTCTCTTATTCCTCTTTTACCCTAATAGTGAGAATTTAATAAGAACAGTAAATACTCAATCTTTCTTTTTTCTGATACCCTTTGTTCCCTATGGCCTGGGCACTGTCCCTGAGTTTTTTTACTCAAGGCTAGCACTCTACCACTTGAGACAGCTTTACTTCTGTCATTTTTGGTGCTTAACTGGAGGTAAGTCTCACAAACTTTCTTGCTCAGACTGGCTTTGCACTGTGATCCTCAGATCTCAGCCTCCTAAGTTCCTAGGTTTTTACAGGTGTGAGCTACCAGCACCCAGCACTCGGCTTCAATCTTTTATTTTGGACTGGTACTGGTGGACTTGAAATCAGATCGTATGGGGCTAGGGATATGGCCTAGTGGCAAGAGAGCTTGCCTCGTATACATGAAACCCTGGGTTCGATTCCCCAGTACCACGTATACAGAAAACGGCCAGAAGTGGCGCTGTGGCTCAAGTGGCAGAGTGCTATCCTTGAGCAAAAAGAAGCCAGGGACAGTGCTCAGGCCCTGAGTCCAAGCCCCAGGACTGGCCAAAAAAAAAAAAAAAAAAAAAAGAAATCAGATCATATTCTCAGTAGTTTTTTTTTTTGTTGTTGTTGTTTTATCATGGATGGCTCTACCACTTGAGCCACACCTTTAGTTTAGCTATTTGCTTGTTAATTGTTGATAATAGTTTCAAGGACTTTTTGTCTGTACTGGCTCTAAACCTCCATCCTCAGATCTCAGCTTCCTGAGTTACTAGGATTACAGCCGTAAAACCACCAAACTCTGACTCTTTGAATTTTTTTCCATTGACTGTGTGGCTGATGACAAGCAAGCTGTATCCTCTTCCTTTGTCTTTTGACTTTCTATCCTGATAATTCCAGGTTCCCACCTTCCTCCATTTTGTATCACTTCTGAGTGTCCCGTCGTGATTATTTGATGTATGTTCATTACTATGTATGTTAGTTACTAACAAAATATAATGAATTTTTATGAATGGGGAGAACAGTAAGATGCTTTTATCAGGCACGATTAACATTTATGTATCTCACAGGTGATTTTAACCTTGCTGACCCTGAGGAGAAACCCAATGGGTCTATTAAAGTGCAACTGGACTGGACCACTCATTACCACCCCCCTGAGGACTACCTGACAACAGAAGCTGACAGAGAGGAGAATGACAGCAAGGACAACTCAGATAGCTCATCCACAGAGGAAAAGCCTGCTTTTCTCCCCCAGGTAGAAGATTTCTGATAATTCTATAGTGCAGTTTTGGAGGGGAAAGTACTAAAAGTAAAAGAAAAGAGGTGTTTTGTTTTTTTTAATGTCATGTGTACTGCAAATTTGATCTGGAAGCTACTGATATAGTAAAACTCCGAGTTTTACTGTGGAGGAAAGAGACTGCCTCTCAGGTCATGGAAGTAGAAAGAAATGAAAGCTAATGCCAGTTCACAGGTCCCTGGGGTGTCAAGGTTGTTAAAATACTTTTTTTCTTTTTTGGTGGTGGTACTGTGGTTTAAACTTAGAGCCACAAAACGCTTTCTAGTTGTTTGCTCAGCTGGAGCTCTACTACTTGAGTCACATCTCCAGACCTAATTTTTGCTAGTTGAGTAGAAATGGAATCTTGCGGTCTTTTCCGCCTGGGATAACTTTGAACTGTCATCCTCCGGGTCTCAGCCTCCTGAGTAGTTAAGATTATAGGTGTGAGCTACTGGTGCCCAGCTAATCTATCATTTTTTCAGGTTGTCTCTTATTCCTCTAATCAGGATCAGTTGGAGTCTGCTGAGATTCCTATTGAAGCTGACCAAACAAAGCGAAAACTTCCTCAGGTGGAAGACAGAAAGGAGAAAGAACATCAAGTTGCAAGCTATTCAAGAAGAAAACATGGCAAAAGAATAGGTGCCCAAGGAAAAAATCGAATGGAGTATCTGAGCCGGAACATCTTAAATGGCAATACCCTGCAGGTAAGGCTTCCAGGGTTGAAACAGACGATGTGCAAGATATACAATAATGATAGCTATTTGTAGTTAACAAAATTTGACCCATTTTATTTCAATGTACCTTAATGCAGCAAATTATATACTCTATAATTTATGCTTAAAACATAAGAATTTTTTCCTCTGGTACTGAGGCTTGAATTCAAGGCCTCACACTCCTGTTTAGCCTTTTTATTCACGCCTAGCACTCTACCACTTGACCTGATAACCTGCCATTATCAGAACTAGCTCAACCTGATATTGTCAGAATCAGCTTGCAAGTAATTTTTGAGAAATTGTAACCATTGGAGTAAGCCAAAATTCAAAACATCTGTGCTCCATCTAGAATTTATACCTGGAACTCAGGTACTAAAGGATTGGACTCCTGTCCACAGGGGCTCACACTTGGGAGTAGGATCTCCTCTGGGTCTACCCAGCACAATAAAACCAAATTCTCCAACTCTCCTAGTGCTGCTTGTTTCTTCCTGGAGTATTTTCCACAACAAAACCACACATGTTCTTCTTTTTTTTTTTTTTCCCTGTCCTGGGCCTTGGACTCAGGGCCTGAGCACTGTCCCTGGCTTCCTTTTGCTCAAGGCTAGCACTCTAGCTCTTAAGCCACAGTGCCACTTCTGGCTTTTTTTACATGTAGTCCTGAGGAATTGAACCCAGGGCTTTGTGTATGTGAGGCAAGCACTCTACCACTAGGCCATATTTCCTGGCCCCTGCAGCCAGCATTTTTTTTTCTTGCCAGTCCAGGGGCTTGGACTCAGGGCCTGAGCACTGTCCTTGGCTTCTTTTTGCTCAAGGCTAGCACTCTGCCACTTGAGCCACAGCGCCACTTCCAGCCTTTTTCTATATATGTGGTGCTGGGGAATTGAACCCAGGGCTTCATGTATACAAGGCAAGCACTCTTGCTACTAGGCCATATTCCCAGCCCTTGCAGCCAACTTTTAAGAGCAATACATTTTAAAAATTAAAGAGAGCTGGCTCTGAGAGTGAAAGAACAATGAGAGACGATGGAGATAATGCTACTTATGTGCTGTATGGTGGTTGTTTGTGTTCTGTAGCAGGTGAACTACACAGAATGGAAGTTCTCAGGACTGCCAACTGAGGATGGTTTAAAAATATACTCAGAGGAAACAGAACCAGAAGATGAAGAGGAAGGTGAAGAGGAAGGTGAAGAGGAAGGTGAAGAGGAAGATGCAGAGGAAGAAGCAGAGGCAGAGGTGGAAGCAGAGGCAGAGGCAGAAGAAGAGGCAGAAGAAGAGGCAGAAGAAGAGGCAGAAGAAGAGGCAGAAGAAGAGGCGGAGGCGGAGGTGGAAGCGGAGGCGGAGGCAGAGGCAGAAGCAGAGGCAGAAGCAGAGGTAGTGGCAGAAGAGGCAGTGGAAGAGGAAGGGACATTATCTGAATCAATACTGGAAGGAAATGACCCCCAATATCCTATAAATGGTATTGTCTTCCTAAAATCTCTTTTTTCTATTTATTTAATTGTTTTGATGGGACCTTTCTTGTGTTATAAGTGTGAAAGTTAGGCTAACCAGTGCTGCAATCCTCAAGTGACTTCCTATGTAGTTATAGCTAGCTGTCCATTGTGGTCACCTATAACTAGAAATAGGGAAAATGTTAATTTGCTTCAGGGCCTTATAAATTATGGTTACAAGGTAATAGGAGCAGGGTGATAGTCTCATTTGTCAGGCTAATTCAAATTTCTTTTAAGTTCAAGCATTATCTTAGTGGTAGAATGAAAACAGAGATGATTTCAAGTTATCCTAATGTCAAACTAGGTAATTCAGACCAACTCTCCCTTCAATGGCAATTAAGGAACTAGAGAGAGAGAAAGAGAGAGAGAGAGAGAGAGAGAGAGTGAGAGAGAGAGAGAGAGAGAGAGAGTGTGTGTGTGTGTGTGTGTGTGTGTGTGTGTGTGTGTGTGTGTACTGAGGCTTCAACTCAGGGGTTGGGTGCTGTCCGTTTGCTATTTGTGCTCAAGGATGGGGCTCTACCACTTGAGCCACATCTCCTTCTTTGGCCTTTTACTGGTTAACTGGAGATAGGGATCTAACAGACTTTCTTGCCTGAGCTGGCCTTGAACCGTGATCCTCAGAGTTTAGCTTCCTGAGTAGTTTAGAGTACAGACATGAGCCAATAGTCCTCAGCTGTATTCTTTTGGTTGAGGAAGTCCTCATGGGATATACTTCAGCTTTAAGGGAGGAAACATAGAGCCCAATACTCAGTAACAGTGCAGAGGTCATGCTGTAAGAAGAGCCATGTGGATGGAAGATACTGTTTGAGGCAATCTTTGGAAAATACAGTTGCCACGCTCAGTTGTACTCCTTTTCCTCAGCTTGGTCATTTTCTTTCTTTCTTTCTTTCTTTCTTTCCTTCTTTCTTTCTTTCTTTCTTTCTTTCTTTCTTTCCTTTCTTTCTTTCTTTTCTTTCTTTCTTTCTTTCCTCTTTCTTTCTTTCTTTTCTCTCTCTCTCTCTCTCTTTCTCTCTCTTTCTCCTTTTTCTTCTTCCTCTTCCTCCTCCTCCTCTTTTTTGTGGATCTTGAACTCTGGGCCCAGCACTGTCCCTGAGCTCTTCAGCTCAAGGCTAGTGCTCTACCACTTGAGCCACAGTGCGACTTCTGGTTTTCTGGTGGTTAATTGGAGAAAAGACTATCACAGTTTCCTGCTCAAGCTGGCTTTGAACCATGATCCCCAGATCTCAGCCTCCTGAGTAGCTAGGATTACAGACGTGAGCACTGGCGCCCAGCAGCTTGGTCATTTTCTTTCCCTCCCGCGTCTGGAGATCAGGCAGCCTTTGTGCCTGCCCCCTTCCTCTCTCCTTCCCACCTTCCCCACTTCCTGGCCTTTATTTCTGTCTTCTGTATGGTCCCCTCCTTCCCTCCCTCAATCTCTCTCTCTCCTTCCTCATTTCTTTTTTTTTTTTTCTTTGCCAGTCCTGGGCTTGGACTCAGGGCCTGAGCACTGTCCCCGGCTTCTTCCCGCTCAAGGCTAGCACTCTGCCACCTGAGCCACAGCGCCCCTTCTGGCCGTTTTCCATATATGTGGTGCTGGGGAATCGAACCCAGGGCTTCATGTATATGAGGCAAGCACTCTTGCCACTAGGCCATATTCCCAGCCCCTCCTTCCTCATTTCTTCTGTTATTCTTTCATTTTCTTTTTTTTAGAAATGAATCCTGTGTTGGCAAGTTTTGCGTAAGTGAATCATTTGACCATTCAGGTTTGGTTCTTAGAGAATAGAAACTGAGATCTAGTGATCAGATAGGAGACCTGGGTGCCTGGCTCTTGTGGGCTAAACAGAATGCCTTGAGAGTTCAGTAATGCAGCCTCTTCTCTAGCAGATCAAGAATCCTTTGAACAAACTTCTGAAGTCAGCGAACAAGCAACAGACAGTGATGACATCGTAGTGGCACCTATATCTGAGAAGTGTCCTAAGCCAGTAAGTACCTGAGAAAGATTGTTGCATAGGAGACAAGACAGTGAATAATGACAGCACACTCAATGGCCACACATATGGTCATATGGTTAAGGCAGAGCAGCAGGTTCTGAGTGCTGGCACCAAAAACAAAAAAACAAAAAAACAAAAAAACAAAAAAAAAACAACCAGAGCCAGGTGGCAGTGGCTCACACCTGTAATCCAAGATACTCAGGAGGCTGAGATCTGAGGATTGCGGTTGGGAGGCAGCCCAGGCAAGAAAGTCTGTGAGACTCTTCTCTCCAACTAAGCAGCCAAAGCCAGAAGCAGAGCTGTGGCTCAAGTGGTAGAATGCTAGCCTTGGGCAAAAAAAAGCACAGAGACAGTGCCAGGCCATGAGTTCAAGCCCTAGGCCTGGCAAACAAACAAACAAATAATTTTAAAAAAACTTTATTTCTAAGGTTTCCACGCCCATGAGATGTACATTTTTTTGGGTTGTCTTTTTTCAGTACTGGGGTTTGACCCTAGGGCCTTCCTTTACTTGGTGGGCAAGCTTTCTACCAAGTTCTACCAATCCTAGTTGTTTTGCTTTTTTTTTTTAATTTAATTTATTTATTAATTGAACACAAAAATTTTTTTGACAAGGTGTTGTGCAAAAAGGGTACAGTTACATAGTACGGCAGTGTGTACATTTCTTGTGATATCTTACACCCTGTTTTTCTTTCCCTTCTCTAGGTCAGGTAGACATATATACAATATACAATTTATCAAGAACATATACAGTAGCCACGTGGCCAAGCCCAAGAAAATTCGCCTAGGGCTTTAAATGAAATGTTGATATGTTGACAGTAGACTTATATGAACGTACATACATAGCTTTTGAGCTATTGTATTCCACTGTCGCTGCCCCAATCCTGTGGGAAATACCATTTGACAAGCAGTTTTTGGTTTCACAAACCTGGTCTCTACTATCTCTCCGTCTCCCTTTCTTAACAGTCATATATCAGGAAGATCATGCCCCTTTGTTTTCTGTGTTCTAGGTTTGTCTCGCTCAACATTATTTGTTCGAGTTCTGACCATTTCCCTGCTAATAACAATATTTCACCATTCCTAATCGCTATGTAGTATTCCATTGTGTATAGGAACCATATTTTTTGGATCCATTCATCTGTGGAGGGGCATCTGGGTTGTTTCCATATTTTGGCTATTGTGAATTGTGCCGCGATAAACATGCAAGTACAAATGTCTTTTTGATATCTTGGGGTTTGCTGTTTAGGATAGATGCCTAGGAGTGGTATGGCTGGGTCATAGGGTAGGTCTATATAGAGCTTTTTGAGAAACCTCCATACTGTTCTCCAAAGTAGTTGTACTAATTTGCACTCCCACCAACAATGGAGAATGGTTCCTCTTTCCCCGCACCCCCTCCAGCATTTGTTGTTGCTGGAGTTCAGAGTATAGGCCATTCTAACTGGAGTGAGGTGGTATCTCAGGGTTGTTTTTATTTGCATTTCCTTTACTACCAGGGATGTTAAACATTTCCTCATATGTTTCTTTGCCATTTTTATATCTTCTCTTGTGAAGTCTCTCTTTAGCTCCTTTGCCCATTTCCTAATTGGTTTATTGGGCTTGGAGGGGCTTAGTTTTTTGAGTTCTCTGTAGATGACCGATATTAGGCCTTTGTCTGTTGCTGTGCTGGTAAAGATCCTTTCCCATATGGTTGGCTGTCTTTCTGTTTTGGTGGCTATGTCCTTAGCTGTGCAGAAACTTTTTAATTTGTAGTAGTCCCATTTGTCAAGTCTCTCCCCTATTTCTTGTGCCCCTGGGACTATATTCAGGAAGTTCCTTCCTGTGCCTATAAGTTCTAGCATCTTTCCTACTCTGTCCTTCAGTAGTTTCAAGGATTCAGGTCTGATATTGAGGTCCTTGATCCATTTTGAGTTGATCTTGGTGCATGGTGATAGGCTTGGGTCTACTTTGAGTTTTCTGCATATGGCTGCCCAGTTCTCCCAGCACCAGTAGTTGAAGAGGCTATGTTTATTCCATTGTATGTCTTTAGCTCCTTTGTCGAATATCAGCTGGCTGTGAGAGTGCGGTTGTATTTCTGGATCTTTAATTCTAATCCATTGGTCTTCTGATCTGTTTTTATACCAATACCAGGCTGTTTTTGTTATGATGGCCCTGTAGTAGAGCTTGAAGTCTGGTATTGTGATACCTCCTGCACTGGTTTTTTTTGCCTAGAATTGCTTTGGCTATTCTAGGTCTTTTGCTGTTCCATATGAATTTATGGATTGCTTTCTCTATTTCAGTGAAAAATGTGACTGGGATTTTGACAGGGATTGCATTGAATTTGTATAACAATTTGGTTAATATGGCCATTTTCACTATATTGATTCTGCCTACCCATGAGCATGGGAGGTCTTTCCATCTCCTTGTGTCTTCTTTGATTTCCCTTATTAGATTTTTATAGTTTTCATTAAATAGGTTCATCACGTCCTTGGTTAAGTTGATCCCTAGGTACTTTATTCTTTTTTTGGCTACTGTAAATGGAATTGTTTCCATAATTTCCTTTTCTGTTTGTCTATTGCTGGTGTACAGAAAAGCTGCTGATTTTTGTGGATTGATTTTGTATCCTGCTACTTTGCCAAAATGGTTTATTAGGTGTAGGAGTTTGGGGACTGAGTTTTTTGGGTCCTTCAGATATAAGATCCTGTCGTCTGTGAATAGGGATAACTTGATTTCTTCCTTGCCAATGTGGATGCCTTTGATGTCCTCCTCTTGCCTTATTGCTATAGCTAGGGATTCCAGCACTATGTTGAAAAGAAGTGGGGAGAGTGGGCATCCTTGTCTTGTTCCTGAGTTTAGGGGGAATGATTTAAGTTTCTCTCCATTTAATATGATGGTAGCACTTGGTCTGTTGTATATGGCTTTTATTGTTTTGATGAATGTTCCATCTATTCCTGTTCTCTCCAAAGCTTTTAATAAGTATGGATGCTGTATTTTGTCAAAGGCTTTTTGGGCATCAACTGAGATAACAATGTGATTCTTGATTTTAGTTCTGTTTATGTGGTGAATTACGTTGATTGATTTACGGATGTTGAACCATCCTTGTGACTGTGGGATGAAGCCTACTTGGTCATGATGTATAATTTTCTTGATCAGTTTCTGGATCCTGTTAGCTAATATTTTATTGAGGAGCTTTGCGTCTGTGTTCATTAGTGATATTGGTCTGTAGTTCTCTTTTTTTGTTGGGTCTTTGCCTGGTTTGGGAATGAGTATGATATTAGCTTCATAGAATGAGTTTGGGATTTCTCCCTCCGTTTCTATTTCACGGAAGAGTTTGAGGAGTATTGGTATTAGCTCCTCACTAAAGGTTATGTAGAATTCGTTGGTGAATCTATCTGGGCCTGGGCTTTTCTTTGTTGGGAGGTTCTTGATTACCTCCTGTATCTCACTGTAAGTTATTGGTTTATTTAGTTGATTTATTTCTTCTTGGTTCAGTTTGGGCAGTTTATACTTCTCTAAGAATTGATCCATTTCTGTAAAATTATTGTTTTTTTACTGAATAGAGGTTCTGGAAATAGCTCCTTATGATTGTTTGAATATCGTGTGTACTTGTTTTAATTTTTCCGGTGGAGTCCCTGATTTTATGTATATGAATCTCTTCTCTTCTTTTTTTTTGTAAGTTTTGCGAGGGGTCTGTCAATTTTATTTATTTTCTCAAAGAACCAGCTTTTAGTCTTATTTATTTGTTGAATGGTCTTTCTATTTTCCATCAGATTTATCTCTTCTTTAATCTTTGTGATCTCTCTCCTCCTAGTCATTTTAGATTCGGTCATTTCTTGTTTCTCCAGTTGTTTTAGTTTCATCATGAAGTTATTCACTTGCTCTGCTTCCATTCTTTTTTTTTTTTTTTTTTGGCCAGTTCTGGGGCTTTGACTCAGGGCCTGAGCACTGTCCCTGGCTTCTTTTTGCTCAAGGCTAGCACTCTGCCACTTGAGCCACAGCGCCACTTCTGGCCGTTTTCTGTATATGTGGTGCTGGGGAATTGAACCCAGGGCCTCATGTATATGAGGCAAGCACTCTTGCCATTAGGCCATATCCCCAGCCCAGCTTCCATTCTTTTAATGTGAGTGCTGAGGGCAATGATCTTGCCCCTCAGTACTGCCTTAGCTGTGTCCCATAGGTTTCTTTGTGATGTATTTTCATTGTCATTGTGGCTTATCAATTTGTTGATTTCATCTTTAATTTGGTCTGTGGCCCATGTGTTGGATAGCAGCGTGGCGTTTAGCCTCCAAGAATGTGTATAGCCTCTGTGGTAACCGTTGTTATTGAGGGTTACCTTTAATCCACTGTGATCAGATATAATACATGGGATGATGTCAATACTTTTGTATTTGCTGAGGTTCTTTGTGTGGGCTATGACATGGTCTATTTTGGAGTATGATCGATGTGCTGCTGAGAAGAAGGTGTATTGGGTCTCTGAAGGGTGGAAGATTCTGTATAGGTCTGTCAGATACATTTGGGATATGGTGTTACTTAGGTCCTCAGCTCCCTTGCTGATCCTCTGGGTGTTGGATCTGTCTCTTGGAGAGAGTGGGGTATTTAGGTCTCCCACTATGTGTTTGCGTCTATCTTGTTCTGTAATTCTGTGAGAATTTGCTTGACATATGTGGAGCCTCTTTTGTTCGGTGAGTATACATTTATCACCATGATGTCTTGATTCTGGATTTTTCCTTGTATTAAAATGTAGTGTCCTTCTTTGTCTTTTTGAGTTGATTTTAATGAAAAGTCCAGCTTGTCTGAGATCAGGATGGCTACACCTGCCGTTTTAGTAGGTGCGTTTGCTTGGAAGCTCTTGCTCCATCCTTTCATTCGGAGCCTGTTTTTTTTTTTTTTTTTTTTTTTTTTTTTTTTTTTTTTTGGCCAGTCCTGGGGCTTGGACTCAGGGCCTGAGCACTGTCCCTGGCTTCTTCTTGCTCAAGGCTAGCACTCTGCCACTTGAGCCACAGTGCCACTTCTAGCCATTTTCTGTATATGTGGTGCTGGGGAATCGAACCCAGGGCCTCAGGTATACGAGGCAAGCACTCTTGCCACTAGGCCATATCCCCAGCCCTTGGAGCCTGTTTTTAACCCTTGTTGTAAGGTGGGTCTCTTGTAGACAACAGATGCCAACTTTTTGTTTGCGCATCCATTCTGCCAGTCTGCTCCTCTTCATCAGAGAGTTTATACCATTTATATTCAAAGAGATCAAGGATAAGAGTGTTTTTTCTCCTTCCATTTTCTTGTTGGGCTGTTTTTTCCTCTTTATTTTTTCTTTTTTTTCCTTGTCTTTAGTGAGCTTCTCTTTCTGTTTCTGTTTCTGTCTGTGTGTCCTGTACGATCTCTGTTGCTTGGGATTCCCCTCTTAGAATTCGCTGTAGGGCTGGTTTTTTATTTGCATACTCCTTTAGATCCTCTTTGCTATGGAAAGATCTGGTTTTCCCTTTGAATGTGAACTCCAATTTCGCTGGATATTTAATCCTAGCTTGCATATTGTTGGCCTGTAGAACTTGGTGTTCTTCCACTCACTTCACGCTTGGTAGGTTTGTGTGGAGAGGTCTGCTGTTATTTGGATCCTCTTCCCATTGTAGAAAATTTCTTTCTTTGTTTTGGCTGCATTCAGAATTTGCTCTTTATTCTTGAGATCTGAAGTCTTGAATATTATGTGCCTTGGGGTGGCTTTTCTGGGGTCTGGTCTGCCAGGTGTCCTATAGGCTTCGGTTACCTGGATGGGGGTCCCTTGTGAGATTGGGGAAGTTTTCTGCAATAACTTTATTGAAAATATGATGAAGCCCTTTGCTCTGGTACTCAGCTCCTTCTTCTATTCCAATTTTGCACAGATTATATCTCTTGTCTTTGTCCATTAGTTCCTGGATTAGTCTGCCCTGAAGCTTCACCGTTTCTTGGAGTGTGGTAATTTTCTGGTTGTTGTCGGCTGCTTCATCGTCCAAGCGAGAGATTCTGCGTTCCATATAGTCAATTCTTTGTGCTGTGGATTCAATTGCAGAGTTTATGGATGTCAGAGAGCTAGTTATGGTTGTCGGATCAGCTCTGATCGTGGAAATTTCTTCCTTTTAAAGAGTTATATTTTAAATCTATTTTTTCATGCATTTCACTTCTCAGGATGTTAAGGTCTTCTTTAAGGGAGGTTTGCATTGTATCCATTTTGCTAACATTTCTTTCTTGGCTTCCTGGATGTCCTTCAAGACTTCCACTCTAAACTCCTGGAATTGCTTTCTGATCTTGTTTCTTACGCTTTCCATCATTTCTGTTAACATGGCCTCATTTGCTTTTTTATTCTCCATCTCCTCTTCAGTCATGCTGCTTTTTGGAGCTGGCGAGTTGGCTTGCCCTTTGATGAACTGTGTTATATTTCTTTGTGATTTGCACATCTGGAGATCTGTGGGTGGCTTCCCTGGTTTGGTTTTGTGCTGGTTCCCGCTGGTCCATCAGTGGGAGCCTTGTGCCCTGGTGTCCTGGCTCTGGGTTTGGGTTTGGCTGTTGGACCTTGCTTCCCAATGGGTGAGCGTGACCTTCTTGGTTGTTGCTGAGGTGGTCACTGTCCCTGCACTTGGAGGCTGGTAGGTTCTGAGTCTTTCTCTGCAGGACAGTGTCCTGCCGCTGTTCTGTGCTGACCCTCCCGTGCCCCTGTTGGGGCTTTGTTGGTCGCTTATTCAGCATGGCGTGGAGGCTTATCTCTTCTTTGGTTCTTTTTTCCACTCTGTATCTTGGTCAGAGGAGTTCACCTTTCAGGCAGTTCTTCTTCCTATGTGGACTGCTCCGGGGCCAGTGTTGTTGGGGTGCGGCCCACCCACTTGTGCGAAATGCTCCAAACTGAGTGGGCAAGGGCCGATGGAGAGCTCTGCCCTCCTGTGTAGGCTCGCCTACCAGAGCGGGCGCTGCTGCTGTGGCCCTGCCCACCTGAGTGGGGTACACCTACCAGAGCGGGCGCTGTCGCCGGGGGCCCCACCCACCTGTGCGTTGTGCGCCCACTACCATAGGCACTGTCGCTATGGCCCCGTCCACCTGAGCAGGGTACGCCTACCAGAGCGAGCCTCGGGTTGTTGGGTTGTGCTTGCGCCCTCCCGCGAGTCCGCTGTGGGGGGCGGTATGTGTGGGGCCCAGTGGGATCGACTGTCCGGGCGTGGGTTAGCGCCCTCAGACTGTGCCTCCGCTGCGAGGGGGGGCGCATGATCAGGCCCAGGTGTCTCTGCTGTGCTGGTATTGCCCACCAGCGCCTGTGATTTTAGTTGTAAAGGTCCGTGAGGTCCAGGCGCCTTGGGTGGGGCTTGCACTGCCGGCTGTCCCCCGGCGCCTGTTGGGAAGGGGGCAGGGCCGATTCGGCCAATTCTGGCTCCTGGGCGGCCTTGGGGCTGTTCCGCCCTTCCCCTGCTAAACTCCTGTGACTTCCCAGCACCTGATGGGAGCTTCCCACCTGGCTTGGGGGTTCTTTGTTCCCTCGGGGTGGGGAGGGGGAGGGAGGGAGATCTAGCTTCTTTGTAGGGTTTGGGTCTCTGATAGCTGGTCTCCCATTGGGCGAGAGGGTAATGGGGGACTCACTGGTCCTGGATTGTGTGTGTGTCCCGCACCACCATTGGTCCTTCGGGTGTGGCGAAAGGTCGTGGTGGCATCCCCGGCTCTCCTCTTCTGCACCGCTGGGTTCCCCAGCCACTTACATCCGTTCCCAGTGTGGACCCGAACTTCCCGTCGCCACCGTGGCCGTATGTCTTGGTCTGCACTCTCCCTGATGTCCGTGGAGTCCCGCTGTCTGGACTCAGCGGTCCCAGCAGTCGGTCTGCCGATCGCCGGGTCCCCTTTCCCAGCCTGGCCCTATTCGGGCCAGGGTCGGCTGGTGGGGGGAGGGTGCCTCGTAGATTCTCCGGCTCCGTGTAGGTTTTCAGCTCTTCTTTTTTTGCTCCTTTTTGTTTTCCTGCGTTTCTCCACTGCTTCTGGCTGCTGGTTTGGCTGGGTTCTTGATGGGGTGTTGGGTGCTGGAGTTCCCAGCTTGCTATTCAGTTGGAGTGAGTCGGGGTACCTCCCTACTGTGGTGGCGCCATCTTCCCTCTTTCAGTTGTTTTGCTTTTAGTGTGTTGTTGTTTTTTTAATATAGTCTCACTATTGTCCAGGTTGGCCTCAAACTACAATCCCACCTCTCCCTCTAAAGGCTACAACCTCACACTCAGCTTCCTTTCTTCTTTCCTTCATTCCTTCCTCCCCTTTCTCCCTTATTCCCTTCTCCCTTCCTCCCCTTCTTCCCTTCTTCCCCTTCTTCCCTTCTCTCCCTCCTCCCCCCTTCTCCCTTCCTCCCTCTCCCTCCTTTCCTTCTTCCCTTCCACCCTCTCTCTCCCTCCCTTCCTCCCTCTCTCTCCCTCTCCCTCCTTTCCTTCTTCCCTCCCACCCTCTCTCTCCCTCTCTTCCTCCCTCTCTCTCCCTCTCCCTCTCTCCTCTCACCATCATTGAGGGCCTCTTGCATTCTCTTGACTTTTTTGACCAAGGCTGGTGTCGTACCACTTGAGTCACAACTCCACTTCCAGCTTTTCCTGGTTAATTGGAGATAAAAGTCTCAGATTCTTCTGCCTGGCTTGCTTTAAATGGGGATCCTTAAATCTCTGCTTCCTGGGTAGCTAGGATTGAAGGTATGAGGTTCTGGCTCCCACTGATTCATTTTGAAAAATGGTATGGAAACTGGCTAAGCTGATTCATCAAAGTGCCAAAGCCCATATTTTGGAACAATGGAGTCAGTGGTTTGGTAAATGTGAGCAGTATGTGGGGATCTTGTGGAGGTAACTAAGAGGAAAATACTAAATATCTTCATTATGAAATATCATCCTACCCAGATGACACAGATGCAAGCTCCTTGGCATATCTTGCCTGCTGAAGCTTCACTCACAGTGAGACAAGAAAAGATTGGGTGGGAGTGGTTGGGCAAGTCAGGGCAATGTCTTAGCCACCTAAGGGGAAAAATGTCAAGAGGGCACCCACAGATAAAGGGGGCCTGGGATTGACAGGACATCACTGCAGATTGCTCCCTCAATAAGGGCAGATGGACACCCCAGAGAGAGCAGTGGTAGTGGCAGCAGTTCTAAGTGTCTCCCATCCCCGGAAAGTGAGGTGTCTTGGGTCTCCTGGGGCATCCACTGAGGAGAGTGAAAGCGCCCTGCAGAACTGCAGAGCTGGGTTTTCACTGAGAAAGGTGGGAAAGAGTTGGTTCCTCAGAAATCTATTATTCCTACACTTAGAGATTATTTTATTTATTTATTTTGCCAATCCTGGGGCTTGAAGTCAGGGCCTGAGTGCTGTCTCTGAGCTTCTTTTGCTCAAGGCTAGTACTCTACAACTTGAGCCACGGTGCCACTCTGGCTTTTTTTGTTTCTGTGGTGCTGAGGAATCGAACTGTGGGCTTCATGCATACTAGGCAAGCACTCTACCACTAAACCATATTCCCAGCTCCAGAGATAATTTTAAAAAACTGATGTGAAGCCAGTTTCTGGTGGCTCACACCTGTAATCCTTGCTATTCAGGAGGCTGAAATCTGAAAATCAAGGTTTAAAACCAGCCCCAGCAGGAAAGTCTCTGAGATTCTTAGCTCCGTGAACTACCAAAAAGCTGAAAGTGGGGGCTGGGAATACGGCCTAGTAAATAAAGTGCTTGCCTAGCATGCATGAAGCCCTGGGTTTGATTCCTCAGTACCACATAAACAGAAAAAGCCAAAAGTGGTGCTGTAGCTCAAGTGGTAGAGTGCTAGCCTTGAGCAAAAAGAAGCCAGGAACAGTGCTCAGGCCCTGAGTCCAAGCCCCAGGACTGACAAAAAAAAAAAAAGTTGAAAGTGGATCTGGAGCTAAGTGGTAGAGCATTAGACTTGAGCAAGGAAACTAAGAGACAGCACCCACACCCTGACTTCAAGCTGTGTACTGGCAGACACACTGAAAAGACAGACAAGTCAAGAAAGGCTGATAGGAAAACTGATCCTCTTAGGGACAGAATCTAGATTCCTCCTTCACATTTCCCACAGATTTGCTGGCAATTCAGGAACATAGTCTTCTGGTCTAGTTTTGTCAAAAAATGAATTCACAGAGATTTACATTAGCCTATACCTATGTCTATGGTGGGTTAGAGGAAGTGATGTGCTGCTCCTTGGGTGGAATAGAAACCCTGGAGCCTCACTAACCTTTAGGAAACATTTTATTTATCAGGAATCAGAGAAGATGCGCATTGAAATTGTCTCCCTGGCCTTCTACCCAGAGGCTGCCGTGATGTCTGATGAGACTGTGAAGCAGGTGTATGTGGAGTACAAGTTCTACGACCTGCCCTTGTCAGAGACAGAGACTCCTATGTCGCTGAGGAAACCCAGAGCAGGGGAGGAGATCCACTTCCACTTCAGCAAGGGTGAGGAGTTCTGGGTGCTTGCCATCAGAATGACTGTGTTCCCCTGGAGGGCAAAGCCAGCCAATCTTAGTTTATCAAAGTAGTACATGCATATTTGAAAATATCAAACAGACTTAGAAAAATTTAATAAGTACACCTTTGCTATACTCCTTCACAAACCACTCCTTACACCTCTACCCCTTGCTTGAGTCTGCTTTTTAAGCTTTCCAGACTTTTTTTTTTTTAATCCATCTTGGCTGGTGCTCTACCACTTAAGCCACAGCTCCACATCTAGCTTTTTGCTGGATAATTGGAGATAAGAACCTCAGATTTTTATGCTTGGGCTGGCTTCAAACCATGATACTTAGCTCTTAACCTCCTGAGTAGGTACAAGTATAGGGATGAACCACCAGAGCCTGCCTTCCTTCCTTCCTCCTGTCCTCCCTTTCTTCTTTTCTTTTTTCTTTTTTGGCCAGTCCTAGGCCGTGAACTCAGGGCCTGAGCACTGTCCCTGGCTTCTTTTTTGCTCAAGGCTAGCACTCTGCCACTTGAGCCATAGCACCACTTCTGGCCATTTTCTGTATATGTGGTGCTGAGGAATTGAACCCAGGGCCTCATGTATACGAGGCAAGCACTCTTGCCACTAGGCCATATTCCCAGCCCCCTCCCTTCCTTCTTTCTTTCCTTCTTCCCCCCTTCCTTTGTTTTCTTTTTTCTTGCTTGCTACTTTTTGAGATTTCCTACTCAAAATGTACTTTTAATTTTTTGCCTTTTTTCATTTTGTTTTTGTTTGCTCTGCGTGTTTGTGTGTGAGTGTGTACATGTATGGGTCTGTGTGTGACAAGATTTCACTAGCCTAGGCTGGCCTAAAACTTGAGATCTTCCTGCTGAGCCTGTGTCACCACACTTGGTTTGCTAAATGTCAATTTACTTTCTTAGTGTATCCATTGAATTGTATGAGATAGAAGTCAATTTTTTAAGCTAGGATGAGCAGTCAAGGGTGGTACCTGAACTTCTGTCTCATCTATCTTCCACCTCTGTAGTTATCTCAAGGTCTTTAAGGGATGTTGGAGGGGAAAAAAAAGTGTCTCTAGCTGAGCCTTGTAGGCAGTCTTCATGAAAGTTTCACATCACACAATGAGTAGAACTTAACACATAGTTATCTAAAAGGGAGATGGGAAAGCACAAGCTGCAACATTCCCATATAAAAATGAGGACAAAGGGGAGAAATGATATTGAGATATTGTGGCCTGAGTTGAACTCATCACAAAACCTTAATCTTCAGGTGGCCCTTAAGTATTAGTTTCCAGCCGGGTGCTGGTGGCCCTTGCCTCTAATCTGAGATACTCAGGAAGATAGGATATGCAGACTATGGTTTAAAGACAGCTTGGCAGATAAATCCAAGAGATGCTTACCTCCAATTAACCAGCAAAAAGCCAAAAATAGCGTTGTAGCACAAATGGAAGAGTGCTAGCCTTGAGCAAAAGAGCTAAATGAGAGCACCAGGCCCCAAGTCCAAGCCTATGCATACACACACACACACACTTTCCTAGAATTCTGGCTGTGGAGTGATGGTTGCAGAACAGGTTGTAAGCTGATATTTATGCAGAGTAATGCTTTTTCTTTCTTTTCGTGGGGGCCTGTTTTGGGGTACCCAGGGCGTGGGTCCTGTCCCTAAGCGTTTGTGCTCAAGGCTAATGTTTTACCAGTTGAGCTACAGCTCCCCGTTTGTTTTGGTGTTTAATTGGAAATAAGAATTTCATGGGCTTTCCTGCCTGGACTAGTTTTGAATCCCAGTGTTGAGATCTCAGACTTTGAATAGCTAGGATTACAGGTATAAACTGGTGTCCGACTTTTATAACAAAATTTTTTTCTTTTTTTGTGCCAGTCCTGGGGCTTGAACTCATGGTCTAGGCACTGTCCTTGCGATTTTGTGCTCAAGGTGGGTGCTGTACCACTTGAACCACAGCTCCACCTCTAGCTTTTTTGGTGGTTAATTGGAGATAAGAATCTTACAGACTTTCCTGGGCTGGGATCCTCAGATCCCATCCTCCTGAGTAGCTAGTATTACAGATATAAGCCAGCAGTTATCAAACTTCTAAATATTTGAGGCTTTGTATAGGACAGTATGTCAGGTCTCTGTTCAGTTCTGCCATTGCATTACATTTAAAAAACAGCTATATGCTGAGGGTGTAGGTAGGTCGTAGAGTATGGGGTTAACATATGCAAGCCCCTAGCTTCAATTCCTAGCACTAAATCAAATGACAGTCACAAATCATATATGCACAGACAGAGTGATTCTTTTCTCTCTCGTTTTTTTTTTTTTTTTTTTGCCAGTCCTGAGCTTGAACACAGGGCCTGGGCATTGTCCTTGAATTTCTTTTGCTTAAGGCTAGCACTCTACCATTTGAGCCACAGTGCTACTTCTGGCTTTTTCTGTTTATGTGGTACTGAGGAATCAAACCCAGGTCTTCACGCATGCTAGGTAAGCTCTCTACCACTAGGCTATATTCCCAGCCCCCACAGTGATTTTCAAAAACATTTACTTATAATAGTAGAGAGCCAGCCCAGAGGCCTAATTTGCTAATGTCTGCATTGTTTCTTGTTTTTTATATTCGTAGTGTCCAAATAGCCACTGCTTGTGATTCCTTGCTTTTTCCCCCCCCTCTTATCTTTGGAACAGTGATAGACCTGGATCCAGTGGAGCAGCAAGGCCGACGGCAGTTTTTGTTTGCCATGCTGAATGCCCAAGACCCTGAGCAAGGACAGTAAGCATCCCGTTTCTACCTAGAAAGGAGATTGTCATGAAAGGCTTAAAAGTGTGAATTTAGTTTTGTTCTAAAGCTGAAAGTTTTAGTAACTTGAGTTAGTTTACTCTGTGTGTGTGTGTGTGTGTACAGGGGTTTGAACTCAGGGCCTGGGCACTGCCCTTTAGCTTTGTCACTCAAGGCTGGTATCTCTACCACTTGAGCTACAGCTCCATTTCCAGCTTTCTGGTGGTTAATTGAAAATAAAAGTCTTATAGATTTTCCTACCTAGGCTGGATTCAAACCATGATCCTCAGATTTCAGCCTTCTGTTGTTGTGCCAAGTTGCAAGAACACCACCAAAAAGACCACCGAGACTCAGACATTTCCGAAATGTAAAAGCAAGGCAAGGCTTTATTTA
This sequence comes from Perognathus longimembris pacificus, assembly GCF_023159225.1. Lineage (NCBI taxonomy): Eukaryota > Metazoa > Chordata > Mammalia > Rodentia > Heteromyidae > Perognathus > Perognathus longimembris. The sequence continues at coordinate 32,314,145 of NC_063170.1, forward strand.
AGCGAGCTGCAACTCGGGCCTCGTCCTACCCACCGACACAGCGGAGGTTAGGAGGAAGCCCCGAGCTGTGATTACACAGGGCTTATAAAGGCAAAGAACAAGGTTACAACAATCAGCTGTGCAAGCAAGATTAGAACACAGGTACAAATCTGACTGGCTCAGGGTTCAATTCTAAAATGGGGTTCACGTGGTGGGGCCTGACTTCAAAGTCTGGCACCTCACTGTGTAGCTATAGTGGACTGTAGGTAGGCATGAACCACCATTCCCCAGCCTCAAGATTTTATTGGGTTCTTAGGACATGAAGTGGGTTAGTCCTAGAAAACTGGGTGATGGGTCATTAACTCAGAATTGCCTGTTTAGCTAGATATAAATTTACCATTAGAAATGGGAAATGATTTGGTCATTCACCTTCTATGTTAACCTAAATTTAGTTTTTTGTTTTTTTTTTAGCATTCCTAGTACCTTCTTCCTTTATTCCCTTGCCTACTCATTTTCAGATTTTAATTGATTTTTGTCTTTTCATGTTGTCAGTATGATATTGCATAAAGAACATGGACATTGTAATAGGACAGACATGATTTTGTATCTTGACTTTTTCTTTTTAGCCAGTTCTGGGGCTTGAACACAGGTCCTGAACACTATCCCTGGCTTCTTTTTGCTCAAGGCTAGCACTCTACCTCTTAAGCCACAGTGCCACTTCTGGCTTTTTCTGTGTATGTAGTACTGAGGAATCAAACCCAGGGCTTCATGCATGCTAGGCATGCATGTACCGCTAAGCCACATTCCCAGCCACATCCTGACTCTTGTACTTAGAAGGTCTGTCATTTTTAACTTGAAGGTTCTTGTGATAATAAAACTGAAATGTTACATAATACACTTGGGTGCATATAATACCAATTAGAAAATCCTTTAGCACTACTGAAGACATTGGTAGAAGACATTGTGAAGAAACAGAAATACATCATGAATGAATATGGCCTAATGGGGAGATCTTATACTTTCAGTAATTTCTTCTGTTTATCTGTGCTTTAAGAGGCTGAATTATTAAGTCTTTTTCTTGCTTTCTTAGCATGTAAGCAGCAACACTTGCTTTTTATAAATTAATAAGAATAGCTGGGCTGGACACTGGTGGCTAACATGTATAATCCTAGCCACTCAGAAAGAGAAATGTTATTTCAAATAGTTATTAATTTCCTATCAAACTGGCAGAGACAATAAAGGGAACAACTCAGTATTGGTGAAGGCCTGGGCAACTGTGTGCAGTGCACAACTGCAATCTCAGAACTCAGGAAACAGAGTCAGGATGTTGAGTTCAAGGCTGGCCTGAGCTACAACTACTCAGGAGGCTGAGATCTGAAGATCTGGTTCAGTTAGCCTGGTGAGACTCTTTATCTCCAATGAACCACCAAAGAAAACAGAAATGGAGCTGTGGCTCAAAAGTGGTATAGTACTAGCCTTGAGCAAAAAAAGCTCAGGAGCCAGGCACCAGGGGTTCACACCTATAACCCTAGCTGATCTGAGGATTATGGTTTGAAGCCAGCTCAGGCAGAAAAGTCCCATGAAATTTTGTGGGGCTTGAACTCAGGGTGTGGGCTCTGTTACTGAGCTCTTTTGCTCAAGGTTAATTTGGAGATAGTTTCATGGTCTTTTCTGACTGGCTTCAAACTGATTCTCAGATTTCAGCCTCCTGAGTAGCTAGGATTATGCCCGGCTCTAGTGAGACATTTTTTCTTTTGCCAGTCCTGGGCCTTGGACTCAGGGCCTGAGCACTGTCCCTGGTTTCCTTTTGCTCAAGGCTAGCACTCTGCCACTTGAGCCACAGCACCACTTCTGGCCTTTTTCTATATATATGTGGTGCTAAGGAATTGAACCTAGGGCTTCATGTGTACGAGGCAAGCACTCTTGCCACTAGGCCATATCCCCAGCCTCTAGTGAGACTCTTCTCTCCAATTAACCCCTCTATGGCTCTACAGCTCAAAGTGGTAGAGCACAATCCTTGAGCAGAAGAGCTCAGGGTCAGAGCCCAGGGCAAGTTCAAGCCCCAATACTGACACCCTCCTCCACCCACCCCCCCAAAAAAAGTGGGGATGGCGAGACATGTCTGTAATTCTAGCACTTGGGAGGCAAAGGCAGGAGGGTCATGTTATAAGTTTGAGGCTACCCTGTGCTACACAATGAGAGCCTGTTTCAATCAGTTAATCACATCACTCAATCACAGGAATATGAAATATCCAGGATATGCAAAACCAGTGTCAGAAAGATTAGGGCATGCTGGGCATTTAGAGTACTTGCCTAGCAAGTTCAAGCTTCTGAATTGGATCTTCATCACTTAAAAAAAGTCAATTAATGGTTGCCAGGTGCGGAGGAAGACAAGGATAGGAAAACAACTACTTAATCAAGACAGGTTTTCTTTTTTGGGGGGTGATGGTAGCATATGTGATTATACTAAAAGACACTGAATTGCATACTGTAAAATGGCAAAATTTGTGAATTTTATCTAAAAACAATTGGTTCTTGGTAAAGTGGCACATAGCTGTCTGTAGGTCCCAGCTATTGAGGTGGGAGATCAGCATGGCTAACATAAGACTCTGTCTCAATAACATCAACAACTTATTAAGATTGCTATAGGATGTATCAAATTCCTAAAATTAATTGGCAGGGTTATGTAAAGATAGTAATGGTTGTTACTGCTTACTGCTTTGTAGGCATCACACTGTGTGCTTTACAGCATTACTTAGGACCCACACCTCTTTGGTTCTTTTCTTTTTTTCTATTGAGTCAGGTTCTCATTATGTACTCAAGGCTGACTTCAAGATCAGAATCCCCCTGCCTCATTGGAGTTACACGCACCACCACACCTATCTTGTTCTCTCTTCTTAAGGTTTATTGCTACTAAGTTAAAAATTATATTCATTGTTTTTTTTTTAAACTTGTCTTCATGTAAAACAGAGGCAAAGGAAAGGTTATTTATAGTGATTATTTCTTTTATCCTTTGTTTTTAGAATATAATGGCATCAGTCTTGCTAAAAAAAAGTCTTATTTTTAGATTAAAATTTACAGTTGTAAGTGATCCTCTGGATGAAGAAAATGAAGAATGTCAAGAAGTAGGATATGCGTATCTTGAGCTGTGGCAGGTCCTTGAATCAGGAAGAGACATTCTGGAACAAGAACTAGAGAGTAAGTAACAAAATGCTGTGCTTCCATTTACTTTTTTTTTTTGTTGGTTGTGGGGTTTGAACTCAAGAGCCTGGGTGCTGTTCGTGAACTTTTGTGTTCAAGGCTAGTGCTCTAACACTTGAGCCACAGGTCTACTTTGAGTTTTCTGGAGATGAGTCTCATGGACATCTCAGCCTCCTGAACAACTACGATTATAGGTGTGAGACACCAGAGACTACTTAAAATTACCACTGGGAAGTTGATGAGATCAACTGGTTTGCAATCTTTTCCCCATAGCTAACTACATTTTATTTCTGGATTAAGCAGGAATGATTCATTGTGTACTTTAGTCATCATACACCTCATTACAACTAAATATATATATATACATATATATATATATATATTTTTTTTTTTTTTTTCTTTTGCCAGTCCTGGGCCTTGGACTCAGGGCCTGAACACTGTCCCTGGCTTCTTTTTGCTCAAGGCTAGCACTCTACCACTTGAGCCACAGCACCACTTCTGGCCATTCTCTGTATATATGGTGCTGGGGAATTGAACCCAGGGCTTCATGTATACAAGGCAAGCACTCTTGCCAGTAGGCCATATTCCCAGCCCAACTAAATCTTTTTCTTTACTGGCCCGTCCTGGGCCTTGAACTCAGGCCATATCTATGTCCCTGAGCCTTTGTGCTCAAGCCACAGTACCACTTGTGGTTTTTTCTGAGTAGTTTATTGGAGATAAGTCTCAGACTTTTCCACCCAGACTGGCTTTGAATGCTTATCCTCAGATCTCAGTCTCCTGAGTATCTAGGATTTAATGTGTGAACCACCATGACTAGCCAACTAAAGCTATTTTGAATCTCCAACATTTGAGGCAGATAATTTTTTTTAAAAGAAAATCCTCAAATTTTTGTGGGGTGAATGTAATCAAGTACTTTATATACATGTATAGAAATTTCACAGTAAGCTGGATACCTGTAATCCTAGGAGGCTGAGATGTCAAGATCTTGGTTTGAATCTAGCCCTGGTAGAAAAGTACACAAGGCACTCTAACCCCTCCCTCACACCCCAAGTAGAGTTGTAGCTCAAGTTGTAGCTCACCTTGAATGAAAAAGCTAAGGCACAGCATGGAGAACCTGAATTCAAGCCCCAGTACCAACACACACACACACACACACACACACACACACACACACACACACACACACACACACACACACACACACACACACACACACACACACACACACACACACACACACACACACACACACACACACACACACACACACACACACACACACACACACACACACACACACACACCAGAGATAAAAGAAATATAATGAAACTGAAACCCCTTTATGCAAGTAATTCACTAAGCTGGGCACCAATGTCTTAATGCCTATAATCTTAGCTGCTCAGGAGGCTGAGATCTGAGGACCATAGTTTAAAGCCAGCCCAGACAAGAAAGTCTGAGACTCCTATCTCCAATTCATCACCAGAAACCCTAAGTGGCACTGTGGCTCAAGTAGTAGAGTGCTAGCCTTGAGCTAAAAGCTCAGGGACAGCACTTAGGCCCACAGTTCAAGCCCTATGACCACAACCAACAACAAAAATGTAATATATTTACTGAGACCTTTTTTTTTTTTTTTGGCCAGTTCTGGGGCTTAGACTCAGGCCCACTGCCCCTGGCTTCTTTTTTCTCAAGGTTAGCACTCTACCTCTTGAGCTGCAGCACCACTTCCATCCTTTTATGTTTACGTGGTGCTGAGGAATTGAACCCAGGGCTTCTTGTATGCTAGGCAAGCACTCTACCGCTAAGCCACATTCCCAGATCTTGCTGAGAAATTTTAAAGCAAATTCTTTAAATTTCAAATTTAAAAATCAATGTCTGACTTCTCTTAACCAGATAAGCCTTGTGAAAGCAGCTCAGACCTAACCCCAAACTCAAGCCATAACTACTTGTTTTGTGACTATACCCCCACCTACTTCATTTGCAATGTTTACTGAGTTGAATTGTCCTTACTCTCCATTATAGTTTTTTTAGTACTGCTGAGATTCCATACAAGTTACCAAATTTAAGCTTTAGTTTCTAGACATGATGGGTCTTCATTATCTTTCTACAAGATCTTTCCAATTATCATCTTCAGCCAAGTCCTCCTTGCCCTCATTTACTAGAAAATAGGGATATTAAGGCTGGCACTGTGGCTCAAGTGGTAGAGTGCTAGCCTTGAGCAAAATAAGCTTGGGGACAGTGCCCAGGCTGAGTTTAAGCCACAGGACTGGCAAAAAAGGGGGGGGGGTTGGGTGGGATAATAGCAGTAGAATCTATCTCATATGATGGCTGTGCAGATTAAGGGGACACTTAAATGTAGGGAAGATAAATGCCTTCTTAGATAAGGGAAATCCCCACAAATCTTTTATAGTGACTCAAAATCCTCAATGAACGTTTCTTGACTTAATTATCAGAATAAAAAGCTCAGATTTCCTCACTATGCCTTTGCTCAGCCTTTAAACGTGTCAGGGATAGGAGGTCTTGCTTGGAGGTAGGGGTCAGTGTGTGTGAAGTCCTGGTTCAATCTTTAGCATTGAAAAATTTAGGCCTCATTTGAACAAAATTCTGCTTTCTAGCCCAACAGGTACCATCTTTTACCACTTCTAAACAGCTTCTTAAAACAGTTGCTAATTTCTAAGTCCACAAGTAATTTTTAAAAACTATCTGCACCCTTACATTAAGATGGTCTCTATTCCAAGAATTTCATGTATCTGTTTATACTTGTTTTCATAATACCCAAATCCAGTTGGTTTTATTACTCATCTCTGGATTGTCCTGGGAATTTCCTGGTTCAATCGCTTTACACTTCATTCTCCACATATTTACAACTACTTTTCTGGATCTACTTGTTTTCCTTTTAAACATAAACCCAAATCATGAAGCGATCTTTCTAGCTTCCAGTGGTATAGTTTGGATGTGATGTTCCCTCATTAAAAGTTCATATTGCTGAGCGCTAGTGGGTCACACCTACAATTCTAGCTATGCAAGAAGCTCAGATCTGAGGATCATGGTTCAAAGCCAGCTTGGACAGCAAAGTCCATGAGGTTCTATCTCCAATTAACCACTGAAAATCAGAAGTGGGGCTGTGGTTCTAGTGGTAGAATGCTAGCTTGAGCTGAAGAGCTCAGGGACAGAGTGCTCAGGCCCTGAGTTCAAGCCCATGGCCAACCCAAAAAGAAAAAAGGCCATATTCTCAAGTGGTGATGGTACCGACAGGCAACTAGATCATGAGGGTGCTAAAAACCTTAATTTTGTGAATTCTTAGCTAAATGGAGCCTCGCTGGAGGAAGCAAGTCACTGGGCATGCTCTTTGTTTAGTATCCCTGTTACCAATGATTACAACCATCAGGTATTAAATGAGTAACTGAATGCTGCCACCTGATACTTCTCTTTCTCATCAGTTGTCAGCCCTGAAGACCAGGCTATCCCAATAGGAAGGCTGAAGGTTTCCCTCCAAGCAGCTGCTGCCCTCCATGATGTTTACAAGGAGATGAATGAAGATTTGTTTCCCTGAAGGAACAAGTGCTATTCCATTCTAAAATCTGAGTGAAAGTCTCTTAGAAAGTAACTTGCTATACTGTAAGTTTAGTTTATTGTGCTACCTAGTCTCTCTCATCATAATGGTGAGAATGTTTGTGAAACTGAACTTCTAACACCTAGTACTTTAATAGGTGAGACTTGCTTTCAGGAATGGAAAATAAAAGTCACAAAAGGTGAATTTACAAAAACAAAACAAAAACCCAGTTTATTTATCTTTTAGTTTTTCCAAAATTTGAAAATATCAAGTACTACTGCTAAGGAGAAAACAAACATAAAATCTGAGACCCCTCCCCACTTCTTCTCTTAAAAGTCACAGAACACGAAAGGAAGTGCAGGGGGACAGGTAGTGCTGAAAACAGGAAGGGAGGATGGCAGGATAAAATTCCCCCAATACTTAAAAAAACTGTTCAACAGAAACTGTGATAAATAGAGGACAATGCAGGACCAGGAAAAAATAAGGAGCAGCAGCGCTGAGAGGCTGTGTTGTAGGTATGGTCTCCCTTCTTCTTCTTTGCTCAGCAAAGTATTCTAGGCCCAACGCATGTGTTGGCCCTTCCAGATCTAAATGTGGTCTCCTTTGAACCTCCCTCTACATTTCACTTGAAGCAGTCTGTGAGGCACAACAATTCTTCCTTAGACATATCAGAAAGAGAGCAGTAATTTTGCCTTTGATAATTGAACAAGCATGGATTTTTAAGGAGGAAAACACCGAGCCAGGGAGTGTAACTGCTTCTTATGTCTTCTCAAGGCATCAGAAATACTTAGAATGTGCACGAGGCAAGAAGCCAGAACTCAAGACGAAGGCACCAGCCTCACTAGACTGGATCGTTATATACAGGTCAGGTTGTATAGTTTACCACAATCATTAACACATTTGAAGAACCTTTTCTCAAGTACTGCAAAGATGCAACGGAGAGAGACGTAGAGATGTGAGGAAGGTCATGGCAGTAGGGTAGGGTGGAGGACTGAACCTGCTGGTCAAGAACCCTGATACAGGTGGTAAAGGATCACCATGTACCACTGTCTTGGAGACACCAAAGATATCAGAAGCCATCAATGTCCTGGTAGAAGGTTGACAGGAAGAGAGGAATGAATGGTATTTATTAACAGTGGGAGCCTCTGTCCTTCTTCAAGAACACCTCCTCCCTTGCCATCTGAGTGGGGCCACTGGCACATGTCCTGGTGGGCCTGGAATTCCCCGAGTAGATTGGTCCACACAAACGGCCCCCTAAACCCATAAACACAAATGGCAAAACTTCAGAAGAAACAAGGAAAAATACAGTTTCTATGTCATGAAAAATTTTCAGGAGTTGCCTGGAGAAAGAATGGAGATATGGGCCAAAGTTCAGATATTACTTCCTCTTTTTCTTGGGGGGTGCAGAACTGTGTCTGGAACCACGGTTAGAGCCTCCACGGCCTGAACTGTGTACGGACGCCTTCCTCTTCCGGCTCATACTTCGACTCTGTTCTTCTTCCTCCTCATAACGGCTTTCTCGGTCCGCTAAACAGAAGGCAGTGTCATTATTAGTTTTAGTGACTTAATAATACTAGAGAGCATGAAATAAATAGTATTACTTACTTTGGAGTCAGACTTGTTTTTAGTTTTTTGGTCTGTGTGGGGCTTGAACTACTCAGGGCCTGGGTGCTGTTCCTGAGCTCTTGGCTCAAGGTTAGTGCTCTACCTCTTTAAGTCACAGTGCCACTTCTGGTATTCTGGTTAACTGGAGATGAGTCTCATAAGACTTTCCTAATCAGGCTGGCTTCAAACCAGGATCCTCCTCATATCTCAGCCTCCAGAGTAATTATAGGCCTGAGCCACTGGTAAATGGACAGATTTGAGTTTTACTTAGTTACTCGCTACATATATAAGCATTTAACCTTTCCAAATCTTAGTTTAAGAGTAGGGGATTAGTGGGGGCTGGGGATATAGCCTAGTGGCAAGAGTGCCTGCCTCGGATACACGAGGCCCTAGGTTCGATTCCCCAGCACCACATATACAGAAAACGGCCAGAAGCGGCGCTGTGGCTCAAGTGGCAGAGTGCTAGCCTTGAGCGGGAAGAAGCCAGGGACAGTGCTCAGGCCCTGAGTCCAAGGCCCAGGACTGGCCAAAAAAAAAAAAAAAAGAAAAAAGAAAAAAAAAAAAAGAGTAGGGGATTAGAAAACAATCTGCCCAGAGTACCTATCATAATGTTTGAAATACAGCAAATATTTCCTTTTCTTTTTGTCAGTCATGGGGCTTGAACGTAGAGCCTGGGTGCTGTCCCTGAGCATTTTGGGGGTGGGGGTGGGGGAAGGACAGTCCTGGGCCTTGAATTCAAGGCTTGGGCAATGTCCATGGGCTTCTTTTTTGCTCAAGGCTAGCACACTACCACTTGAGCCACAGTGCCACTTCTGGCTTTTTCTTTTATGTGGTACTGAAGAAATGAACCTAGGGCTTCACTGCATGCTAGGCAAGCACTCTACCATTAAGCCACATTTCTAGCCCCCTCCCTGAGCATTTTTATTCAAGGCTAGTCTTTCCCACTTTGAGCCACAGTGCCACTTCTGGTTTTCTGGTGGTTAATTGGAGATAAGAGTGTCACAGACATTCCTGCCCAGGCTATCTGTTTGAACCTTAATCCTCAAATCTCAGCCTTCTGAGTAGCTAGGATTATAGGCATGAGCTACTATGCCTGGCAAATGTTTTCTTTTCATTTAAATTCCTCCCCACCTTACTCCCTGGGTACTGCAACTTGAGCTCAGGTTCTTGTGCTCACTTGACTCTGGCTCACCACTGGTGTTCTGTTACTTAATCTATACCTCTAGTTGAGCTTTTTGCTGATCATTTTGGAGATGGAGCCTCTTGGACTTTTTCTGCCTGCTCAGAGTGGTTTCAAATCTCCATCTGCTAGGTCTTAACTTCCTGGGTAGCCAGAATTTCATGTGAGCAACAAGGGCCAGGTTTCATTTTAAACTGTATCTGGAGTTTGGCTTCAGAATAACTACATTAGTACTATAAAGACACTGCTAATCAGGGCCTGGTATTATGGTCATATATACATAGAGGACTTGAGGAGATAATACAAACAGCCAGTTAGGGGAAGCCATGTCCACTTGGAGAGCATGCACACATTCTAGGCCCTTTTTCTTTTTATCAATATAATTGTAGCTGTGACTCCAAAGCACTTTTATGTGTTCTGTTATTTTCATTAGGCTACTAACACAATCAAGTATAGAAATGTTAAAAATTTGTACTTACATAAATGAATAAATAGATCACTCAGAACAAGAAATTTTCAAACCTTTTCGGGCTTCTTCTTCCAGTTCATCCCAATCCTTTCCACTCTCTTCTTCACTACCCAATGACTCCTTGGAATAGTCTAGAAATAGTGATTACAAATTAGTCGTATAAGAATGGGATGACAGGATCTTTCCCTTAGAAAAAAGTAGTTTCTATAGGTAAGACTGGATTAAGGAAGCCCTGAGTTTCTTTTTCCTAGAGGCGAACCTGACTCTTCTGCTTCTGAAGAATAGTCTTCATCACTGTCCTCTTCCTCCTCTTCATAATCATCTTCTGAAGGATTGAAAGTCTCATCTTCCATCTCAGACTCTGAATCCATATCTTCACCATCACTCCCCTAATGCATTCCAAAGAACAGAATGTAACTTTAAAAAACAAAGCAAAACATATTCATCTGACCAAATTAGTGAATAAATTTAACCTATTTTAGTACACCCAAACCAAAATCAAAATGACCTCATTGGTCAAGATATAAAATGACTCATACAGCTGGGTACTAGTGACTCATGACAATAAGCCTATCTACTCAAGAGGTTAAGATCCAGAGGACTAGAGTGACAAGGCAGGTAGAAGGCATGGCCCAAGTGGTAGATTAACAGTTTAACAAGCCAAAAAGTGGGAGACCTTAATACTAGGCAAGAAAAAAAAATGCCTAAAACTACTGACAATTTGGGAGTTATTAGATCCTTAAACACTGTTAGATCTTTAACATCTAATTCATCTCTCCTGGAAAATTAATGACACACTTTGTAATAGACAATGCAAAGTTGGGAGGACCCGTTTTTACTTATTTTTTCTAATATGCCCTAAATTATTATTTTTTTCCATATGAAAAGAAACTTTCATAGTTTCAAAATTAACTTTGTTAATGGCTACCAAGGCCCAATTCATCATTTATCTACAAAAATAAACTGGAAAAACAATACTAAGCTGTGTTCACAGTTTCTCTTAGTTGGTCTGGTTTATTATTTTTTTGTTATTTGAAAGTGAAAACAAAGAGGCTGGGAATGTGGCTTAGCAGCAGAGTGCTTGTCTAGCATGCATGAAGTACTGGGTTTAATTCCTCAGCACCATATAAACAGAAAAAGACAGAAGTGGCGCTGTGGCTCAAGTGGTAGAGTGCTAGCCTTGAGCAAAAGGAAGCCAGGGACAGTGCTCAGGCCCTAAGATCAAGCCCCAGGACTGGCAAAAGGAAAAAGAGAAAGTGAAAGAAAGAAAAGCCATGAAACAAAGTATGGAGATCTATCAGGAAATGGGCTCCAAAGAGGTGTCTCTGGTTTGGTCTTTTATATGGGACTTACATACCCTTAATTGCCCAGACTGTAGCAGGCAACATTGTAGAACAAAAAAAGAAACCCCTACTCACGTACCTCACCCTCAGGCTCCAAGAAAGACCAGCCACCTTGCTCGAAGAAACCCTCAGGGTCATCAACAATTGTCTTCATGATTTTAGTCCAGTTGAGGGACTGCACTCCTTCTGTGTACTTTAGGTCACAGGAACTATAGTGATATGAAATGAGATCTCAATGCCATCTATGTTTTCTAATAATCTCTACTACCAACTTGATTATTAGCATCTTTGAAAAGCAGATCATTCTGTAGGTAGAGCAAATAGTCTTCACACTATGGCACCAGAGCATGCCCAAAGACTGATATATCTGATTTAACCCTCATAACACCCCAGATGAAGTATTTTTCCTTCATCAAATCTGAGCTCATCCTCTCCCCATCTCCAATCTTGTTTACCCCAATTCTGGTCTTTATCATGAGTAGTCTTGAAATGTAAACAGGTCTGTGATTCTCATGTCAGATCTTATTATTTATACTATTATTAAGAAACAGGAATCATTTCCACTGGCCCTAGCTTCCTCTCTTTTCCTATGTCTTTTTCTATGATGGAAGATCTATAAAGATCGAGGTACATTTTTCTCTCTTTTTTTGTTTTGCCTGTCCTGGGCTTGAGATCAGGGCCTGGGCTGCTTTTACTCAAGGCTAGCACTCTGACAACTGAGCCACAGTGTCAGTTCCAGCTTTTTCTGCTTATGTGGTTGAGGAATCGAACCCATGGCTTCATGCATGCTAGGCAAACACTCTACCACTAAGCCACATTCAGAGCCCCAGGCACATTTTTCTAAAGATGTTCAAAACTTTTTCGGGGCTGGGGATAGCCTAGTGGCAAGAGTGCCTGCCTCGGATACACGAGGCCCTAGGTTCGATTCCCCAGCACCACATATACAGAAAACGGCCAGAAGCGGCGCTGTGGCTCAAGTGGCAGAGTGCTAGCCTTGAGCTGGAAGAAGCCAGGGACAGTGCTCAGGCCCTGAGTCCAAGGCCCAGGACTGGCCAAAAAAACAAAAAAACAAAAAAAACTTTTATTGAAGACTGCTAAATTACTATGGGTGACTAAGGAGACAGATGGACAAAATGACAACAGTAAGAGTAAACATAAAACTAGCAAAAACAAGACACGAGATTCAAAGGTATCTATCTACTTCAGGCAATATGGTACAATAAAACTCCTTCTAGCCATAATGGAGTAACCAAAGACCATTCCATCTTAAACAATTAGGCAAACAAAAAAGGAAACAATAGTTTCCAGATACTGGATAAAAAAGCAGAGTAACATTGTAATCCTTGAAATATGGAAACCAAGGATTTGCAATCCTAGCAGGAAGAACAATGCTAAAGGAATATCAATACCAAACTTCAAACTATTAAAAAGCTGTAGTAATAAAAATAATAGGCCTGAAGACCAATGAATGGACTAGAATAGAAGATGCAGAAATGATCTCGCAGACCTATAGCCACTTAATATTTGACAAGGGAGCCAAAAACACAGAACGGAATAATAAGTCTCCTTCAGCAAATGGTGCTGCAGAATTGACAATATGTGTGCAGAAAACAGAAGCTAGATTGTTATATGTCACCGTGCACCAGAACCAACTCCAAATGGATCAAAGACCTCAATGTATGGACAGTAACCTTGAAACTATAACAGGAAGGAACAGGGAAACATACAAGAAGGGCTAGGGCTCCTTGGCAAGGGTCTATTATTTCTAAGTAAAGATCCTGAATCAAAGAAAGACTGGATAAATGGGAGTGCATCAAACAGAGTTTCTGCAAGGCAAAGGCCATAGCTAAAAAGAATGCCCACAGAATGGGAGATCTTTACTAGCTATGCATCAGACAAGGCCTCATAGCTAAAATATACTTAGGAGCTCAAAAAAGTAAGCCCCCTCCCCCCAAAAAACCCAATCAAATGCTCAAAGAAACAACAACCCAACGGATAAAAGGGCTAAAGACACAGAATTCTCAGCAGTAAGAATGACCAACAGACACATGAAGAGATGCTCAACATCTTTGACCATAAAAAGACAAGCAATTCAAAACAACATTGAGATTCCACCTCACCCCAATTAGAATGGCCATTATCAAGAAAACTAACAATGACAGATGCTGGCAGGGATGTGGCCATAGGAAGGATACTACATTATTGAGAATGTGAACTTGTACAACCACTCTAGAAAGCAGTATTGGGGGGGGGGGGGGAGGAACCTTAAAAGACTAAATAAACAGAGTTTCACTATGACCTAGAATCCCACTTCTGGGCATTTATCCAACTGGCCACCTACCAGGCCACACTAAAGCTACCAGCACAATCTTGTTCACTACAGCATTATTTACCATAGCCAAGGCATCAACCCAGATACCTCTCAATGGAACAAGAAAATGTGGTCTCTGTACATACGGAATTCTATGCTTCTATCTAGAAAGAATAATAATACCCCATTCGTAAGGAACAGACTTAGGGCTGGGGATATGGCCTAGTGGCAAAGAGTGCTTACCTTGTATACATGAAGCCCTGGGTTCAATTCCTCAGCACCACATATACAGAAAATGGCCAGAAGTGGCACTGTAGCTCAAGTGGCAGAGTGCTAGCCTTGAGCAAAAAGAAGCCAGGGGCAGTGATCAGGCCCTGAGTCCAAGGCCAAGCACTGGCACAAAAAAAAAAAAAAAAAAAAAAAAAAAAAAAAGTGAGAAGAAAAAAAGGAAAAAAAAAGATGCTTATTGAAATGAACTCCAAGAAAGAAATGGAAACAAGAGGTTTTTTTAATTTTCCTTTTTGTGTTTTCTCCTGCTTTCCCCCCTTTGTTGCTTTTTTTTTTTTTTTAATTTTTGTGCTTTTTGTAAGTTTATCTGATTCGGGGGAGGGTAAGTGGAACACAGAAATGGTGGGACAAAGATAAACTAATGCAACAGTGATACTCACTAGACACTGTTGAAAACGAACTATACAACTTGGGGTGGTGGGTTAGGAGGGAAAATACTGGGAGAGAACTAAGTGGAAGAGGTGACACGATTCAAAAAGAAATGTACTTATTACCTGACAATGTAACTGCAGCCCCCCTTTTTACATCACTCTTATAATAATTTTTTTAAAAGGATCTGATTAATAGCAGTCTCATTTTCTGTGTGGAATCAGTTCATAAGCTGCTATGTAAAGAGAACTCAACCAGAGCGTGATGATTTTTAGGAGCTGATGATAGAGGTTTGAATTTGGGCTGAGACACCCAGTTTGTGCAGGCAGAATACCAGAGTAGAAAGATACATAGTTCTAGAAAACTGAAAAAGGGTCCCTTTACAATCTGACTGAAAACTCATCTATATTCACAATGGGAAACTAGGAGTGGGCAAAGAGCATGGGACAGCATGATGCTAAGACCATTCCCAGATCATTGCCATAGAAAATCCAAAAAAACATGGGGCATGAGGCACAGTCCTCAGAAGAGTTATTATATCAGTAGAGAGATCAATCAGTTCTAGATTATAAGGCTATTCTATACTCAGACTAATGACATCTAAGACCAAGCTTTGAGATCAAAGAATTCAGTATGGATCTGCATCCATTTTCTGTATCCTATAATAAAATCCAGCTCTTAAAATTATGTAACAAGGGCTGGGAATGTGGCTTAGTGGTAGAGTGCTTGCTTATTACCATGCATGGAGCCCTGGGTTCGATCCCTCAGTACCACATAAACAGAAAAAGCTGGAAGCAGCACTGTGGCTCAAGTGGTAGAGTGCTAACCTTGAGCAAAAGCAGCTCAGGGACAGTGCCCAGGCCCTAAGTTCAAGCCTCAGAACTAGCCCCCCGCCCCCAATACACACACACACACACACACACACACACCCCACAAAATATAGCATGTGCAAGTACAATGTTTGGCAATGAATCACAAATTATCAAGTATATAGAGAAGTGGAGAGAGAAAAAGTACCACTACCAACCCTTAACCAACAGAGACAGAAAAATGTTAACACTATTACAAACATGCTTTACATGTTGAATGAAGAGGGAAACTAGAACATGTTAAAAGAACCAAAAATATTTTCAGCTGGGCGCTGATGGCTTATAATTGTAGCTACTTGGGGGGCTGAGATCTGAGGATTATGAATTGAATCCAGCCTGGGCAGAAAGCCCCTGTGAGACTAACCCACTCAACAACTAGAAGTGGAGCTATGGCTCAAAGTGGTAGGATGCTACTAGCCTTGAGCAAAAGAGTTCAAGGACAGAGCCCAGGCCCTGAGTTCAAGCCCTACCACTGACAAAAGAAAAGTATTTTCATAGTCTCAGTGTAATGAGATGTGAGGGTAAGCTGAAGCTAAGGAAACAGTAAACATATTTGAATAATGGCCAAAATATTTCAATATGTGAAAAAGTAAGTAGTTCAATTAACATCAAGGAGAATAAGCACAAAGCTATGTTAAAGCCCGTAATAACAAAAGTGCTAAAAACCAATGAATTACAAACTGTAAATAAATCAGCCTGAGGAAAAATGGACAAGGAAGCAAAGAGTAATAGATGTCTCATCAAAAACTTCAATCAGAAGACAGCTATGCTCCATTTTTGAAGTACTAATAAGACTCAGAACATTAATCATATATCCAGCAAAAACACTTTTCCAAATAAAAGTGAAATAAGGAAGTATCAAAATCTATTGCGAGGAAACCTAAATCTCAAGTGCTAAAGTAAATGTATCAGGCAGAAGGAAACCTAGAGCATATGGAAGCTTGGAAGTACAACGGAATGTAAGTATATCAACAAATTTAAAGATGCCTCTTATTACATAAATGATTAACTGTAATGCATAATACATTCAAAGTAAAATATGTGGAAAAAGGAGAAATGGAAGCTTAAGAGCTTTACCTTACTATATGAAGCAGAATACAAGGTAAGTTAAGATGTAAATGTAAACTTTAAAACAATCACTGGGAATGGGAAATGAGCTGGGAATGTGGCTTAGCGGTAGAGTGCTTGCCTAGCATGCACGACACCCTGGGTTAGATTCCTCAGCACCACATAAACAGAAAAAGCTGGAAGTGGCACTGTGGCTCAAGTGGTAGAGTGCTAGCATTGAGCAAAAAAAAGCTAAGGGAAATGCCTAGGCCCTGAGTTCAAGCCTCAGAACTAGCAACAACAAAAAAGCATTGTAAAACAAAACAAAGGCAGAGGTAGATTAGTACAAAGATACTCTCAAAGGAGAGGAATACAGAGCAAGGTAGCAACAAGTAGATGGGAAAGACAGAAAGCAAATGGCTAGAGGGTGGGTTTAAATCAACTATAATTAAGTACATTAAATGCAAATAGTCTATATTCCATCTATCTAAACAGCATGTATTTCTCAAAATGAGTCAACCCCCCCCCCCCAAAGATGTGCCTTATGCAAGTAACACATCTTAAACATAAAAGGTGGAGGTTGAGAATGTGGCTCAGTGGTAGTGCCTACTAGCACATGGTCGTAGGTTTGAACCTTAGCACCACAAACTAAAAGTATTGAGGGTGGTCAGACACTGGTGGTTCATACCAGTAATCCTAGCTACTCAGAAGGCTGAGATCTGAGAATCATGGTTTGAAGCCAGCTTAGGCAGTGAAACCTTTAAGACTCTAATCTCCAATAACTACCCAAAAAAGCTGAAGTGGAGCTGTTGTGGCTGGAGTGGTAGAGCCTAGCCTTAAGTACAAAAGCTCAGGGACAGCACCCAAGCCCTGAGTTCAAGCCCCATAACTGGCACAAAAAAGTGTTGAGGGCAGAAGAGGGAAGGACAAATGGAAGCATGAAATGAAGTATGTTTGAAGAACACTGTGAGCAGTGTTCATTGTGAGACTCTCTTACATGTGCCATGCAAATACTGATGATAACACAACTGGAAATCTATAGTAATACCATAGAGAGTAGGTTTTGAAATAAGGAATGAAGGTTAAATGTTTTGTAGGATTTCTACAGAATGAAATACCTTTAGACAGTAGCCAAGTCTACGCACAAAATCCATCCATCCATCCATCCATCCATCCATCCATCCATCCATCCATCCATCCATCCATCCATCTATCCATCTTGCCAGTCCTGGAGCTTGAACTCAGGGCCTGAGCACTGTCCCTGGCTTCTTTTTGCTCAAGGCTAGCACTCTACCACTTGAGCTACAGCACTACTTCTGGCTTTTTCTACATATGTGGTGCTGAGGAATTGAACCCAAGGTTTCATGTATATGAGGCAAGCACTCTACCACTAGGCCATATTTCCAGCCTAACTACATTTTATATACACCTTTTATATACAGAACTTCAAAGTATTATATAGGACAATTTTAGTGTTGCATGCATTTCTGACTATCACATCAGGTCAGATGTGCAATTTTCCACTTGTGGAATCTTTTTTTTTTGGTCAGTCCTGGGCCTTGGACTCAGGGCCTGAGCACTGTCCCTGGCTTCTTCCCGCTCAAGGCTAGCACTCCGCCACTTGAGCCACAGCGCCGCTTCTGGCCATTTTCTGTATATGTGGTGCTGGGGCATCGAACCTAGGGCCTCGCAGCCACTCTTGCCACTAGGCTATATCCCCAGCCCACACTTGTGGAATCTTAATGACAATCAAAACCAGCCAGGTTTTTGATTAGTTATACTCAACCTGTATTACTAGTGACAAGGAAGATTTTTATAAAGTAATGAAAGTGAAGCTAGGCTGTATGTGCTTGCCTATAATCCTTGCACTGAGAACATGAAAATGATCACAAGTTCAAGGCCAACTAGGGCTATACTAAGAGAACTTGTTTCAAAAAAAAAAATAAGACCACAAACAAAATCCAAGTGATGAACATGCACATAGGTAATAAACTTCAAAATTTATGCAAGAAAACATGTTGAAGTATAACAATAAGAAATAATTGTAAGCACAAGATTTTTCCTGTGTGCCAGAAACAGGGCTTGAACTCAGGACCTGGGTACTGTTCATGAGCTTTTCTGCTTAAGGCTAGTGCCCTACCATTTGAGCCACAGTACTACTTTTGGCTTTTTGTTGGTTAGTTGGAGATTAGAGTCTTAGTGACTTTGCTGCAGTGGCTGGCTTCAAACTACAATAATCAGTTCTCAGCTTCCTCAGTAAGCTACTGTGACACTTGGCTTTGAACTGTTTTTTATTCTAATTGGTAGAAAAAAGGAGGTAAGAGCCGAGTACCAAGTGGGAGAGAAAGAAAAACTTCAAGTTACTTCAACTATATCAGATTTAAAAGAACAAAACAAAACAAAAGGCAGGGGCTTGATATATTGTTGCTTGGGCTGGCCCCAAGTCTCCTCAGTAGTGAATACTACACATACTACAGTACTATGACACCAATAGATACCATGTGTAAAATAAAAATTTCAAGTAGGGTTTATGGAATTAAATGAGCAGATTTACTTACTTCAACCATTCCTTGATAGGGTCAAGAGAGGCTACAGGAATGGCATTAATCATTGTTACTTTCTTGCTGTAGTCTTTGTAGACAATGACCATATCAAAGTTCTTTAGGTGAAACTGGACCCTCTCAAAATGGATCAATTCTACTTCATCCAAGGTCACTACAAAAGGTGGCTGTCAGATAGAAACCAGATCATTATCAAGTAAACATCTGCCACAAAACACTAGGGCTTTGAATATCTAAATCACTACTCAAAGGAAAATTACGCTTTTTTTGGAAAGCAGATAGCACTTGGATACTAAGAACCTTTGCAAAATTACCTACATGATTTAAAAAAATCTTCCCTCAAAGAGAATACTTTCAAGATACAAATCAAAACAAACAAACAAACACCAAGACACTTTGAAAAAGCCATTTGTTCAATGATTTTTTTTTTTTTTTTTTTTGGTTGTGGGGCTTGAGCTCAGGGCCTGGGCACTGTCCATGAGCTTTATCCTCTCAAGGCCACTACTTCCAGTTTTCTGGTGGTTCACTGAAGAGTCTCACAGTTTCCTGCCCGGGTTGGCTTTGAACCATGATCCTCAGATATCAGCCTCCTTAGCAGCTAGGATTATAGGCGTGAGCCACCAGTGCCCAGCTCAATGACCTTTTTGAAGTATAAACAAAGTATTGAATATGAACATCAGATTAATTAGGATCATAACATCTGCCCTCCTGTTTTTTCTCTAATAATTTCTTATTAAAGAGTAAAAGGGTTGAAGGTATAGATATGGGAGAGCTAATCTCTGCATCCAACCTCCAGTACATAAATTATAAAAGCAAAAAGAAGCCAGAAATACTCACCCATTCTGTAGCATTTACCAGTGCACTACTAGTGGGCTGAAGAAGACAGGTACTTCTATAGGGAGCTCCATTAAATCTTAAAAAGAAAAATTCAAAAGAATGGATTTTTTAGAAACGGAAGTACAATTGCCACAACAAACATCTTCCCTCTGCCCATGCCAAACACAGCCCCATCAGGTCCACTGGGGCTCATCTCCAAGAAAAGCAAACCTCTTTAGTCTTAGAGACTTGCACAAACCTTTAACATTTTCAAGAAGGAACAGATGCTTTTAAGAATATTATTCGTAGGAGAAAAAAAGGGTGCAATGTCATTAAAGTAGTATAGAATGGGAAAATTCCTGTCAAAAAGATACATTACCCCAAGTCCCTAAATGGCACTTCAAATTCCAGTTCCTCCTTTGTTAGAGCCTCTACTTTTTCAATGAAATTTTTAAAGGCTGTTTTCAGTTTGTGCCTCATTTCTCTTTCCATCTGTAGATAAAAAATAATATCTACAGTTATATTACTTGTTAATAGTACTTCCATCAAAAAGTCATAAGTGCTATAGTTATCATTTCTTGTAAGTATAATACTCATGGGTATAACCACCAAGGTGGATCTACAAACCTAAGTCTAATTCATAGGCCATGTTGTACTTCTATAATATTACAGCAGCTATCTGCACAAACAGATTCAATATTATAAAAATTAATTCCTGTCTTCGGGTGGTTACACCTTTGGAATCCCAGCTAGTTGGGAGACGGAGGTATAAGGATCTTAAGTTTTAGGGCAGCCTGGGAAAAATATGTGGCTCCCATATCTATCTTCAATTGGTTGCATCATTACTGCTAGAAAGCACCCTGACTTTTTTTTTGGAAAGTTTTTTTTTTTTGCCAGTCCTGGGCCCTGGCTTGTTTGCTCAAGGCCACTTGAGCCGCAGCACCACTTCTGGCCGTTTTCTATATATGTGGTGCTGGGGAATCAAACCCAGGGCTTCATGTATACGAGGCAAGCTCTCTTGCCACTAGGCCATATTCCCAGCCCCTTTTGGAAAGTTTTAACAAGGATTTATTTCAGTATAATAAGAGAAAGATTACAGGAAAAATATAGAAAAAGTAGAAAAAAATGTATGTTAAAGACTCAAAATTGTGATTTCTCTCTACAGCTTTCCTATTTTCTAAGCTGGGAGAATATACATCTGACTGACTTTTTTTTGCATGCAAAGATAGATGTTGGAGAAACAGCCCCAAGAGCAGCTGTCAATAGGCTGGCAATTCATGTTTTCTTTCTTCTAGAGCAGATGCAAAATCTGATTTTATTTTGTAACCAGAAACCTTCAAAGATGTGGGGAGCAGGGCTGGGGATATGGCCTAGTGGCAAGAGTGCTTGTCTCGTATACATGAGGCCCTGGGTTCAATTCCCCAGCACCACTTAGATAGAAAATGGCCAGAAGTGGCGCTGTGGCTCAAGTGGCAGAGTGCTAGCCTTGAGCAAAAAGAAGCCAGGGACAGTGCTGTGCTCAGGCCCTGAGTCCAAGCCCCAGGACTGGCAAAAAAAAAAAAAAAAAAAAAAAAGATGTGGGGAGCAGTATCTTAAGCAATAGTGAGTGGTGTGTTCACTAGAAAAACTTGAAATTTTGGTTCTTCTTAACAGATATGCTTCTAGAGAAGGAGACAAGGAACTTAATCCTAAGAAGGGTTGGGAATAGATCCAGGTCACAAATAAAGGAGCTCCCTTTGAGGTGGTGAAAAGGAAGGTAATGTGCAGAGCTCAAACCATGACCAATCAAACAAAATGCTGGTTTTTGGAATGCATTTGAAAAAAAAAAAAACAATAAATAGGAGTATTTGCCACATATCCTTAAAAAAAAGCAACTCAAATGGTAGAGTGCTTGCCTAGTGTGTGAGATTCTTGTTCAATCTCTAGTTCTGCAAAAAACCCAACCAACCAGTCAACTAACTATCCAATCAAGCTTAGATTTTGACCTAATCCTACTTATTACCCAGGAAACACAGTGCTAAGTATCTCAGACCTGTTCAGCATAGAGATCATCTCGGTCATGCATATGCTGATGCTTCCCCAAATCAGTGGTGATCTCTCCTACTTCTGTGTAAAACTGCACATCTGTGTGCCGTTTCTTTCCAAACATGATTGCGTTCTGATAGAATAAAGCAGAAAAAACATGAAAGTCTAAAGACATAGGCTACCTAATATACAGTTAGGATACGATACAAAACATGGATTTAAAAATCAACCATCCATAGAGCATCTGGCTAATAGTAAACACAAGGCCATCAATTCAAACTCCTGTACCACCCTTCCTCCAAACTGAATTGTTCAGCTCAATGAAGATGTGGAATTATTTTGTATTATGTATTAGTATATATTTCAAGAGCACCTTTAATTATTGTTTATATAGAGTAAGGAATTTCATGATAGCATTTGGGCACTGATGACTTAATGTAATCCTAACTCCTTAATAAGAGGCTGAGATCTGAGGATCAGTTTGCAGCCAGCCTGGTCAGAAAAGTCCATGAGGGGCTGGGAATATGGCCTAGTGGCAAGAGTGCTTGCCTCGTATACATGAGGCCCTAGGTTCGATTCCCCAGCACCACATATACAGAAAATGGCCAGAAGTGGCGCTATGGCTCAAGTGGCAGAGTGCTAGCCTTGAGCAAGAAGCAGCCAGGGACAGTGCTCAGGCCCTGAGTCCAAGCCCCAGGACTGCCCCCCCCCAAAAAAAAAGAAAAGTCCATGAGACTCTTATCTCCAATAAACTACTCAGAAAAAGTCGGAAGTGGTACTGCGGCTCAAGTGGTAGAATGCTAGCCACGAGCACAAATAGGCTCAAAGACAGTGCCCAGATCTAAGTTCAAGCCCTAGGACCAGGGAGGGAGAATTCCAACCATTCTTGGTGCCATCATAAATAATAATAGTTAATAATGGAAAAGAATATGCTTTTACACTTGAAGCTAATGCTCTTATCATTTGAGCGATAACTCCACTTCTAGCTTTTTGGTGGTTGACTGGAGGTAAGAATGCCTAGACTTTTCTCTCCAAGCTGGCTTCAAATCGCAGTCCTCGCAGCTCTTACTCAGATTTCAGCCTCCTGAACAGCTAAGATTACAGAAGCCACCAGCACCTGGATATTAAAAAATCTTAATGATTTTGTGATAGATGGTGTTTTTCATAATTATTTTATATAAAAGTTGAGAAAAATCAAGGTTTTTTGCTCAAGAACTCAATCATATACAGTTAAGTAGAAATTTCACCTTGAGGTGAAAGTGCAGGACAATAATCATTTCTCCATCACAGGGCTGGAACAAAGCATGCTTAATATTATTGTATAGAATATCCACTTTGTCTCCTCGAACAGATGTGAAGCGGAAACCTGGGGAGAAGAAAATAGTTAATACTAAGTAGCATCATTAGGCTAGGTCAAAGGCACAGTATTTCTTCTAATGAATTTGACCAGGGTCAGAAGAAACACCAACTGTATAGAGCTCCTTCTAGTCATTCAGCACTGTCATAGTACACCATCTGATATAATAAGCGGGGCCCTGAAGA
The DNA here is from genome assembly GCF_023159225.1 of Perognathus longimembris pacificus. NCBI lineage: Eukaryota > Metazoa > Chordata > Mammalia > Rodentia > Heteromyidae > Perognathus > Perognathus longimembris. The sequence goes on from NC_063170.1 coordinate 32,337,300, forward strand.
GAGAAGTCAGGTACATGAGATATCATTTGTACCTACCATTGACATGGGCCTCTAGTGAGCCTTGCATCCTCTTTTGGGCAATGTTTGGGCGGATGTACAGATCTTTTAGTTTGGGATTACTCCGGTTTAGATTGATCACTAGTGAGTCTTGTTTCACAATACCCTAGAGCAGTAAGAAAGTTAATGTGAGTGTTCATATATCCTTACATGTATCCCGCAAACGTGTCTTTTTTGTGCAAGGTGTTTTGTCTGTGTTCAAGCTCACCTCCTTTTCTTTCTCTTCTGCTTCTCGTGTCTTATAACGTTTCTGTACTTCTTTTATAATTCGGAAAGCATTCTGAAGGTTCAAGGCTGGTACTGTCTGTTCCCCAGGAGCCTTCATATTTGAAGCACGGTATGTACTGTAAAAAAAAAAAAGGGAAGCATTTACTGAACTTACCAAGAGGAGATGAGATGACCTGTACCCACTACTGAAGTTTATAACTGTCCTTATGTCTCTTAGAAAAAAACATACCACTAAATGTAAGAATGCTTGGAAAGCTGAACAAAACAATCTCCCTTTCTTCCTTATTAAATGGAGAATATTATAAATAGCTAAGATACTGGGGTAAAAAAAACCCACTTATTTTTCAAATTTTGCATAATATCACTATTCTATTCCATTCCATGAAGAAAAAATAATCTAACATGGCACACCTTTTATTTTGCAAAATAAATATAGGGAATATACACTATTTTCATTGGACCTTACCTTAGGGTCCACCCACCAAACAGTTACAAGTCAGAGGGTAATCCTAAACGAGTGCTCCTCAGGAGGCTTTGCCATTTATTATATAGTCTGAAGAATAGAGAATGGCATGCTTCTGAAATTACTAATCCAGCCAGCAAAGATTTGGGGACAACTTTTCCAGGAACTCACATTTCCTTGACAAAGGTGGCTTCAGGGTTAGGAAAGATGTTGCCCTCATTCCTGCCCAGAGCACTGCCCGGGCAGTAGAAGTTGATTCGTAAATAAGTATAATCTCCTTCCACGGACATACTTATATTCTGTTCAAAGAAAGAGAAAGCACACAAAAATAAGTCTTTTTCCACATAGGTTAGTATTCATAAAAGTTCTATTTTTAAGAGTTTAATTTATAAGTGTATTTTTGAAATTTGATCAAATGCCTATTTCGCAACAGAATTGCTGAATTCTCCAAGTATGTGGTGCCACACAACTCCAGACTCATGTTTAAATAAAATTTAAGCAAAGAGAGGCAAGGTGTCTCCTAAGTAGTTGAGCTTCTTACCAACTGAAAACTGGAAGAGAAAGAAAATGAGAGCAGGAGATATAATAAAAAAGACATCAGTAAACTGGGAAGTGTACAGAAGGAGCAGAGTAGGAGAGATGATTCAGATTATTTATAGTAAGCACAACTGGCATTTTATAATTTGGATGAAACTTGATGAAATCAACATAGTACCTTGATTGTGGCAATGTGAAAAGGTGTTGCAATGCCAAACACTGGCATTATTACAGTTTCATATTTCTTATCAATATAGATCTTCATTTCCCGAATATGTGGTTCCTTAGGCATCAGAGATGGGTTTTTATAGGACACATTAGATTTGCGAGCTCTGGAGTAGGATTAAAAAAAAAGAGGGGGGGAAGGATCAGATGGGATGAAGTAGAATGATGAAAAGGGTAACTCAGATCAGGAAGGACTGGACACTCTGATGGTATATTAAACTATAACTAACTGAGCAACCTTCTGAAATTGAGAAAACTAAAAAAAGATTCTGATGGTCACACAAAAGCTGAAGACAAATCTCACCACTCAATGTTAACTCTTACTTCTGAATTTGCTGCTCTCCCTTCTGTTCAGTCAGTCGCCTCTTTGCTTCTTCATTGAGTTGAGCTGCCAATTCTTTCTGATGTGCTCTTCGCTTCTCTTCTGCAGTCATCTCATTCTAGTGAATGGAGAACCCAAGTTATCAGAACATATAGATCATGACAGATAAGAGAGAAAGTAATTTGAAGCACTAAACTGACTCGGGTTCTTTCTGTGAGCAGTGCTGCCCGAGAACCTCTTCCCAAAAGATCCTCTGCTTCATCTTTCTCTTCCTCTTCCTCTTCATCATCTTCATTCTGTGGGAAAAAGTCATCATCAAATTATTTAGTTTTGTTAAAATCTTGTGAAATGTCTTCACCATAGTTAAATTTCAATTCCACTTATTTTTATTTTTCCTACCTTTAGAAAAATCCCCACATTCTTTACTTTTTTCTTGACAGAAGTAAGAACTGTGGCTGGGCCATCCTAGAATAAAAAGGACATAGACATCAAGTTTAAACAAACCACTTTCCCATTTCTGAGGGGGAGAGAGGCCTTACTAGGGGGATTGAACCCAGCGCCTTGAGCTCACTAGTCTGGTATAATACAACTGACCTTCACCATTTTTCATTGGCTATTTTTAGACAGGGTCTCTCCTCCCTTCATGTGAGCTACACTACCAATGACAGGCACTTATTATAGGCTTCCCATAATCACTAGGTTCATACTACTGCACCCAGTTAACAAACAAGAAGGTGTCTTGAGATTTTTTTTCTGCCCAGGCTGGCCTGGCAAGTAGGTAGGATTCTAAGTGTGATCTACCAGCTTTTATTTTTTAGCATAGTACATAGCTGTGTATAATCTCAATCTTTTGGATTTGAAAACAAATAAATTTAGCTTTTATCCTCTAGTCTAACATTAAGAACTATAAGAAATTAACTGTATTAACCACTGTACCACCAATGCTACTTTTCAATTAGTAATTCTAATTTGGAAAGTAACATTTGGGCAGCTTGTGTTGGATTTGAAGCCTGGCTACTTCCTAGCTCAGTAAAATCTAGTATGTTATTAAACTGGTAACCAGCAAAATAGGCAAACGTTTAGAGACATATAAAGTTGTTGCACAGGCCTGCAGGCAAGGAAGAAATAGGAGTATTGCTACTGAGTTTAAGGGTTTCTTTCTGAGGTGTAGAAGAAGTGATTAAATTATAAATGCCTGTGAATATAGAAAATTACTAAATTGCTGGGCACCAGTGGCTCATGCCTATAATTCTAGCTACTTAGGAGGCAGAGATTTGAGAATCCTGGTTCAAAGCCAGCCCAGGCAGGAAAGTCTATGAGACACTTATCTCCAATGAACCACCAGAAAAGGAGAAGTGGTGCTGTGGTTCAAAGTGGTAGAGCACTAGCTTTGAGTGAAAAAGCTCAGGGACGGTGACCATGCCCTGAGTTCAAGCCCTACAACTGCCAAAAATAAAATGAAGCAACTAAATTGTATGCAAAAACTATCCATCATGGATGAATTATATGGTACATGAACTCTAGCTCAATAAAGATGTCATTAAAAAATTAGTTCCATTGGGGCTTGGAATGTGGCCTAGAGGTAGAGTGCTTGCCTCCCATTAATGAAGTCCTGGGTTCGACTCTCAGCACCATATATAAAGAAAAAGCAGGAGGTGGCACTGTGGCTCAAGTGGTAGAGTGCTAGACTTGAGCAAAATGAAGCCAAGGACTGTGCCCAGCCCTGAGTTCAAGCCCCAGGACTGGGGGAAAAAAAAGTTCCATTATTTGAATTCCTGATAATACCAAGTTTTAACAGCTTGATTTAATCCATTGTTTTATGCCTGGGCTACAATCTCTAGTTGCATTTTATCAGTCTATCTTATTGACTACTCCCCCTAAAAAAAAGACAAAAATACCCCATAGAGTCCAAAATGTAGTTAAAAATCAATTCATGAACACAGAACACACCTCATCAACAAGCACTGTGTCACCAATGAACAGAGCATAGGTTTTCTCTTCTGGCTTTTTCCCTTCCTTGTTAGTCAAGTCTGAGAATCCTAAATTGATGCTGAAAACCATTCCTAAAACAGCAAAACAGGAATCAGTCTGATGGAGAAGAATCCAAGTTAAAACAGAAAAGGAAAGCCAAAGGGAATCACTAGAAAACATTTATTTACGGCATGTATGTTAAACTTACCTTTCTTTAGTTTGTACTGATTTTTACTATTGATTACTAGAGAACCTTCACGGAATTCAATTCCCATTCCAAATCTGAAAAGAGAAATGTCAGCAACAGGCTATATGATCTCACATGAGTCAAATGTAATACACTGATTTCCATTTTCAAGATAAAAACAGGCAAACATGTTGAAGTCAGTTAAGCAGAGGTTCCAAACATGAAAGATAGTACCTAGCTTCTAAATGTTATATAATCTCATGTTGAAAAAATAATTTCTTAAAAAAGTATTTATCATAAAGATTTTATATGTACACTAATAAATACACATTAATAAAAATAGAAAACGACCTTAAATTTTAACCTACTGTGTAATCAAGTAAAGGGGCACATTGCCAAGAGAATTAAGACAGACTGAATTAAGACAGACAATTTCTATAGGAATAAGACTCCTAAGATTAGTACCATGAAAGATGGCTAGGAAGTAATTATATACCCAGACTAGTTTTCAGCTAGACTGTCTAGAGCTTTCTTTCCACAAATATTAACTGTTTTTAACCTGTTATTAGGGATTTTTGTGTTCAGTGGCCAAATACATTTGATAAACAGAATAAATGAAATCTTAAAATGAATAAATAAAACATCAGGCCATCTCATACTATGTAATTTGCAAATAGGAACTAATTATGACCTTGGAATACTCATTTGGGTAGAACACCACACTGATCTAGAAAAATCTGTATCTCATTCACCTGAGAGGAGGCATAAATTTGTAACATCTACCCTGAAAATACCTGTGTTTGGCATACATATAAGTTGTTGGCCCCCAAACACTGGCAAAATCGAACGAACAGTCTAAGAATACAGACTTGACTATTGCCAATCATGAAAACAGAATTAACAATTACAACATAAATCACAACATACCCTAAGTTTTTGGTAATTTTGTTAAGAAGCTCTGGCTTTTGCTTTTTAACCATATCCATGACAGCGTTATATACATCACATATTTTCACACCTAATAAAAACACAAAAAGGGGACATTAAAGTACCTTTCAGAGTAAGCAAACAAAAAGCACTGTTTAATCAAATTATTTTCACTTATGAAATTCCTTGAAGCAGTGTTACTTTTTTTTTTCTTTTGCCAGTTCTGGGGCTTGAATTCAGGGCCTAGGCTTGAGCTTTTGCTCAAAGCTCGTATTCTACCACTTGAGCTACAGCGCCACTTCTAGCCTTTTCTGTTTATGTGGTACTGAGGAATCAAACCCAGGGCTTCATGCCTACTAAGCAATGTTTCTTTCCCTCCTTTCTTTCTTGCCAGTCCTGGGGCTTGAACTTGGGGCCTGGGCACTGTCTCTGAGCTTCTTTTGCTTAAGGCTAGCACTCTACCAATTGAGCCACAGCTACAGCACCACTTCTGGCCTTTTCTGTTTATGTGGTACTGAGGAATTGAACCCAGGGCTTCATGCATGCTAGGCAAGCACTCTACAACTAAACCACATTCCCAGCCCAAAGCAGTGTTTCTTAAAGTATGGACTAAGAACGTACAGTATCAGGTATGGGGACCAGGGACTGGTATTTTTAAACAACCCACCTAGTTTTAGTAAATCGTAATTATTTTGAGAATCACTGATTCAGGACTGTTGAATACCACTTTGTCTTAGTGAAGAAGTTTATGAATGGCAAGGTGAGATGGCTTCAAGACTATTAACTCTTGCTACTTGGGAGGTTAAGATCTGGGGATCTCAACTGAAAGCCAGCATGGGCATTAAAAAAAAATTCTTGAAACTCTACTTCAAATAAAGGCTGGAAGCTGTGCCATATGCCCATTATCACCAGTGAAGAGGGGAAGCACAAGTAGGAAGGTCAGGGTCAGCCAGGGAACATAAAATGAGACTCTACCTTGAAAATAATGTCAGTACAGGCTGGAGGTGTGGCTCAGAAGGAAGAAGTGAGACAGAGGCTATGATTACAGCTCATGCCCATAATCATAGCTACTCAGGATTCGGCCATCCCAGGCAGACAAATCTGAGACAATAGGCAAGAAAACTGATCAAGAGTATGAGGCCTTGAGTCGAAACTCCAATACTGGCATGTGCACATGCATACCCCATACACACATACATGTTAATAAATGGAATACTTAAAACTATGTATGGGAAGAAATGTTATCTAAGAAAATGTATTTCTTATGGAACTGTAATTCCTTTGTTCAACTTTGTAATAGAAAAGAAGGAAAACAAAGTATTTCTTTTCGTTACATCATACCATCTTTTGGGCTCTCTGCTAGAAAAGTAGGATCAAGCCCTAAAAATGCCTTTTAAACTGTACTATTCTAGTATTTTAAATGTAGTCAGATGTTGATATAAGTCTGAATGTATGGATACTCAGTAGTGGCCAGGCTTTAACGGAGCTTTTTTAAAAAATGATTATTACTCTACAGTCCCTTTCTAGAGAATAATGAAGAAAAACAATTTGGGGGGTGGGGGGGAGGGCTTGAACTCAGGGCCTGGGCCCTGATGACTGAGCTGTTGTGCTAAAGACTTCAACTTTAACACTTGATCCACACCTCCACTTCTGGCTTTTTTGGTAGTTAACTGGAGATAAGAATTCTACTTTCCTGCTGGGCCTGGCCAGGCCTCAAACTGTGATCCTCAGATCTTAGCCTCCTCAGCAGCTAGGATTACAGGCATGGTGCCTGGCAATGGAGAAGCTAACTTAAAAAAAAAAAAAAAAAAAAAGGGTTCCTAGGTCAGTACCAGTGGATCATGCTTGTAATTCCAGCTACTCAAGAGGCTGAGATCTCAGGATCGTAGTCTGAAGCCAGCCTGGGCAGCAAAGTCCATGTAACTCTTATCTCCAATTAACTACCAGAAAACTGCAAGTGGTGTTGTGGCTCAAAGTGGTAGAGTGCTAGCCTTGAGTGAAAAAGCTCAGGGACAGTGCTCAAGCCAGGTTCAGGCCCCAATGACTGACAAAATAAAAGTAAAAACGGTTTTAGGTATCCCAATAGCAAGAGAAGCAAGAGAATTTTTTTTTTTTTTACTTATTTCTTTTATTAAAATGGGGATAGTGGATGTCTCTGTAACTTTCTTCAGATGACTGCAAACATGAAAAGGCTGTTGCTACTTTCAATCCATTCATCTATTATATATCTATAAATATATACATACCCACATAATTTGTATTTTTGGAAACTAGCTATGCTGTCAACTATGGAAAATAAACCCCCAATTTACAGTGCTGAGTTGGCATAGTATAGAAATGAATACGCACACTGGTCTAGAAGTGTATTTTCCCCACTTGTACAGGGTAAACCATATTGAACTGTAAGGTCATACCTATATGGGCTTGATTATGGAATTGATATTTCTGAATGAGAAAGTTGTAAGTATACTAAAATTATTACACATTTTGAAAAAAGGACCCTCATGGTATGCTTTTTCATTAATTTCTTTTTTGTTTTGTTTGTTTTTTTGCCAGTCCTGGGCCTTGGACTCAGGACCTGAGCACTGTCCCTGGCTTCTTTTTGCTCAAGGCTAGCACTCTGCCACTTGAGCCACAGCACCACCTCTGGCCATTTTCTATATATGTGGTGCTGGGGAATCGAACCCAGGGCTTCATGTGTATGAAGCAAGCACTCTTGCCACTAGGCCATATTCCCAGCCCTTTTTCATTCATTTCTAAATGCAAATTAATGTTAGAAGAACTCTAGTCATAGTTTGGTATGTTGGTGCAAGCCTGCAATTCCATCACAAGATGCTACAACAGGATGATCTCAAATTTGAGGCCATCCTGAGCTATAGAGAAAGACTAGGTTTCAAAAACCAACTCTTGTGTTGATTTTACAGGAGACTATACCAAATATGAGGCCTCAGAGGGATCTTTACTCTCATTACTATCTATAACTATAATTGTCAATACGATATGTTTGCTTTGTTGGTACTGGGATTTGAACCTTGTTATAAATGGCTAAGATGTGGTCTTACTAAGTTTTTGTTTGGCCTAGCCTTGAGTCATGATCCAATCTCTGCCTCCTGAATAGTTGGAGTGATAGGTGTGAGCTACAGTGCACTGCCTTCAGCTTTCAACAAGACTTTTAAATAAATTATGGAAGAATGGTATTAAGAATCTATTAGAAAATCATTTAAAGGTGGTAAACATAAAGTATGACTTAGCCAGCCTGGGCTGGTAATGTCCAAGGCAAAACAGTAGTCAGGTACTTCCCTTTTACTTAATCACATGTCTGAATAGTAGGGATTGAACTCAAAGCCCAAGTGCTCTAGTTCTTTTTTTTTTTTTGCCAGTCCTGGGCCTTGGACTCAGGGCCTGAGCACTGTCCCTGGCTTCTTTTTGCTCAAAGCTAGCACACTGCCACTTGAGCCACAGCGCCACTTCTGGCCATTTTCTGTATATGTGGTGCTGGGGAATTGAACCCAGGGCCTCATGTATATGAGGCAAGCACTCTTGCCACTAGGCCATATTCCCAGCCCCTCAAGTGCTCTAGTTCTAAACCTGCATGTCTAGACTTTTTATTTGCTTCTTTTTTTGACAGGGTCTCATTAACTTTGCCAGGGCTGGCCTCAAACTCAGGACTCTCCTGCGGGGCTTCATTATTCTTTTCTTTTCTTTTTTGGCTTGTTGGTTTTTGTTGTAGTTACTTACTAGCTTAAAAGTGCTATTTATTCTATTCTCTCACTAAGATTCTTGGTATTTTTGGTATCCACTCAATGAAGGATTAACCTCATACAGTCTGCTGGTAGACAGTAGTACTCAGACCTTCACAAAGGAGGTTACTAAAGCCAAGAGGTTTTATGAAGATCTGGAAACAGAAGCCTAACGTATCAGAAGTGTTTGTAAATATCAATGTAAACCACAATGATAACTACTTTCTGAAAGAAAAGTAGATTCAAGAGCTAAATGACAGGGTGATTCCAAGTTAGTATAAACATACTTTATCTTTTGTGGAAGACGCTCCAGGCTATAGTCTCCTATCAACAATAAATGTTTTTCTGCTTTGTTTTTTGATGCCAGTCTTATGGCTTGAATTCAGGACCTGTGTGCTGTTGCTGAGCTTTTTAGCTCCATACTAGTATACTACCACGTGAACAATAGCTCTACTTCTAGATTTTTGATGATTAATTGGAGATAACCTGCCCAGGCTGGCTTCAAACCACAATCCTCACATTCCAGCCTCCTGAGTATCTAGGATTACAGGTGTGAGCTACTGCTGCCATGTTAAAATTTCAAACCTTTCCTAAGGTACCTTACCATGTCTTAATTCCTTTAACAGTTCCTCTTGAAGCTGGAGCAAAAAGTTGTAATTTTCTTGGACTTCCTGAGAAGGGTCAACCATCAAGGTGCGAACAAGGTTGGAGCAATAAGATTTGAAACGAATACCCATGGCACAAGTGATGGCCCCAAAATGCATATGGTTCTTGTCACTAGAAAGCAAAAGAAAGCATTTTATTATCAAAACTAGCAAAGTACATCTGTCAAACAAAACCCATCAATGACTATCACTTTCCTTGCTGTGTTTGAATAAAGATTACATCTTTTAGAATAAAAGTTCAAGAAGTT